>NW_006763296.1:1260906-1606343 GCF_000218685.1 Serpula lacrymans var. lacrymans S7.9 | reverse complement strand
TTTGGGTCCATGTAATCTATGTATTTTCTGCGAGGAGGTTCTTCCCTGGCAGGGTCTCCGGCCCGCAACCCACAAGCAGAAGTATGAGAAGATCGGGGAGAAGAAGCAGACCACTATAATCTCGGACCTGTGCGAGGGTTTTCCTGGGTATGTCACTTGCTTTGTGTTCGTCAATTATGACGATTTGTATCCGCTTGCTTCCCTGCCCCTGTCTGTCGCGATTACTTTGTCGATTATTTTCTTATCGGTTTTCTCTGGGTAATCTCCGCTAACAATCTGGTTTCTATCAGAGGAGTTCTGCATATACATGAACTACGTCCGGAAGCTTGGGTTCGAGGAAACTCCCGATTACGAATTTTTACGTGAACTATTTGCAAAAGTTCTCAAAAATATCGGCGAGGTGGATGATGGAATCTTTGATTGGATGCTGCTCAATAACGGGAAAGGATGGGAAGCAGGCAATGTTAGTTACATATCTTATATCGTCTCTATGGTACTTACCGAGTTCTTTAGACACCGGCATCATTGCTGGCTCAAGCACACGCTACGGCTCACGGACCCCATACCCCTCGTCATAGAGACACAGGCCGCCGTTCCCGTGCACAGCTGCAAGATGGCGCAACGCCTTCCACACCCCTCGTTCTCGCACCCACTCCTGCACTTATCAAGAACAGCACTCGGCGTCCTGGTACACAAGATGGTTCAGGTACACGAGGAGGCACCGCCAGAGGTGATCTTAGCGTTCAGCCCATGGCACCTGCCAGTCGACGAGCTAGTCAGCAACAGAGAGAGAGTTCAGGTCTTGTGCCTACTCATCCTTACGCTACTGCACCAAGTCCATCACCATACCGTCCCACCAACGGAGCCTATGACAGGCACTCTCCTGCACCCGGTTCTCTTGGAGCCAATTTGGTTAACGGGAATGGTATCGGACAGAATAATCCATCGGATTCATTTTTGTATGGTGGGCAGGCCCATGCAGGTAAGAATGGCACAACTTCTCGTGAGGACACTACTGCTGGAACAGCGAACCGTGATGGACCTATGGTTGGTGTACGAGGCATGGCGATGCTCGATCAACACCAGATGCATGGCATGAATGACCTCGAGGATGACAGCCACCCCAGGCGGAGAGGCCTGTTTTCAGCTTTGTTTTGTTGTCGGGCATAGGGGCTACTACGGTTTTTGGTTGCTCGTTGCGTTCTGTGAGCGCTTATTGGAAACACTTTGGTGAGTGACGTTTACCGTGTGACATGGCGGTGAAGCTGAGACTGCCAGGTTTATTGCATCTAGATACTTTGACGACCCTGCACGATGTTCCACTTCATTGCTATCGTACATATCTATCTAGCTAAATTCCTACGGGTGTCCGCGTTAGCTCCCTAGTCGAGTCCTTCCTGTCACCTTCATCTTCACGACTCTCTTTTTCAAGTCATCGGTTCCTTGTTAGGCAATGTCAATCTCGCAGTTAACATTTTCACGCATCATGATGCCCTCCAAGTTTAGTTTGTTCTTGACAGCGACTGAACTTTTTCATTGATATATTTTGGCCTATGTATTATTTACAATCGTATCTCCTGTGCATGGACTTGAGTGGTGGATAGTCACCTGCACACTAATTAATGTTATTGATTTGTTACCACGTGACCTAACGCGATAGCGTTTACCCCACACAGCATTTGTGCCTGCTACGATACGCACGTGCTCAGGAAGTGTTCAGGGTTTGCTTAAATTATGTCATATCGAAGCTTTTCTGCCCCACACCAATGAAGCGCATATATCCTCGAGTGAATCACACCAAAATACACATTTCCGCAAGATTATAACGAGTGTAGCAAACAACCTAATTGTACAAAGCTCTTTCTGAAAAGCAGAAGAAATATCAATAAACGCAGGTAGGCAACATAAATACCAAGAGTCTAAACATGGATGCATTACGGTTCCCCCAGCAACTCTCCGACGATACCACATACGACCACATACGTGACTTATTTCCTTTCTTTCCAAGCTCCATCAACGCCGAGTTTAGACCATTTCGGAGCGACATCCGAGTCAGGTGCGGGATTCCTATCAGCCAGCTGCGCGCTACTTTGTTTTGTGGTCGCTTCATCCATCAAGTCTAACCCTCCATGACTTCCACCTCTCCGACCCATTGAACCAGGAGCCTCTGAATGTCTGACGGCCGCACTTTCTCCGACACCAGACTCGTTGTGTGAAACAGCGTTGGTAGTATACGGGTGGGCCGTATCAGCGCTGGTAGAACTGTTCGCCGCACCGTGTACGTCGTTGATATTGATGGACCTGAAGTTGACGTAAGGCGCAGATGTGGGGTAGGCACCTGAAGGCACTTCATATGGTGCGTGAGACGGATCTGGTTCTGAGACGACATATGTTCGCGTGCCAGATGATGAAACCTGAGGTTCTGGTGAATGATCCATTTGTTTCTCATACATGGAGTATACGGTTGACGACGGGGAAGGCGGGGAAGTTAGCGTGGATGAAGCCGAGTTAAGCACGACGAAAGGCGAGTGGAAGGAGCGCTGGGGAAATGCAGCTGCGGTGTTGAGCTTATGGGACAATGAGCGGGAGTGCTTGCTCAATATGCGGAACGACGAAGACATGATGATGGTAAGGGAATAAGAATAAGAATGGTACGAGGATAAGCTGTTGCGGATGTATAAGTATCAGCCACAGTCGTGCGAACGTTGGGGTAACAATACTTGATTACCTTTATTGGAAAGTTTGACGCACTGGTTGGGAGCGGCCGTTGTCAGTAAACATTGTTCCAGTCCACCATCTGTGCGCTCGCTGTAATAAACGATGAGGACCTATAGACGCTTTCGTGAACCTGTTGGCTGAACGTACAAGCGTACAAATCCAATGTTGAAAACTTATCGTGGCTAGAACGTTGTGGGGGCAAAAGGAGCGAACTTGACCCGGGGAAACACCAGGAGAGAAATCACGATATGTATGCCAACGTATACGTCCAGAAAGGCGTCCTAGAATATGAAGGATCGTCTCCACGCAAGGCTAGTAAGTCGTTTTTGAATATCGTGGCTTTGTTAAGACAGCGGCCAACTTCATAGAGAGTATCGCCTCATGCTGTTCCGCGGGTTTGGACATGAGCTATTGTGTAGCCTCCAAAATGACAAATTCGGCCTCAATTTTGACCACCGTTTTCTGCCTTCAGTAGGTGACAATTCCCGAGGACCAGTGGTGAGTATTTCTTTCAGTTATCTCCGTCAAAGTCCCGTATAGAAAAGCCCGAGCGGCGCGGGCTCTGACTGGACAATGAGACATAGAGATTGCGCCTTTTACTCGCACTCAACGTCGCCGGGGCTGAATTTCGCAGATCACACAAGATACACTGTTGCGCACTTATGACATTTCCGCATGTTCCTTGTGTCATGCGTCTTATTACACTAGCCATGTCTGTTTTCTACCCTCAGTAAACCTTGTGTTAATGGGGAAAAGGTCTGTCAGCGCCACTAGCTAATCAATTCTATTGGGGATCTATCGCCCTGAACTGATTAATTGCGTACAACATAGTACCTGAACAGTGTCGACATGTCTCAGCCCTGAACAAGTTCAAGAGGTACGTATTAAACTTAAGACGTGTATTCAACGAATTACTCCATTACCGTCTCATTCCATTTTGACCACTCATTAATATCTCAGGCGACTATCGACTAGCTTATCCGCTTTCAAGTTCTAACGAAAGTTCTCTCGGACCATGAAGCTCATGGCTCATGTTCAGAAAAAAGTTTATACGCGGTTCTTAGTGAATCAAAGTGAAATCATGTTGCACCAAGTGTCTTGGAGATCCGGACCCTCTCTTCTTACGCCGAGGACCCGAGGCTAAATCAGATTCTGTTGATCGCTGGACCTGAACTTTGATCCTGCGCTACCGGCAACAAAATGGTGAGTTGAAGTATCCTGTGTTACAGTTTTGTCGTATCGTTTTCCTCGCTGGGTTGATAGGCATGGTTCCTCCATTCGAAGGAGCGGGGAGCGTCATGATCTTCATCGACCAGCACCCAACGTAGTCCAATGCTAAAGCTCGGATTCTGTCAAATAAAGTATACCTCTTTTTGTGTTCATTGCGGAATAGTTGTAGTTAAAGTGTGTTCGGAGCATTATAGCCATGTGCTAGACGGATGGGTTCTTGTAGGTGGGTCTTTGGTGCTGTTGGCTCTAGCTGCGCATACACTTATTCCCTCTTGAATACATGCAAGCCTTCCCGAAAATGTCGCTGTCAGAAACAAACGTGCAAGCGCATCGTTCGATGATCCGCGGATTCCCACTACAGCTAGCTTTCAAAAAACTATACTGTGTCCCTCGTCGTCAATCCGTGGTAGCCGTGGTGGTCGATATTTTCGGAACTGGCCATTTCGCGAGAGCTCTCCAAGAAAGTCCTAATGTTCATATTCACCCCCGCTGCACTTTTAAAAACGACACGGCGATCATGATTCTCGCCTTCCTTCTCTGATCCGGCTTGATGTTCCCTTATCTTGGAATGTTGTGCTTCAAAGATATTTTGACCCGACACCAACTTCTACGGAACTGACACTTGTTTCAGACATCTTCTCCAAGTGGATAACAACATGGCGTGGCTTTTCATGGTCTCCAGCGGGAAACTTGAAGAAATCCGAGACTCGGCGTTCCTGTCACATCGTACAGATCAAGTCCCCGTGCCTCGAGGAATTCATAACCGCTGGGGATCCACCTTTTTGCCTCGTGTTCACAATCCGACGTATCCACTACCAGAAAATACATCACCCAGGACACTATACGCGTGGTTTCCGTCTTCTTTGACAATACGCTGAACACATTATCATCTTAGCCTGTTTGGTTGGCAAGCGAACTTTGGTCGCCTGATTGCTCCCGTCTCTGGTCAGCAGAGGTGCTTAATGATGGCGGCAGTGTGTCTTATCTGTATATTTATCATTAAGCCCTGTTTAGACGGTGAGTTTCCAGAAATTCACTTTAACCGGCGGTGTTCTATACCTGTAGCGGTTGGTCTGACTTGGAAATCCTACTGGATTGAGATTGAGATTGAGATTGATCTCAGACCTTGACCATTTTACCTGGAAAGTAAACAGAGTGCCCAAGAAAAAATCCGGTATTTGCGGATCCACTTGTATTTCATAGACTGAGCGCTAATGTTTGGTTTGTGGCGTGCTCACCGTACCTCTTAGCATCCCGGGGCCATCGGTGAGGCTGATTCTTTTTCACGGCGCAAAAGGATATCTTCCTCGGACTTCCAACTTGTTTTCGAAAATAGCGTCGACAGTCACTGAACCACCGAGCCTCTTCTAATCATAGCTAATATCGGAGCCGAAACCGAAGGTCATGCACATCCTGAAGTGCTGTTAATGACCCCTTCTTCGTGCGATTAGTTCCACAGCAAGTATGGATCAAACTTCATATTCAGGTATGTCCCCCTTATGCTGAACTCGTGACGATACATCTTGAGATACGAACCATTATCTACAGCGTGCCCGTATCTAGAGCCTTCCCCCGCCGCCGGATAATTTGGGCAACACCCTGATCTATAATGTGACTTACTCAATATTCTGCTTGGATTTTGTTCGTGTTGACACCCTTTCCGGAAACCACCCATGATCTTTGACGTTAGCGCTATCACTGATCGTGAACGTGGACACGATGAGCTGCGCAATTAGGCAGACGCGGTGCTTAGTAGATCAGTGATCCCGTAGGCAGTTTAGCAGCTTGACGGCAGTCTTTCAAAGGTAATACTATATACTCATGCTAGAAGTGTAAGAGACCGTAACTAAATCAAATATCAGCATACGTATATGATCCAGGCGGCGTCGACAGTAATATTATTAAAAGAAACCTGTGCGTTGCGCCGTCGTCGCCTTACTGGTCGACGTCCTCGTGAGCTCATCTCAACATCTTGAATTAACGTTTCCGTAGTAAGATTCTGAAAAAGTGGGACATCCACACGCCGCCCGCCGCGCCACTTCGCCGGTTATGCATTTATGTTTGGTGCGGAATATTCCGACAGAGATTTAATAAGGATTAACCCAAGTTGCACTGTGGCAACTCGGGTTGAAGACAAATCAGTCAAGCATTCATGGTACGCTATTTTCTCTCATGTTGGTGGTGACGGACGACTGAGAGTTTGTTTTGCAGGACATCTTTGATCACCATGCAGACGGATGATCTGACGTTCGTTCCGAAGCTGCATACTCCATGCAGACGCACAGGCACGCGAGGACTTCCTGGGCTTTGCATTAACTTAACTCCACGGACATCACTCATGTAAGTTTGTAAGTTCTGCTTTCCTGTTCGGCAGTTGTCCTTTACCGTCGCCGCGGCTTCGCTTGCCTATTACCAGCCAGCCTAACCGATCCTTTTTTTGTGTTGATGCTGACATTTCTTTAGCATTCTTGCTCCATCTTGATTCGACATGGGGCTTCCAGAACTATATCTGCCACTTGTTCTGTTCTTGGTTCTGTCCGATGGATCTGGGGCGCTTGCTCGCTCAATTTCTTGGTCACATCCACTCCTTTCTCCTCTTCTGATCACTACGTTTCACGAGTCACTCCCTTCGCTTTGTTCCTGGCCATTTTTGTCCTAGATTGTCGGAGTACAACTCCCGTACTAGTATTTCGTCCTCATAACATCCGGTTTCCGAAATCCGTAGTGCTTTATATGCTGGGTTTACAACATATCATTGCGTTTCTTTGCCCACTTTTTTCTTTTCCACCGCTTGCAAATATGCATGCACTAGCATTTAATGATGGTTTATTAGCCGTCATAGCTGCCGGTCTGGTGAGTCTTTCACCGAATGTATACTTGAAACTAGCAGTCTCTGATATCGTCTATAGGCGTGTCACCTTGCCTTTAATCGATTTGAGCCTGCTCGCCTTCTCGTCCATTTTGCCCTTTTATGCGTTATTCCCAGTTTCATGTCATTTTTTGTCCTCTCCGGGTTTACCAGTATTTTTCGTGCCGTGGTCTCGACTTACTTGCTATATTGGTTTACTATACTCACCTCTATTGCTTTGTATCGTTTGTCTCCCTTTCACCCCCTGGCAAAATACCCTGGTCCGATTCTCGCTAGAATCAGTAAATTCTGGATGGTCTGGATGTCTTCAGACGGCAAACAGCATGTTTACTACTATAATCTTCACAAACGCTATGGTGATGTGGTGAGAATAGGTAAGCGTCATGTTATTTACCACTTATTTTATCTTGATGCCGTCTTATGAAGGGCCTAATGAGTTGTCAATGCGCGATACAGCCGCAATTCAGCCATTGATGGGTCCTGGTGGATGGTCAAAGGGTCCTCGTATGTCATATTGACGTCTCTGCATGCTGTTTCTATATCCTTATTTCTTAATCAAGACTGGGATGGTCGGATGGCAGAGCAAACCAACACCAGGACTCTAATTACCATCAAAGATCCCGTAGAGCATGCGCGCCGTCGCCGCCCGTGGAACAGGGCTTTCAGCATAGCCGCCCTCAAAGGATACGAGGAAATAATTGCCAAAAGGGCACGTGAATTTGTCACAGGACTAGAGCACAAGGTGGGAGAGAGAGTAGATCTGGCCGAATTAATCAACCATTTCACGTAAGGCTTCCTTCCGATCTCTCGATTTTACTTCTGATACCCCCTTTCCATAGATTTGACTTTATGAGCGACATGGCGTGAGTTTTCCAGCTAAAATATAACTACAAATGGTTACTAACCCACCTGGATAGATTTGGTGGAGGTTCTGAAATGATCCGTGATGGCGACAAGGAAGGAATATGGCACTTACTTGAAAGTGGACTACCGTAAGTTACGCTCTTATACACAGTTTCAAGGACCATCAAATCATATATTTCATACCAGAATGGGATTGATTTTGACTCATATTCCCTGGTTCGGGAAATACTATGTCAAGATTCCTGGTATTGGGAAAAATCTTAAAGATTTTCGGGCATTCTGCGAGGAACGTGCAGCCATCCGGAAATCACGGGTTTCACAAGTTAAAGATCTTTTCCACTATCTGGTCAGTATTTATCTCTTTCATTCAGGGACTTATTCTAAAAAATTGGCGCTGTAGATTGATGAAGATGGTATCGAACGTATTCCTCCTACTATGGCTGAAGTTATTTCCGATGGTGTCCTCGCTATTGTGGCTGGTTCCGACACCACTGCGACTACGCTCAGTAACCTCTTCTGTCTAATGATGAAGAACCCCACTGTTTATTATCGGCTTCAAGCTGAGATCGACAAATACTTTCCTGTCGGTGAAAATGCTTTGGACACAACCGACCACCCATATATGAGTTATCTCAATGCTGTAATGTAGGGATTTTTTTCTCTTTAAATCCGTGACAATTGACAGCTGACATTGATGACAGTAACGAAACTTTGCGCCTTTTCCCACCAGTTTTAAGTGGCAGCCAGCGTGCTGCAGCTAGAGGAAGTGGCGGCAGAGCTATCGGGCCTTAGTAAGTTGATCTAAATATGCTTCATTTGTGGGCGGTGTCACATGTGCGGTTTTCCGTAGCTATTTACCGGAGGGCACAAATGCGTTCATGCATTTTTATTCTGTCCAGCGAGATCCGCGCAACTTTTCGCCAATGCCTGACGCCTTCTGGCCGGAACGCTGGCTCACTCCTGAAGAGCGACTATCTTACGCATCCCCTGATGTGAAGGGTCTAGACAAGGTACCATTTATTCACAACACTGCTGGCTTCATGGCATTCTCTTTCGGGCCCGCCAACTGTGTTGGAAAGAAGCTGGCATATCAGAAAATGCGGATGGCAATCTGTCTCATGATGCAGCGGCTGGAGTTCCGTTTTCCCGACGACTATGTCCCGGAGAAGTTCGAGGATGATCTACTAGATCTGTTCGTTGCGAAGAAGGGAAGTCTGCCTGTCGTCCTATCTCCACGGGTTTCCAAGGATTGAGGAGGAGTGATCATCATCTTAGCACTGTAGTTTATAGCTGTTAATTCCTGTCTTCTTGTTATCAAATACCCTTGTTGTATTCCGTTTATGCAGTGTACGTTTATGTAGTGTATTGCTTATCTGCACGCGTGCGCGTTCTCCACGACGTTTCTCAAAGACAGTGCTATTAGAAATCATCCATCTGATGACTCCGTGATTCAGGCCTTACCATTTAGTGATCGCCCTCGATCTCATGTATGCTACCAATGGCAAGATGAGAAAATCAAAGAAACGTTATTCTCATCTATGTCTCGAAGGTAAAAGCTACCGGTGCAACAGATTCGCAACGACGGTGATCGGTCCGCCCTGAGGCCAAGCTCAACGCCGGTATTCGTCGGAATGGGGGATGCATCTATCTATCGGACGTGGCCTTTTCCTCGTGATACTGGAGTCTTGGTTCCTGTGAGTTTTTGATTTTTAGACAGTCTTCGTCTTCGGATAATGAACTTGTAACTTTCAAAGCTGAAGAAGCGCGACCAAAAAGGAACGATTTGCTGTTTGACACATCGATTGTTATAAAAATGAGCCCTTGATAACTAATAAGTACCCTGGTCTTCAAAACCGAACGATAGGTAGACCTGAATACTGACTTGTGAGTGCTCGGTTAACTAGTGGGTCCCAATTCTAGATCGGCAAGATCTTAGACATTCGTAATGAGACGCGACCCGTTAAACTGTTATTTCCGCCAAGGGACGAAGTATCTATGATGGATCTCGGAAAGTGAGTGAACACGAAGTCCAGTCAGCTGTGATGATCAAGAAAAGCACAGCGAGGAATCGATATAATGAAGTTACGTCCCACACTCGAGTTTCCGTGATTCTGCGAGGACTCCAGGGACCCGATTCTAAAGTTAGTGTGTGATCGCTTGAGTCGATTTGTGACGAAGCATATGGGAGCAGAGACAACTACAAACCGACGTCCCAACTTGAACGGTGACAGTTTGGTGGAGACAACCGGTTCGCCCTGTGCGAGCTTATCTACTATTTCGAGTGCATTCGTTTACAGGCGTGTGCCAAAACGTCTTGCTATCGCTGTTCATGAGGGTGTCCGTGTCGTAGTACAGCTTGGTATAGTATTTTAGCGGTGCCATGATGTACTAGTCGAGCACTGGTGTCTGAATACACGCCAGACGCAGATCTGAGTCTTCTGTTGATAAATTAGAGCTCATATCTCCGTACCATTCCGAGAACTGGGCGTACATGAATTGTTTTAATGTGTCAACATAACTTGATCGTACTTCCCGAGAAACCGCAGCGACCGATGATTACGGATTGACCATGGTATCGCGTACATCCGGTACCTTTGTGATGAGTCTGGAAGACCCAAGATCGAGTGGGTTATGCGCGTCATGATGGTGGTGGTTACTGTACACGAAGAATAAGGGCATAACCATATAGTCATGAGCCACGATCTGAATATGATGATGATGAAAATGCGGGGACCATTCAATATGCCGTTTCAGGGTAGCCAGGGCTTGTCAAAAAATGGTCCCGCTCAACCTTCTTTGGTTTTTACAACCGCTTTCGCTGCGGTGAATACGCCAATGGTTCGGCGTATGGAATCTTCTACCCGAGCGTTCGGGCTCATCTGTGGAGTCGATAAGGAAAATATGATCATCACTTGGTCTCTGTCGAGTCTTTTAGGCTGGGATTGGAGCTATACGGACAGCCTGTCTGATCATGGTATGTGAGTCTAGAGTTATCATACCGAGAGTATGAATTGATGATTGGAGGTCAGTGAGGGTCTACCCGTATCTTCGGACTCTCTTCTTGGCAAGTTGACTTTTTGGGTTGTCGTTCATAGTCTCAGTGGTGGTAATGCGCTCTTTACTGTAAATCAATCGAGAATATACAACATCGTCCCCAGCCTCGACTACGAACTTTTTGCTCATGCGGACGAAGCCATAGCCATGGTACGAAAGATACACTGAAAGATGCTCCACCATCGACCTCGGCGATTTGGCCGTAGACAAGGGATTGCGAGCGAATGGTGGGGGTCACGCTGTCGGGCATCCATATTCATCCCCGAGTGCACTCAGGCTCTTAACTCCTACACCCGGTATCCGGCCATCGAACACGCTTTTTACTCATATAAATACAATGTATCTTCTGATTGCCATTTCGTGGTGACCTCCATGATCATGTATACAAGTCTCCCTTTTTCGCTATCATTGAAAGATTCGCTGTTGGGCGTGGTGGGTGCCGGCCTGGTGAGTGGTTCTCAATTCACAAGCGCATGCATTCACTTACCGTTCCCATAGGGCTGTCACCTTGTCTTTAATCGCTTTGAGCCCAAGAGTCCCTTATCACACGCGGCCTTAATTGGTCTCGTGCCAGCCCTACTGACCTTGCTGCTCCAGCCACATTTCTCAAGCATCCTACAAGCTAATCTGATCACATTCGCGGCATACTACACTACCTTGCTTATTTCCATATGCTCATACCGACTATCTCCCTTCCATCCCCTTGCCAAGTATCCGGGACCCGTGCTCTGCAAACTCACCAAGTTCTGGCTCGCATATCATGGACAGACTGGGAAACAATACCTTTATTACAAAAAGTTGCACGAGAAGTATGGAAGTATTGTCAGAATAGGTTGGTTGCGAATTATTATCCAGATATGTCGTTTTATCAATCTATCGCAGGTCCCAACGAATTGTCCATCACTGAAGCCTCGGCTGTTGCCCCACTTATGGGTCCGATTGGGATGAACAAGGGGCCCGGTAGGCATTCTTGCCGCTCAGATGTTTTGCTATCCTGTTCATCACTCCTTTCTCTAGCCTGGGAGGGACGGACCTCCGAATTGAAGGTCAAACCTCTCATCACCATTATCGACACCCACGAGCACGCCCGCCGGCGCAGACCCTGGAATCGCGCCTTCAATACATCTTCACTCAAGGGGTACGAAGAGATCATCTCTAAGCGAACTCTTCAGCTCGTCAATGTTCTCAGTCAAGAAAAGTCTGGTGCCGTGGACTTGTGTCAATGGATCTGCTACTTCACGTGAGCATATTTCGCTATATGCTAGCTTTACCTTGGGTTGATCGTTATTCGCCGCTTTCTAGGTATGACTTTATGAGTGATATGGCGTAAGCTTCCAGTCGGTGCTCCCCCATGCGGGCCGTGGTGACTAATTAAGATCCATAGTTTTGGTGGTGGACCCGAGATGATGGAAAATGGGGACAAGACCGGGCAGTGGCACCTCCTGGAAAGTGGCCAAGTGTGAGTATCAATACAATGCTTCAAGTGCCACAACAAACTCAAACTGATATCCTCACTAGCACCGCCTTATTTTTAGGACACGTACCATGGCTTGCTAGGTATTACATGGCTCTTCCTGGTGTAGGAAAAGACTTGAAGAAGTTCCGTGCCAATGCTATCCAGCGTGCGGCGAAAAGGCGCACTCAAGGCTCGCATCTCAAAGATCTCTTCCATTATCTCGTACGGGCGTTATACTACTTCCTGAAATGGCCATTGTCTAACTTGTCAATATTGAATATTTTATCCAGAACGACGAAGAGGGAATCGAGTCCATTCCGCCAACCATTCCCGAGGTCACGTCTGATGGTGGTCTTGCTATCCTTGCTGGATCAGACACGACTGCATCAGCATTGAGCCACATTTGCTATTTCCTAATGTGCCATCCTGCCGCCTTCCGCCGCCTACGCGCTGAGATTGATCGGTATATCCCTGCCGACCAGGACGTGACGATGAGCTTCCAGGATCATCCCCAAATGAGCTACCTCAATGCCGTCATGTCAGTTCCTTGACTTATTCCACAGAAAAGTGTGTATGCTCAATTCGGCTAATTTAGCAACGAGGCACTTCGATTGTTCCCACCTTTGCTCAGTGGCAGCCAGCGGACGCCGCAACCCAAGACGGGCGGAAAGGCGTTCGGATCGTTGTCAGTGTTCTATGCATTCCCTATCTCCCGGCGAGCGTCTGCTGACAAGGCGGGTTTACTTTTATAGCGTCTTGCCAGAAGGAAATAACGCATTTATCCACTTCTATTCCATCCAACGTGATCCACGATACTTTTCTCCCATGCCAGATACTTTTTGGCCCGAACGCTGGCTTTCAGCTAAAGAGCGCGAAGAGTTAGACATCTCGGAGCCTGGGGCATTTAGATCCCCCGAAAAAGTTGTGCACAACACGGACGCCTTCCTCCCGTTCTCGTTTGGGCCAGCCATGTGCGTTGGGAAGAACCTCGCATATCAGGAACTCCGTATGGTGCTCTGTGTCATGGTTCGTGAACTTGACTTCCGGTTTGCGGATGGGTACAATCCCAAAGACTGGGAGGACAGCTTGCAAGACTTCCTGGTGACGTTGAAAGGGGCACTACCTGCCGTTGTGACCGCGAGAAAGCATTGATAAAACTCATGTGTGAAGCTGAGATGTATTCTGTGCGTATTCGTATGTATTCTATGTAGGCTATGTGTACAATACACGGTCTGTGACCGCATACAACCGCAGCACTTTAATTCAGAGCAGGAGCGAGTTGCTGGAATGATCATACATTGGTGTCCGTGACAACTATAACACAATCAATCAAATGTAGGCGTGTTGAACGTATCATTAGGATCTGTGGAAGCCCGGATCCATTTGAGTATCAGGTCATCACTTTCAGCTAGTTTTTGCGCACCTTTGCCATTCTGGTAAATGTACTCCTTGTCCTTCTGAGCAATATGCATAATGAAGGTTGCCTTTTCATGTGCATCAGCCGAGACCTTCGGATTTTGCAAAGCACCTCCACGCAGAGCTGCAGCAGCAACATGATACCTGGATGTATGGTTACACAACATCATCTATAAAGGTAACGATAATGAGCGTCATCGCATGCAATGGTTGTGGAAACACGTTACATCAAAAGGTGAAGTTGTAGTTCCCTCTTCCCTATAGCCTTCGATCGTAATTCTGCCAACGCCAGGTCTGCCAAACAACAGTCCCTTCACTTCGATAGGATAGCCATGATAGTTAATATGAATATGCTTGTCAGGAGTGAACAACGTGTTAAAATCTGGGTCGCTCAGTGCATGAGGATGTGATCCATGCGGCCCAAGAACCATCAAGTCGGTGACATTCACGACGCGTACGCGCAAGTTAGGCACTAGCTTGCGCAATAGCGCTGCGGCTGCGATCACTTCGAAGGTCACTTCGACGCCAATACCAACGATAACTCTAGGTGAGGGAAGGGCATCCAACATTCAATGCCTGCAGCAACTAATTACAAGACATGATGCTCACACATCAGGATCTACGCCGTCATCGACGCTCGCAAATTTCCACACTGATGCACCAGCAACACAATGCTAGCATATAATTGATGAGGATAACCAGATACTGTCCTGAACTGGAACTTGCTCACCCTATCTGCCTCTTCAGGAGAAAGCCATACAGGCGAGGGCTGTTTACTGCCCACCATTAGATTCACATAGTTCTTCGCGCGCAGGCAATGAGCGACAGTTGAGAGGAAGCAATTCGCGTCAGGGGGAAGATACACACGAGCAAGTGTCGGTTTCAAGTTGAGTATCGCCCCAATAAATGACGGATTTTGGTGAGAAAAGCCATTGTGCTCCTGTCGTGCCCAGGTAGATGTCTCGAGATAATTGACAGACCCAAAATCATGGCGCCAATCCGTCTGACGGGCCATTTTTACGAATTTGCTATATTGTACCATCATCGTGTGAACAATGCCTAAAAATGCCTCGTAGCTAGGGAAGAACGCTGTGCGCCCTGTAAGCGTATAGCCTTGAAGCATCCCTTGGCAAGTGTGTTCAGATAGAATTTCAATCACGCGCCCGCCATTGGCGCGTGAGGCAACATCCCATTGAAAATTACGTCCACTATGGTCTAGTACAGCGTCCAGCTTGTTGGACACCAGCTCGTCGGGCGAGAAAATTCTAAACGACTTCGGATTTCTTAACCATTGTATCAGCGACATGCCTACAATCAACGAGCATAGAACTTACTCTTTAATAACTTCCTTTAAAAATTCGCCCACTGACTTCATACAACTCATTTGCGTTCCCTGCTTTACTCCGTACGTTGTCCATTCTGGTACCTTCAAGGGGTTGAATGACTTGTAAACTTCCCTCCTCTGTCCCAATCGTTTTTCTGGATTCTCGGGAACCACCCTCATGACGTCTTCAATAGGAGCGCCCTCGATCTCTCCCTCACCACCTGTGGAGTGGAATAGCTCGTATGGACGGTACGATGCAAGCCATGTTTGCAATGCTGCCAACTCCTCGCTTGAGGACTTGGCATCGGGCAGAGGCACTTGGTGGGAATGGAATGAACCCTCAATGAATTCACCATGCATTTGCTTTGGACCTGACCATCCTTTGGGTGTGCGCATGATTAGCACTGGCCAACGTGGCTTCACGATAGGTTGGCCGGAGCGGGCCGCACGCTGGATACGGCCAATTTCATCAACTGCCCATTCCATAGATGCTGCCATATCCTGATCTATATTGTCCAGGTCTTCGACAATTCTTACTTGATAGCCATACCCACTAAGTTTTGGATAGATCAAAAATAAATCAAGCAATTATCAGTTTATTCACCTAAACAGCGCAATAAGCTCTTTATTATCCATACAGCCATAGATAGTTCGTTCTGAGATCTTGAAACCGTTCACATGCAAAATTGGCAAAACGGCACCCGACTCTGCGGGATCAATGTACTTGTATCCATGCCATGCCCTGCGCGTCTTGTCAGCGTCAGATATTGAAGATTTAGGCGACATACGTTGCAGTTGGGCCGGTCTCTGCTTCTCCATCTCCCACAATGCATGCCACGATTAAGTCCGGATGATCCATGACGGCACCGAATGCTACGCTTAACGCGTAGCCTAGCTCACCACCTTCGTGTATACTTCCTGGAGTCTCTGCGTTGATGTGGCTAAGAGTACAATGAGTAAACCATCTATACGAACTACACGATCTGCGTACCTGGGAAATCCTCCAGGCGCGCTGAATTTCGTGACGAGGCGATCGAGTCCTGAACGATCCTGTGTGTAGAGCCTCCAGAATGGCGAAATCGAATCCTCGAGCCAAAGACAGGATAGTATGGCGGGTGCGCCATGGCCTAACGAGATTGGTCATATTGAATGAGACAGAATTACGAAAAGAGAAGAGAAAAGGCGCAAGAGGTATGATTATATAGCCAACAGATATCAGCGAAGGTGAGCATGTGACTTTGAAAACGAATATTACGAGCACAAAAGATGAAAGGAAATAATAATATTGATGGGCGTGATTGAAAGAACACGGTGTATCATTATATCGAGGCGATGAAAGTAATATATCTGGGTATGTAGTGGCCTCGCTACGGCCTGTCGGTAGCGCATATAGCCTGGAAGCACGTGCATACCACAATTGCTATAGGAAACAAAGCTCACCTGGTCCAACAACCAGTACCGCCTCTATATCAGTCTTACGGATAATCCTATTGAGATGGGCATACACAAGTACGAGACCGGGGCAAGTGCCCCAATGGCCAAGTAGACGTGGCTTGATATCGTCGAAGGTGAGATCACGCTCAAGAAATACGTTAGACTTGAGAAATATCATTGCTAAGATGCAGAGAAGTTAAAGGTTTAGCCCAAACGACAGGGGAAGACCTTACCAGCTGCGATGTAGTTTGCTGCTCGTCTAAACTTTTCGATATCACTGAGCTCATCTTGCGATAGAACTTCTGCTGTGGTGAGCTGCACTTGGTAATCCAGCATAGAGTCTGGGATATGAGAAGGATCCGGAGGAGGATTGGGTTGAGATATTTGTTGACCAGGCATAATATGTGCTTGTTAATAAGACCTGACCTTACCGAAGATGAAAGTGAGGAGAAAGTGAGGCGTGTTGCATATTTTGAGGCGCTTTATAGGGGGATGATAATGAAAATACAGGTCAAATAAGGAGCATAACGATGTCATCGTCTACACCGTGACGACACTGGCAAACTCGAGATCAGCTAATTCCTAACAGAGCAGTTACATCAGCCACAATGCAAATACAACACAACCTGGTCCGTGCGCACACCCCCTCCAAGGTATATAAGCCGGGCGCGAACAAGACGAATCCTTACCACTCTGGCCTTTTGGCTTAGATCAAGTGTAGTATCTGTTCTTAATAGTTTAACCACTATTATGGAGGCACCGCCTCCATTCTTTGGTTATCTAATTTTTGCCGCCCTTGTCCTCTTGTGCTCTGCTTGCAACACGAGGGGCGTGATGACCTTGCTACTGCACTTACCGGCTTGCGTCGTCGGGGGATCTCTTTTTGACCCTTATTCTCTTTGTTCTGCTTTCTAATGCTTGTCATTTGACATGTCATGGGGTCGGACAAAAAGATTAAGTGTCTAGTTTGCTATTTTTCTTTCTTCCTTCTGCCGAATATATTAAGTTGGTGGATCTCTAGACATGATGATATTACTAGTTGTGTTGTAATTCTCATCGGACCTTCTACAATTTGTACTCGTCTATGAACTAGGAAGTGGAAGTTCAGTTTTCCGATTCATTCCAGCTGGACTGATTTGCTTCTGGCAATAAACCACGATAGGACAAGTTATCCAGAATAGAATCATGTAAGAGCAATACAGATGTTGTGTTTATTGTTATCAGCGTCAAGAGGAGTGAGAGTTATGAGTCAGTTTCCGAGACGCTGACATAGGCAAAAGTGGCACAATGGCATGCTCACTTGTCGATCAACGTCATTGAAAACTACTATGACATGATATGTTAGTGGATCAGGACTTCCATTTCGTTTGTTTTCTTGTTTCTGTAGCGATTCTATAGCCATTTTTGAGAGCGGGTTTGTGTGACAGTATTCAAAGTTTAGGTTCACAATACCGGGGGTAAGTACTTTTCTATGCCTATTGAATGTGATGTTCTTCGTTATTCTACTTGTCCTCGATTATAGAAACACTTGCCGTAGATAAAATCAGCGAGGAGTCAGCGGAGATACATAGCTACGGGTACGTGTACACCATGACATGTAGAAAAGGATCTATATCACAATGTTCTCATCAAGCCTTCGAGAATGGAAGTGGCTCTTTGCCTTCCACGCCGGTTTTTGAATATCAAAAGTACGGTTAACATAAGCCCCTTTCTAGATATATCACAGTTTGCTTTCATAATCTACAGCTGACCTTCGTCAGGCTTTATAGCGAACCCCGATCCACCCGTTAAACCCGTTTGTTCCTACAGTAACCAATGAGGAACATCATTCTGGCCAATCCTCGACACTTTGCACAACTTTTGGTCCTATCCCCAACCATCAAACACCATTGGGCGGTAGCAAACCTCCCTGTCCATAGCTCTTCTTCTCTGACGATGATACGAGAGCGCATTCCCGATGGCCGGGATATTGTCTACTAGGAATGACTTGAAAATATGCGCTTCTCTTCCTTCAGGTTGTTAAAACATCATCCACCGGTATATGGTATGCATTATCTCTTAGTAATTCTCCTTGCGATGTCCTGATGGGCTATCTGGGCTTAGGAAGGGCCTTCTTCGATACGAACATCACGGTGAACCAGTGGAACAACTTTACTCAGGTTCAATGTTTCTCATGCATACGGCTCCGTGGGCTTTTTGGCAAGAGTCAAACTTGAGAAGCTCTTCTATCCCTCCGATGGATGAAAGTATCCCATCGGTAAGATGAACATAAATACCAGGTTAGTCTGCACTGATTTTCGTTCTGCACAGACACAATGAGCATCATATCGTGGTCCATCTTGAGCGTGGTTGTGCTGCTTGCAGTGACTGCACGCTACCGTGTGCGGCGTCGATCCATCAAGGACATCAGAGGACCCGCTTCGCCCTCTCGATTATTAGGTTCGTTTCGTGTTCTTGCAACATCAAATTTTACTGAACCCACAATACAACGTCTATAGGTAACGAAATGCAGTTTCGCCACGAAGAGGAAGTTGGCGACGTTCAATTCCAATGGCTTCGCCAGTACGGTACCACTTGGCGTACTCAAGGATGCTTTGGGGTATGTTCATATGTTGCTCGTTGTTCTAGTGCATATTAATACTCGAGTCTTTGACAAAAATTAGGAGGATGTGTTGTGGACAACAGACCCAAAGGCTCTTCAGTATATCTTCCATACATCTGGGTATCGGTTCCCGAAGACCAAGGCAATAGATCAATTTGCAAAAACTTTCGCAGGTCGAGGGATGGTTGCTGTTAAAGGCGTGTTGCCCTGTTACTCCTCATAGATGACACTGACAGTATATCTTTGATTAGGCGATGTCCACCAGCGTCAGAGGAAGATCTTGAGTCCTGCTTTTTCTGCAGGGCAATTGCGTACATTCCTACCGATATTTAGACATTTGGCTTCTCGTGTAAGAGGCTCTTCATCTGGCGTTTCCATCTCTTACATCATTTGCCCTTGCATCAGCTTAGTCAGAAGTGGAAGGATGAACTGGAGGCCAGCGTGTCTCACGAAAGTGCTATCATCAATATCCCTCAAATGCTGGCCAGAATGACATTAGATGTCATTGGTGAAAGTGAATGAAACTTCGTTCTGTCCTGTTGGGCGCATGCTTATATCCTTATCATTAGCTGCCTTTGACTATCAATTTGGAGCGCTAGACGACCAAAAGAATGAGCTTGCACGTGTCTTTAGGAACCTCTTGTAAGTCTCTCTTCTCCTGGTATATATCGTGTTTACATCGATTTTCCAGTGTCGATTCTATGCTCCGTCCACCTGCATGGGACTTGTTGTTCAAGGCTACGTGGCGCTACATTCCTGATCCCATTTTGCACTACGTTAGGCATTTGCCAACGAGGGAGTACAGCCGCTTCAAACAGTTCCTGGAAACCGCTTTCCGCGTTGGACAGGACCTCGTAGACCAGAAAGCGTCTTCCACGGAAAAGGGTGGTAAAGATATCATGAGCATCTTGGGTAAGTAACATCTTCTTCGAACATCGCAGCTGAACGTCAAGAATATTTCTTTAGTGCAATCCAGCATTACTGATGATGCCAAGAAACGTTTGAACAACGATGAGATGCTTTCCCAAATAGCGTGATTATCCAGTTGAAATATCTAACCGAACTAATTTGTGGCTGAGCGTGTTTGTTGATTCTAGGACATTCCTTTTAGCTGGTCATGATACAACCGCCAATACTCTTACCTGGACGCTATATGAACTCTCCAAGAGACCAGAAGATCAGAAGAAAATACGTGACGAAATAGTGGCCGCTCGCAAGGAGATGGAAGCGCGTGGGGATGAAGACTTCGTCCCTAGTGATTTCGACTCGATGCTCTTTATGAACGCCGTCATCAAGGTCAGTGCAAGTGCAGTGTTATCGGGATCCAAAGGAAATTCTGAGAATGGTAATTCAGGAGACTTTGCGGTTGCATCCTATTGTTCCCATGCTCTTCCGAGAAGCAGCCAGTGAGGATGTTATCCCCCTTTCTCAACCGATCGAGACTGTGTCAGGTAAAATCATCAATCAAGTTCCAGTTAGCAAGGGCCAAGTCATCAATATCTCTATCTGCACATACAACCGGTGAGTAGCATCATGCTCCCCAGTACCAACATTTCATCTAACGTGATTACAGACTACAGAGTGTTTGGGGGGAAGATGCAGATAGCTGGAACCCAAATAGATTCCTGGACGATAACAAGGAGAGACAGGCATCCGTTGGGGTTTTCGCGAACTTGTGCGTCTTTTCGGTTTGTCTCTAGTATCGCATTCTCATGATGTTTCGTTCACAATTTTCAGAATGACTTTTTGTGAGTAATGCTTGATATATATGGTGCGTAGCAATGAGCTAAATGCCTGGTGCATGTTTTGGGTAGCTGCCGGCATACGTGCTTGTATCGGGTGAGTCCACAGCAGTCTGTACCATTCCCTTACTGTGCTGATGATGTTACGTTGTAGATGGCGCTTTGCGTATGTACCGTCCCTCACGATGGCTTCAGCAGACCCACAAACTGACTACACCCGTTCTTGTTTGTATACAGAGTGTTCGAGATGCAAGCTGTTCTCACGGAGCTTATCGAGACGTTCGAGTTCAAGTATCCTGAGGGGATGGACATCGTGCGGCTCAACTCGGCAATCATGTCACCCGCCATCAAAGGGAAGGTGGAGATGGGGGTACAGCTGCCTCTGCATGTCTCGCTCGTGAATGGAGCCTGAATGTGTTTGTACTACCCCGACGCGATGGACCCCAACTGTGTTCGTATGATCTGTATCTCTCTATCGGTGTTGAAGATGTCCTGTTGAATGTATTTTGTATAGCTTTTTGTATATATATGCCGATGCGAAATGTGACTAACTTGTATGCTTCGTTGCTATGTTCCCTCAAACTATATCGAAGATAGCTGAACTTGGTTGTTGGAAGTGTTCACTACAGTTTTCATCTGTTAATATTCTTGTCAATGAAGAGGGATTAACAATTAACAGTACCTACCGTGACTTGCTTCATAAATGTGTCTTTAAATTCAAGTTTTATCCGGCGCTTGGTTCGATTGCCACTTGAAAGGATTGTCCTGTATCTCACTCAAGAAGTGTTGAATTTGTTCGCTCCGTTTAGTCCGAAATCGATGTCTCGATCTCAGACGCTCAAGATTTGACTCTCATCAAGACTTTCACCATAAGCTTCCAGGAACCAGCTGTCTTTCCCCGACTTTTACGATGGCACAGATGTTTTTATGTCGTCGAAATTCTGCATGTCATACTTTCTTCTGGTTATCTGGCACCTGATCCAAGTCCTCGAGCTCCTGGTCTTTTTGAGTCTGAAGTTAACATCTGGATGGAGAAATGCTATGGAAGGATTGTTGAGGTACTTCGTACACAAACTTTAGCATCTCTGGCAAGGACGTGTCGATGGTTCCACGAACCTGCATTGCAGGCATTGTGGTACCAACTGGACGACTTCGCACCTTTGATAAAGTGTATGCCTGGTGACCTATGGGAGATTTCCGATGATGGCAAGATGGTATGTCCTTACGTTGGAGCATGCGGGAAGTTGCAGCTTATCACAGCATTAATTATCTCGCAAACACTGCGACGTCCTATCAGGGTGACGGATTGGGTGATATTCGAAAAGTATGCACCTCGAGTTCGTACCCAGGCTCCTCCCCATCCACTGTTTCGAGGTTCAGAATGTATCCTAGAGAATAGAGACAATTGATCATCCCGACATCGCAAGAAAGCACCTGATGAGAAAATTTGAAAGTCAGCTGAACCTTGATTCTGAACCTCTCCACAGCGGCTGGACTTTAACATTTGTAAAGCAAGTCAGCCACAGTGACTAGTGACCGTCAAGTGACAGCTGACTTCGAAAAAGTAAGAAAAATAAAAATGATCCAAATTGGAAATTTGATCAAAGTTGCCCAATGTCATCCATTGGGGCTTCCCCATCAAGACATTGCATTATTCACATGCTGCCAGAAATTCGTGATCTAACAAAGGAGTGTATAGGCCTTTATCCATGTCTATTTCAAGCCAAAGTTGGGCAGGCAATAGCAAAAGGAGACCGGGATATTGTTTGACAGGATCATGCCCATCCTTAAAACACTTTCACCTCACAGGGATCGGTATGTCACGAGGAAGAATGAATCGTTCAGATTGTGACACTATCTGCAACGTAGTACAGAGCCATCTACACCTGCAGAGCATACAATGTGGTGGGCTGGATGAGCAAGCTATATTGAAGATAGGTGAACTTGCGTCGTTGAAACAATTCGGTCTACATATCAGCGGCCCTGTTTTTGAAGGGGGGTTGTCAATGACATCGCCTACTCCGAACTTTTGCTGCCTTACGTGGCTCCGCATCGCCGTGCCTGATCTTAGTAGTGCCTTGTCTTTTATCCACTTGGTTCAATCACCACTCAAACATATTTTCTTGTGTGTCCCTCAAAAACCCTCCCCTGATTTACTCCAAGAATTCGTCACGCTTGTTTCACGTCGATTTCCATTGGACTGCCTGACAACCATGATATTCAAAGTTGTTGGAGACCCCGGTAGTCCTTTCAAATACGCTACCAATTATTTCAGGCCTTTGCTGGATTTCCGACGAATGAACTTGAGCGGCTGAATTTGTACTCCACCTTTCCATGGGCCAGTACGACTCTCACATTTAGGGGCCTACTTATGTTGTTGAAGCATTGTCCCGGACTTAGAGAAATATAGATTTACTTTGACACGATGCTTCTGCCTTCTGCGGATGAATATGGTGGTGATTGGCCTTGCAATAAAAACATAAAGAAGATTCACCTGTCGGATTTGACTGTAGCAGACCCTTCTTCTCTGGTTGCCTTTCTACTTGCTGCTCTACCCGGCCTAATTGGCATACACTACTATGAATATGATCTGCAGGACGTAGTGTCAGAATGTTTCAAAGCACAAAGGAAGAAAGTGGATTCAGGCCTTGACACAGCAAGGGGAAACTTGGAGGAAATGTAGGCTATGGTGTATAGGGTTGAATATTGAAGTGATGTGCTTGCACTCTAGTGACTAGGACGTCAATCAAACATGGATACTTTCTTTGACTCCGAGTCAGTGTGCTTGATCAGGGCGTAGCATTGATTGCGGTCTGCATATATGCATAATAATAGGCCTGTTATGGGCATGTGATGTAGTATGTCTAGCGCTAAAACTTTGTCCAGACCAATGTTTCTATGAGGTTGCACTGACTCAAGCTGGCAATATTCGTCATCATGATGTGACGGACAGACGGCAGCTTTGCCAATGTGACAAAGACCGGTGGTATTTCTATGAGTCCGCAGCTTATCGTTCGGCGCAAGACTATTGTCAGATTCAATCGACGTTTTCAGCAAAGAACTGCCAAATTTCCGTGAGATATGGCGCCGTTACACCCAGTATTTAAAATTGCCCTAGGGACAAGGACTATAAAACCACACTGTCCGCGTGCTTGCCTTTCGTGCACCTTGAGGCCCCCCTCGCCCTGTCCAATAAGGCATAGGCTCTCCCTGTCCTACAGAGCCATGGTCGAAACTAAGAATACCGAAAAAGCCTCAGTGTCCCGGGAGTCTGTTTCTGATGATAACCCTGAACATGAAAAAGTCAGGATCGTCGCCATGCAAAAACAGGCACAACCCCTCCATCTTCAGTTGGACACCGGCGAGGAGTACACATTGTTCAGGCAGAGATGGTACCAGATCTGGTTTGTGCACCGTCTCTTCTTTTCTCTGGTTCTTTGGCTAACAATTGTGAATTACATACAGGCTTCCAAAAAACCCTCCTTTGCCAGCGCCTCCATCGCTCGAAGATGCAGAAGTGAGTATCATGATGACTTTTCAGAGCTCATTTACTAAAGACTAGTCAGCTCACTCCCCTTGCTAACACGTCTATCTTTTCCTTACTGAGCTATGCCTGGATAACTGACATCATGGTTCTGGGTTATCAATGCACCCTCCAAGCCTCTGACCTGTACAAAATATATGAATCACGTGAAGTGAAGTATCTTTCAGGATGACTCAAAGAAGCCTGGACACGCCGTGTGCTTCAAGCAAAAGAGTGGAACATAAAATTGCTGAATGGCGGGGTCAAACCTGGCACTTGGAGAAAAATACGGTGGGCTATACGGGCCATGCGAAAAAGACGGCAAGATAAATCAAACAAAGGCCCAGAAGATGAGGAGCTCAGCAAAACTTGGACAGAATGCATGGCAAGACTAGAGAATAAATGGCGCGAGGTCGACGGCAAGAAAGAGGCAAGCCTTGCATGGGCTTTAAACAACACTCTCGGGCGCAACTTCTGGTTGGGTGGTATCTTCAAGGTGTGTAGTATTTTATTACTGATGTAAATATATGAGCTCAAGTGATTCTCCTCAGGTATTTGCCGATACAACTCAGCTTATGGGACCTATTATTATCAGGGTATGTACCGGTCGTATTTTGTCATTTGTACAAAATGTAGCTCAGCCGCATTGATCAACTTACTACATCTTGAATTTTCAACAAAATTCAATTCATCATATAGCATATAATCACATTCAGCGAAGACCGTGCTGCGGCATGCGAAAGTGGTGCTCCTTTACCCAATATAGGGCAAGGAATAGGACTCGCCATTGGTTCATTCTTGATTCTTGTCACAACAAGTGTTTGTACCCATCAGGTATATGGCACCTTCCCTTTATTATAGTGTAGTCTTCAAAACGGCAAAATTTTGCCGCATCTTCTAATTGCTTAATTCCTTTTGCCAACCGCATTGTCCGTCCTAACATATTTGTCCAATCAATATAGTTCTTCTGGCGTTCAATGACTACAGGCCTCCTTGTGCGTGCAGCACTTATTCCATGTATTTATAAACGCAGAGTCAATCTCACAGGCAAAGCAAGAACAAAACTCAGTAATTCGACACTCATGAATCACATTTCCACAGATTTGAGTAGCCTTCGTGTCACGCTTCCCACATGCGCTGACTTTTTTGTGTTGTGTTCCTTTGTATATTGGGTGATCGTTGAATTCATATGTGGTGCTTGATTTACGGTTGGTGATCTTCTCGTCTACTTTTGTTGTCTGTTGGTAGGTCAGTAGAATAGATGCGTGTGCGTAGTGGTTTGTGAGTGTTTCATTCTATCTCACTGAATAGAAGAATAGGTAGTGATCGACTTTATGTAACTTACTTTTATAATAATTAGCATGCAGGTGTGTTCATCAAGTGTCAACAAAGAATATATAAAACTAACGCAACATAAACCTCTAACAAGCCTGGACTGCCCCAATTCAAGTTACCGTCTGTCTGATCATCCTTCTGACTGAGGTAAGCTTAGAACACCATGAACGCCTACCTCAACGCCTCTTATCGTTGCATCCTCAATTTCAACATATACTGATTTGTCTGCCTCAATGTCCTTTCTGCATCTTCAATGAAACAACAGCTTGGTCCATCGGCCTTGGCTGGCTTCGCACTCTTCCTCTTCATCATCCCCCTCCAAGAACGCGTCATGTCACTGCAATTCCGCATCCAAAAGCGGTCAATGAAATGGACAGACCAGAGAGCAAAAGTTCTGCTCAAAATACTGGGTGCAATGCGTGTCGTGAAATACTTCCCATACGAAGTCCCGTTTTTACAGCGTCAGTTGTATATCTTTTGGTTCATTGTTATTTGTTTCTTATGAGATAATATTATATTCATATTCTAGGCATATTTGATCTACATAAGAAGGAACTCGGAGGCATCAGGAAGATCTTGCATTCCAGCTCTGCAAAGTGCGTTTGGCATTTTCTATAGGGACGATTGTTGAATGCGGAAGCTGATGTGCTACATAGTTTTGCGCTCGCCTTGTCTCTCCCCACGCTCGCAGCTACCCTCACCTTTGTGACATACACGCTGACAGCCCATGATTTCAACGTCGCCGTTATCTTCTCCTCCCTGGGTGTAACAACCAAGAGTTAGTTACTCTGGCGCACACAAGAACACACTATAAGGGTAGTGAATGGGGAGTGGTTACTCCTTAGGCTGCAGAGAGTTTGTTGGTTAACAACAGGAGGACTTGCTGAGGAGTCTCCTGGATTTATTTGGGTATATATACTAATACAGAGTGTTTGTACTTATGTACTATACAGTTGATAAAGTCAGTGGCTGATGATGTCATGGGGTCTAGCCCGCATGACCAGCTCCACTGTGTGAGAGAGTTGTATCTAAAAATAAGAAGAAGGCAACGCGGCGCGAGAAAGAGGAGTTTGAACAAAAGGGGAAGTGCCACATGGCACCATGTGTGAAAGCTAAAGTATACAAGGTTAAAGCAGAGAATGAAAATGAAGGAAAGGTCCAAAAGAAATTGTGTTATCGTAACACTGGGTCTCTTCCAGCTCCTTCGCCAGCCTATGATGTTCATGCCACGTGCAATGAGCAATATTCCCAACACTGCTAATGCACTTCAGTGCCTTACACGTGTGTTCCAGTTCCACGCGGATCTGATGAAGGAAAAGGCATTTGAGGTGGACAAGGAACAAGGTCCTGCATTGATAGTTGAGAATGCAATTTTTGAATGGGAGGTGTTTGCAGAAGCCATGGATGAGGAGAGGAAGAAAAAAAAGGGAGGAAAGGCTATAAAGCAGAAAGCAGAGGTAACGAAGGCAGCAGAAGGGAAGGAAGAGCTGTCCAAGGTCAAGGATGTGAATATGGTGGTTCCTTGAGGGAGTTTGGTGGCTATAGTTGGGCCCATTGGATGTGGAAAGGTAAATCCCTCGGTGTATGTTACAAGTGATTATAATGCTGATACCGTTTACAGTCCAGTTTACTTCAGGGCTTGATTGGAGAGATGAGGAAAGTTTCTGGAAAGGTTTCATTCGGCAGTCGTGTAGATTATTGCCTGCAAACGGCATGGATTCAGAATGCTACTTTGGTCAGAATTTTATCTCATGGTAATCTTTTTAGATGCTGAAATGATGTTTTGTAGAGGGACAATGTCACGTTCAGCCAGCCTTTTGACGAGGACAAGTACTGGCATGTCATAGAAACTGCTTGCCTTCTCCCCGACTTACAGCTGCTTCCTGATGGTGATCTTACAGAGGTTAACTTGTCCCGCGTATGTGCGCTTCAAGGGTATGCTGATTGTTTTGTAGATTGGTGAAAAGGGTATTAATCTCAGTGGTGGACAAAAGCAACGTGTAAGTCCTTTTTTCAGGATTGGACTGGAGATTCGAAAAATACTCATCTAGTTCTCATAGGTGAATATTGCTCGAGCATTGTACTTCAATCCTGATATCGTGATTTTTGATGATCCTTTGTCAGCTGGTACGCAAATGCCTTGATAATTTAAGCACTGATTTTAACAATATTCCTCTTAGTGGATGCCCATGTTGGAAAATCCCTCTTTCAAGATGCCATTGTCGGATATCTTCGCAATTGCGGCATCACAGTCATCCTCGTTCCCAGTGCAATCACATCTACACCATCAACAATGGTGCCATCGTCAAAAGTGGAACTTATGACCAGCTCATCTCAAATTGCAGGAATTTTGCTCGTCTGGACAAGGAATTCAGCGGTAATGCAACTGGAGATAAAGCTGAGGAAGCAGTCGAGGAAGTTGTCATACCGCAGCAAGGTGCT
This sequence comes from Serpula lacrymans var. lacrymans S7.9, assembly GCF_000218685.1. Taxonomy (NCBI): domain Eukaryota; kingdom Fungi; phylum Basidiomycota; class Agaricomycetes; order Boletales; family Serpulaceae; genus Serpula; species Serpula lacrymans. The sequence goes on along the minus strand of NW_006763296.1, from coordinate 1,578,334 downwards.
ACAATTGATTATGCAAAACTCAAGTCGCAAAATGCAAAGAAAAATGCTGCAGGAAGCGGAAAGTTGGAGGGAAGATTGATGGTCAAAGAAAAGTGCACAACTGGTTTGGTGTCCTGGGGTGGTAAGGATCTCACATGCTACGCTTTTTGATGCCACTAAAGCGTATTTCACAGTTTACTGGACCTATCTTGTTGCGGCACGAGGGTTATTTACTGCTCCTCTGGTGATATTATTTGTGCTTCTTATGCAAGGCAGTCAAATCATAAACTCATATGTCTTGGTTTGGTGGGAGGCAAAGTAAGTTGATGCTCTTCTATAATTGATTATATATATACTGATGTCTGGTTCAGCACCTATAATCAACCTAACTCTTTTTACCAGATCTTGTACGGGGCTCTTGGTGTGTCTCAAGCAGTGTTCACTTTACTTCTGTGAGAGTGAATATGTCGAGCTCGAGAAACATTGGCTGACGATCCTTCAGATGTATTGCGATGGATTATATGGCTTTTTTCATTTCGCAAAATCTGCACCACAATTCAGTCAAAAACATTTTCTATGCCCCTATGTCGTTCTTTGATACTACTGTAAGTCTATCTTTTTGGCAGCCTCTTGAGCCCTCTGACAGTTGTCCACTTAGCCAATGGGACGTATATTAAGTGTCTTTGGAAAAGATGTGGACAGTTCGTCTCTTTTTGTTTATGATGTGTTTCACTAGCTGATGTTACCCTGTACCAGCAATTGATAACCAGTTAGCCCATAAGTCACTACACAAAACCTCATTTATTGCGATTATTAACTGTGTGACTTTCCTTTCAGTGTCGATAAGATTATTTGTGCCCGATATTTTGTTACTCCTCTTGCCCTCTATTTAACATATATGTTTACAGTTGTCATTACTATATCATCAGTGGTAATTGTTGCTATATTAGAGCCTTACTTTGGTAAGTGGATGCAGTCAGAGAATGCTAACGCTCGGCGCTTATCATATCCTCCAGTCATAGCTGTTGTTGTTATTGCTGTAGGCTATAGCTACTTCACTGCTTTCTATCGTGCCAGTGCGCGGGAGGTGAAATGTTTAGGTGAGTGATTGACCCAGCGCCCTTTTGCTCCATAGTTGCTGATGCATGAACATAGATTCGATGCTTTGTTCTATCCTTTATGCTCACTTCTCAGAGACGCTTACGGGTCTCCCGACTATTCGAAGTTATGGAGAACTTAATCCATTTATAAGGGACAACAAGTACTATATTGATCTCGAAAACCGAGCATTGTATCTCACCGTTACAAATCAAAGGTACGAGTAAGCTGAGTTTCAGGTGGCTGTCCATCTCATCCCGTCTGTTAGGTGGCTGGCTATCAGACTAGACTTCATGGGTGGTGTTCTAGTTCTCATTGTGAGTTCATAGTTTTCATTCTAGGGTGCACGATCCTTAGCAATGTCAGATCGGTCTTTTCTCCATTATTGGGGTGTCAGGGATTAACCCTGCACAAATTGGTTTGGTATTAACATATACAAGTGAGTAGTTGTTTGATTGTGCTCTTTCTCCACTCACGTAACATAGCTTCAATGGCTCAAATGTGCGGACTGGTGACACGTCAAACTGCCAAAGTGGAGGTATGCGCGCTATATCTTATTTTTCTTGCCTACGGCCACTGACTCCGTCGAACAGAACTACATGAACTCTGTTGAAAGAGGTAATAAAATGAAATCATAACTCTCTCATCATCTTTTCCTTACTGGTACCTCATAGTTGTTCACTACAGTCGAGGAGACATCATTGACCAAGAGGCACCACATGTGATCGAAGATAACAAACCACCTCCAGAGTGGCCAATGTGTGGAACCATCGAATTCAAAGAAATCCAGATGAGCTATAGACCTGGATTACCCAACGTCCTGAAAGGAATATCCATACAGATAAAAGGAGGCGAGAAAATTGGTGTTGTTGGAAGGTTTGCTTCACAAGTGGTTGGCTGCAGTATGTATCTTGATCTTACGTTTCTTCTAGGACGGGTGCAGGAAAATCATCCTTGATGCTGGCATTATTTAAAATCGTAAAATTGTCTTCTGGAAGTATCACAATTGATGGGTGAGTGCTGATGTTTGTGGTAGATGATACTTTGTCAACATTTGTGTTTAGTATCGACATATCAACTCTTGGCCTCAGCAATCTTAGAACAAAAATTTCCATCATTCCTCAAGATGTATGTATGGTAATCATTTGTTTGAAATCAAGACTAATTGATCAATCATGTCTAGCCTCTACTTTTCAGTGGTAAGTTGTTATAGTTTGCTCGGCTTCGTTAATGCTGATGTCATTTTGTCTAGGAACAATACACTCCAATTTAGATCCATTTTCTCAGTATGATGATGCCCAATTATGGGATGCTCTACACAGGTCATATTTGGTTAATGCTCCCACGACGAAACACGAATTCTTCTTTTCAGACAATACTTCTGGAGAGCATACACCAATCAATTGTTTCACTCTTGACACTATAATAGAGAGTGAAGGCGCAAATTTAAGTGTCGGAGAATGGTCTCTCCTGAGTCTTGCTCGTGCACTAGTGAAGGACAGTAGAGTGGTTGTCTTGGACGAGGCGACGTATGTTGGATTCATCACCTGCTTTTGCTTCCAATGTCTCACTTTTAGATTCAAGAGCTTCCGTTGATCTGGAGACAGACAGCAAGAGTCAAAGTACAATACAGTCTGAATTCAGCGACCGCACACTTCTATGCATAGCTCGTAGGTTCTTTTCTTGTCATCAAAGTACAATTGTTGACACAAGTTGGGAAGATTGTCTGCGAACCATCATCTTGTACAATTGTATACTCATTTTGAATGCCGGTTTGGTAGCAGTAAGTTCTCGCCTGCCTCTTTGAACAGGGAGAGGGGCTCATGAGCTGAACAGGAATTCAACACACCATTGAACTTGTACAGGAAGGAAGACGGTATTTTCCGTGGTATATGTGAAAGAAGCAACATATCCCTCAAGGATATGGAAATAGGTGCAGATACTCTTTAGATTTATGACCCAATTAGATGTGGTGCACAAGAATTAACTTTGGAATGCTTTGCAGAGATAATCATAAATGTAACGTGTATGACTTGTATGAAACATTTATTTAGATTTTTTGAAATGAATGAATGTTGATATGTGATTTCATTCAATGTGAAGGTAGATGATTTCGAAACCTGGTTGATCATCACAAATATCCCGTATATTAATGATTGGTAAATAAGATGTTGTACACATGGGTAGGTCATAATTCTTCTACGTGTTGGTGAATCAATCAATCAATTTGTTTTTTTTGCACAAATGGTTACTCTAATAAAAGTATCTATAGTTTTGTATATGTCAGCATGTCATTTCATTTCATAATTCAGCCTCCTTTTGCTTTGGATGCAGATACAATGTCTTTCCATGAAATCAAAGAACGGTCACATATGCCCCTGAATAATAATCTAAGTGAAACTCAATAGATGTTAGTTTAAGGTAATCTCTAATAAATGTAATGTAACATACCTCAGCTGCTGCCTAAGAGGCTATAGAAACGACTGAGGTATTCCTATACTAAACCCCCTACTACTTATAGTCAGAGGTGCTACTCACTACAGTATAATGACTCCTAGGAGAACAAGGGTGACTCCATGGAATGATGGCTATGCTCCATGGAGAACAATGGCTGCTTTAGCAGAGACCGGGTTTATCCGGTTTTGTCACTGAATATGCTGTTGAGCATGGAATACAGTACAGTGGGTGTGTCAAATTCCCGCCAATGTATAGTAGTGAGAACAACTGCTATAGAGAAGATGAAGAGATACAATGCTTACAGCAATACACCCAGCATCAAGCACACAAATCCTGTTGTAAGTGATAATAGTGCATAAGCAATCTAGTGTTGGAATAGTCAAGGTCAAAGCCTGTTAGCCTTGTTAGACAACATACATCATGAGTTGACATTAGTGTAAGGGCTAGTAGCTCAGTTGGCTAGAGCACTGCCACATATAGGCAGAGGTCCTGGGTTCAATCCCCAGCTGGTCCACTTTGCTTTTATGCACTCCCTGTGGTCAGGTGGCTATGTGAGGTCACATGGCTAAATCCAATATTTAGTATTGATTGCATGTTAGCCATTGCTTCAGTCATCTCAAATTCATGTGTACGTATAAGCAATGCACAATATTGTCCTCTCCTTGAATTTGGTTGTGATAGTTTCTTGAATTCTGTGATTGGTCTCATAATTGATGAAAGCTGAATCATGAACAAGTCAGATAAAATTAAGAAAGCTTTTGTGAGTGTATGAAGAAAACATACCTGTTACCTCGTCCAAAATAAGCAACTTGGTATCATTAACAAGAGCTTGTGCCAACAGCACCGACAATCACTGTGAAAATATTATAACAGTCAACAAACTGATTCCTTTCTTTGAAGCCCAACAACAATGACTTACCTGGCCAACCAAGAGATTGCCCCTTTTGTGGTCAATAGGGCTGTCTAGAGTGAATTGAGCAGCTGGAGCCTGTGTTTTGCTCTGTGACTTGGTTTGTGAGTCTTCAGGTAAAGCCTCCTTGGTGGCTTTAACAAGGTGAGATTACTTCAATGCATCCCATAGCTGAGCATTGTTGTGCAGCTCGAATGGATCCAAATTTGTTTGTAGTGTGCCTAAAACTAGGTATATCACACACCCTCATCAGCTTGGAAACAAAAAGGAAACAAAGGAAGAAAGTTCACGCACATAGGAACTAAACAGGAATATAATGTAGGATAGCCAGAGTGGATGTAAGTTATTGCTGTCATGCACCAAAGTTGATTGGTAGCATGGACAGGTGTCAAAAATGAAGCAAATATTCAAAAGGCTTGCCTTTGCGCCACACAGGCATAGTGCCACATGGAATAGTAATTAATATTGCCTTTTTCGAACTTGTGGCTGATCAGCACCACCCCTATTAGGCAATCAAATTGCACTTGCCTTTGCTTTCCATTTGGAACTTTCTGCATTTCTGCATTTTGGCAAATTTTTGCATCGTCACTGGCTACACATTGCACCCTTGCTTTTGTTGTTCTCATTTACCTTTTTTTCTTTACTCAGCCCCACCATGAGCCCCTTACTCTCTTTTTTATTCTCACTGGACGGTCGTTTCTGGCTCCCTATTCTAGTCCACTTCCTCATCACCACTGGCTACACATTGTGCCCTCGCTTTTGTTGTTCTTCCTTACTTTTTTCTTTACTTAGCCCCACCATGGGACCCTTGCTCTCTTTTTTATTCTCGCCCGACAATTGCATCTGGATCCCCATTCTAGTTCACCTCCTCGTCACCTCCACCCTCCTCCTGCTCGTCATCCTTGCTCCCCCACCATACCTGATGTCATCACTCTCTATTTGCTTCTGTCGCTGATCAATTGACCACCACGTGCCACTGCTGATATCAGCAAAGCCCCGGTGGCTGGTCCAAATTGGGCAACAGATCCATCTTCATGACATCAATCTTCCATTGTATACCATCAAATCATTGGTCACTTGTCTCGCCTGGTTGGAGTGTGGATGGGTAGTTTTCGAGCTGGAGAAGGTTCATCCCCTTGCGTCGCCCATGTTCATTGCTGTCCCATTCACTTGGGTACACTTATCTTTTGTCCATCGTCTTTGCTACAGCTACACCTACCACACGCTGCCTGGGACTCACTTGTTCCAAATTGGAACTACTCCTCTCCCTCCCTCGTTTGATCAGGTGGTCCAATACAACCAGTCTGTTGGTAAGGCCATGGAACCATCAGATTTAGACTAGGTGGTGGACTGGTGGCTCCAGTTTCTTTTTTTTCAGTAGAACATTCATTTATAGTGCAATTAATTTTGATTTTTGAATCATTTTTATGGACATATATTTTTTTAGAATGCCTGACTGACAATAAAGGAATTGTGCTGATACTGATATTGTTTTGTTTTTTACTGCATCTTCCGATGACTTCATGATTTTCTTGCTCTCTTTCTGTTATTGGACTTTATTTTATGGCTGTACAAACCTGTGACATTACTTACACAGCATTTATTGTTCTATCCCTTTCTTTTCCTTATTTTGATGATCTTATCCTGTACTAACTACGCAGGATTCGTCAGTGTACATTCCTTCTTTCATGTTCTTTCTCATTCTTTTTGCACAGCTATACTGTGCATAGCCTACCTTTCTTTTACTATATAAACCCCTGTATTTTACCTTGTAAAAAAACAACAAGAACTCTAACTTCTTCTCTAATCTCAAGTCACTACTCTGCTATCTGTGATCCAGTGTGGTTACAACAGTTCCCACTGCTACCACTGTTAACTGCTGTCATTGTCACTCTCATCACTTTTGAAAGTGATTGTCATCCCTTTCAATTAGAGTCCTTCTGAGCACTACAGTTTGTGCGTCAGGAGCCTGCTATCACTGGGAATCTTGTCATCTCATCGCTCTTAAACCTACCTTGTGCTACAATTAGCAAGGTAGTGCTTGTACATTCTCGTCATAAAGCCCCTATCTTCTATAGCTCAACTATCCCTTCTCCTCAAAAACCCACACCCGTACATCTCTGGGTTTTACTTTGAAGAATTGTCATACATACCACCCCACAAACAACCAGAGCACCCACTGTTCTAGGAGGCAAAGCCCATATACAAGTTCCGTGGAATCTGGGAGAATTGTGTGTTAGTTTGTTTTTGTGTGTGGTTTTCTAACAACAGTTCTCATCATCGACAGTGCTCGCTTGTATGGGAGGTACGTTGCCCATTTTATCAGACAAAGTACGACTCTTGTACAGCCATATGTGATGACACATGTGCTGCAGACATGACAGAGTCTTTCTTTTATTCCTGGCCATTTCAGTTTATGCTACTATCACCTCCCACAGTCTGTCTAACAACCAATAGCAGACATTTGTGATATTTGTGATAGAGAGCGGCAAGAGAGCGGCAACGCTAATACACTGTCACTGATAGTCGATGGATACATTGTGATAGAGTGCCGAGGTGCCGAGGTTCAGCGCACATACGACTCCTTCAGGCCCGCCAGTGCCGTCTAGCGCTGACTCAGCACGATGACCAATGAGCGAGAATGGAGAGACGTACCTGATAAGGAGCCATGAGCGGGAACAGATCTCGCTCTGTCAGCCTCATCTTCCTGACTCTGCTTATGTGATCAGCCTCTGACAGCATCCGTTTGAAATACCGCGCCTGTTGTGACATCAGTGACTCCCCGCTCGGTCACACTTTGTCACGGCACTCACCTCCTGTTCTTCGACCAATGTCCACGCGTCGCCTTCCCTCCCTGCCCGCGCTGTTCTTCCCACACGGTGCACGTACTTCCGCATGTCCACCGGCACGTCGTAGCTCACCACGTGCGACACGTGACTCATATCCATCCCTCGCGATATCAGGTCAGAGCATACCAGTCTGTCCCCTCCTCAGCGCATTCCTCGCAGGGTAACGACACGCGTACTCACATCTGTATCTCCTCCGCCTTGAACTTTTCCAATATCCCCCTCCGCTCTCCAACTGACAGATCGCTCGAGTACGCTTTGGCGACCACCCCCAACCGCCCTTCACCCGCAACCGCTTTCTCGAACAGCTCAAACAACCTCACAAGTCTAGCAGTCGACTCTGCTGACTTGGTAAACACAAGCCCGTTCCTCACCTTGTGTCGCTGCACGAGGTCAAACAGCACAAGCGGCTTCTCAGACGATGCACACACGATCATGTGTTCCTACTCTCCTCATCAGCACCCACGAACAACAACAGAGATAAAAACGATCGCACCCGCAACGTAGCAGGCATCGTATACCGCTCCATCACCACATCCAACACCCCCTCCTCCCTTCCCCCTCTCGCCTTCTGCACCACAAAATACTTCACGTCCCTCAACTGCAGCCCCGCCAACTTCCCCGGGTCCCGAGGGAGCGTGGCGGAGAAGAGCAGCTTTTGGCAGGACGAACTCGGTTTTTCGTCCATGTATCCGTATGTGTTGGCTATCGCGTATTTCGCGTGCAGGAGCGGGGGCGCCAGTCCGTCTGCGCATCCAAACGTCTCCTCTTCCTCCGCCCTGGGCGTACCGCTACTTGGAAATGTCGTGGGTCGTGTGGCGGTAACGACGCGCGCAACCCAATCTTGGAATGACTGCGCGAGCAGCCTGTCGGCTTCGTCTATCACCTGTCAGTCAGTGGCGTCAGTGTTTGAGTTTGAGTTTAAGTAACAAAGTGATAGAGTGATAGTGTTAGAGTGGTATCAAGACAGTGGATCAAAGTATGAAATAGGGGCCGTGCTTTGTACCGGTGGGGAACGCGGTGTGTGAACACGACAAACATAAAAGGTAAAGCGAGCCGAGCCCAGAGTCTGATAACACCCAAAATGACAAACGACCCAAAAGAAGGAACAAGGAAACAAATTGACAAACGACCCAAAAGAAGGAATAAGCAAACAAGGTGGAAGCCAACCACGTACAAGGAACCGCAAATGCTGCAACGAGAAATTAGGCGTTCCGTTCATATGGTCCACCAGTCTGCCGGGCGTGCAGATCAAAATGTCGATCTTGCTTGAGCCGCCGAGGAGTCTGCGGGTGCGGTGTGGCGGGTAGAGTGTGGGGTGTGTGGAGTGGGGTAAGGTGGGGAGAGAAGGGTGAAAGAAAGGGTGCGGTAGGGAGGAGCGAGTGTAACATTGGGTGGATAGGAAAGGTGTCAGTAAATCTTACTGCATGGTAAAGAGATGGGAATGAAAGGGATCAACGTACCCAGACGATCTGTCCGCTATGAGCTGACTCTGCTCATGTGCGAATGAGTGTTGGCCCGTCGCAGTGCCGACCTGCAACAACGCCCATCGTCATCGTTCAGTAAGGCACGATAAGCACGCTACACAACCCAAGATATCCAAATAAAAATAATGAAAGGAAATAAAATAGAATAAGGACAAGGGAAAATGCAGAATGCAGAATGCATCACCGAGCTCACTCCCGAAAAAACAGAGAAGGAGCAACCATACCAGACGCGACGCGAACTCAGCAACTCACCTTGAGCCCCCTGCCCTTCCCCACCTCCTCAAACGTCTCCCGCACCTGCATGACCAAGTCTCTCGTGGGCAGCACGACGAGCGCGCGGAGGCGCGTGATGATGCGAGATGAGAGCGTCTGATAGGTTGTCGTCGTATGGTCATATATCATACAGTCCGGTCAATCCGTTATCCACCAACCTACCGCGCAAAACACGCACTCACCTCGACAATGGGAAGCACGTAGGCGAGCGTCTTGCCGCTCCCTGTGGGCGCTGAGACGCACACGTCCCGCGGGGGCGCGTAGGGCGCGTAGAGGCCCCGTTTGCGGGCGTCGCGCGGGAGGAGGAAGGGGAGGAGGCGGGTTTGGACTGGGGTGCAGGGGAGGTGGGTGAGGGTGAGTGAGTGAGTGTGACGAGGAGGGGAGACGTGTATGGGATGGGACGGGACGGATGTGCGATAAGGCGAGAACGAGGTATTACGGATAGATGAATAGGATGAACGGATGAAGGAAGAGGGGAAACGTACCTGCAAACAACTCCGTGATCCCCAGCTCCTTCAGCCTCCTCCGCATCTTCACCGAAAGACCCGTCTCGCACGCGTCCTCCTCCGCACCCCCGTCGTCTTCCTGGCCATGTTTGTTTTTGCGGGAGGAGGAGAGAGGGGGAGGGGGGAGAGTGATAGGCATCGACGTGCCCGGATCGACGAACTCGGCGTCGACGAGGGCGTCGTCTAGACCCTGGAGCGCCAGATCGGATTTGGAAGGCGCATTGGGGAGGGAGGGGAGGGGGAAGGACGGGAGCGTGCCTTTGGGGAGTGGGGCGGGGGAGGCGGGGCGTACGAGCAGTGTATCAGCGTCCGGATCGGGGGCGAGGTCTGAGTCTTCCCTGTCACGCCCTTCGTCCGCTGGGAGCATGTCCAAGTCTTCTTTTTCGTCTGCGTGTGCGGGCGGGGAAGGCGGGGAAGGGGAGATTTTTCGTTTTTTTTTGTGTCGTTTTGGGGGGTCGTCCTCGTCGTTTTGGTTTTCCTTACTCGCCTTCTCCTTCCTCTCCTTCTTATCCTTCTTCTCCTTCTTTTCTTTCTTGTCTTTCTTGTCCTTCTTTTCTCGCGGCTTCTTCACCCCATCTTCCTCCTCATCCAGGCCCATTTCTACATCTCCATCCTTATCCACATCCACATCTACATCTCTGTCTCGCATCGCGTCGTCGAGCCCTAGTTCAAGTTTTTTTTCTCGCGTTTTCTTGGTCGAAATCGGATGTACTAAGTGAATAAACAGGAGACAATTTGTTTTTGGAAATGAGTGTTACAAAGGTAATAGCCACTGGTAGTACAGCACAGCCACATAGTGTAAGGGATCGCCAGTGAATCGGAGCACAAAATCTATCCGAGTCTACATGCTTTTCCTCCGTATGCAACGGACGCGTTACCCGACCATTCGTTTGATTGACTATCCGTCAGTGCTTGCCTCGTACGACTGACGAGTCGAAATGAAACCAGCAGAAGGAAAGAAGGAGGGCAAAGAAAGGCGAAAAGGAGGGCAGCTTGAATAAAGCAGAGGAGAATTTATATTAAAGGGAGAGACCCAAACCAGGACTCTTTTCCCCAGCTGCAGAAATCAAGCTTCATCCAGTTTAATGTCAACCTCGCCGAGAAGGCAGCTCCCTACTCTGAAGCCACGATTCGCCCATCGTGTTTTTGCGCTCGTTGATGACACTTGCGTAAGCGTATAATCCATACGGTATGACGCGTTTGCTCTCGAGGAAGAAATCTATCCAAAAGGTATGTTGTGTCGCTTCATACATTGTCCCGTGGTGTTTCATTCCGTTCTCGTATTCTAGGTTTTCCGGTAAAGATAGTAATGCTAGCCTGGATTCCTGTTGTCACGGTGTCAGATGTTTCTACGCACGTCGATACCACTGCAGCCCCGCCAAAGCCCGCCGTCGATCCTGTACATTTCCTTGAAGCTCCACCTCGACTTCGAGGAGGATGCCTAGTATATTGTCCGTAAAGCTATTTGAGATGGAGTGATGGAGGGCAGGATCGTTCACGAGTGGGGATGGATAAAATGTGGTAGCCAAAACGACGGATACGGTCTTGAAGTCAACAGAAGATTATCCAGGCGGATTGCGGATTGGATATTGGATACTGTTGAGAACCGCATAACCAAAACGTGAAAGTAAGCTTGGCTCCGCAGTGTCTCTTCGCCCTTGCTCTACCGTGATACTGACAAACCGTTAACTACTACTAGGCTATGCCCCGCTCAACGCTCACCAGAAGCAGCTACGTAGTTTATTGATATGAGTCTGGTTTACCATCAAAGTCAGGTTCCTTGTCAACACTATAATATACATTTAATCATCTAACCCGCAACAAGAAAAACACTTGTAGTGTCTCATCATCCAATTTCCCCGACATCGATTCCTTCCAATTTCCCTTCGCTGTATCAAGGCCTGTATCATACACCCACACTCTTCCTTTGTTTTTCAAAACATTCTGACACTACGTCCTTCACATCCAAGTCGTTGCAGTGTATGCCAGTTAGATTGGGTAGAACAGCACATAGAAAGGCAACCACAGAACAAGGGTCCGCTATACTCGAATCCGACAGATAGATCTCCTTGATGTTTTTATTGCAAGGCCAATCACCACCAAATTCATCCGTAGAAGGCACAGACGTCGCGTCAAAGAAAATCTCTATTTCTCTCAGCCCGGGACTATGCTTCAACAGCAGAAGTAGGCTGCTAAGCGTGAGAGCCCCCGTGTTCCATGGAGAGGAGCGCAAACTCAGCCGCTCAAGTTCAGGCCATGCCATTATCAGCTCCAGTATCAAATCATCATCCCACACATTCCTAGCGCCTCCTAGCGCCAAGTTTTTCATCCGTCTGAAGCCCAACAAAGGCCTGATACAATCGATAGCAAATTTGAGAGGAGTAGAGTTGAGATCAAACACTTCAAGTATGATAGATGTCAGACAGTCCGATGAAAATCGACGTGAAACAACCATGGAGAATTCTTGGAGTATATCAGGGGAAGGTGTTTGAGTAACATACAGGACAATCTCTTCAAGGGGTGATTGAACCAAGCGGATAAAAGACAAGGCACTGCCAAGATTAGGCGCGACGATGCGGAGCCATGTAAGGCGACGGAAGTTTGGAGTAGGCAGTGTCAACCCCCCTCCGAAAATAGGGCCGCTGATATGTAGACTGAATTGTTTCAACGATGCAAGTTCAGCTATCTTCGATATAGCTTGCTCGTCCAGCACACCACATCGCATGCTCTGTAGGTGTGAATGGCTTTGCACAAAGTTGCAGATAATGCTACAGGCCAAACCATCCGCTGCCCCCTGTGGTTTGTTACACCCTATGAGGTCAAAGTGTTTCAGGGATGGGCATGATCCAATTAGATATTCCACGGCGGCTAAGCCGAACATGTTATCCAGGACCTGGATGGTCATAGAAACAGAGACGAGTGTAGGGCTGAATAGAGAGATAAGAAAATGCAGTAGGTCCTCCGTGTTCCCTTGATGGCCACTATTGAGATATCCTTTAGGATATGTGTACTCATGGCAACGGAGCAGCTCGAGCCCCGGAAGGAGGGGAGCGGAATGGGTGCGAGCGTACGGTGGTCGTTTGGTTACGGTTGGAATTTTAAACACCGCGGAACACGGCATCTTAGTATATTCAACAGCCGCTTTTATACCTCTAATTTGCCCATGCAGTGTGACCGTGATTGTTGTGAGTATCAATATTATTATAAAATGTGCTTTGCAAGTACAGGGAAAATTGGTGGGGACCAAAATGTCACGAATATGGAAAGGAAAATAGTTACTACATAAAATTTGTACTGCAAAGTTCGCAGGCAGGCCAGGGATTGAGTGCAAGGGGGTACAAGGCATATGTCAGCTGGAAATATTAGGTAAGCAGAAAGTCACGCTTACCTACTTTGCATGCTCAGTCAACCTCGAGTGGCCAGAGTAATAAAAAAAAATTGGGTTTTAGCTGATCTGTGGAGTGAGCGTTGTGATGGAATGGATCCAGAATAGTGACTGCAGCGTTGGACGAGATTGAGCACTCAGTGAGCGGTAGTAAGGAAAAAACCTCGTCGTGTGATGGTGTGACCTGTAACTAATAACATGGCCACAGATCCGCATAACTGTGCAGTACTAAATTTTCTATGGCTGTCGCACTATAGTCAACTAACCAAGCCCTGTCATTCAGCTCAGATAATCTGGCCATACAATGTTGCTAATTTGGTGGTCATATAACGGTATAGCAACCCTGGTGCCGTGGATAAAACGTGAGTTTTTATTTTATTCTTGTTTTATGACTTTATCACTTGTTGCCACAGTTGCCACCCACGTTTTACGGGCAGTCACATATTGTAAGTTATTATATTATCCGTGTTTATTGATTCATCCAGGTATTCTCGCTTTTGCACCGGCATTATCATCTCTTGTTTCCTGCTCGTTGATTACTTTTCTGTTTTTTCAATGTAAATATAATAAATACAGGCTACCACATATGAGAATAAGCACAATATACTACATTCATTTTTACAGATATGGTCATGCCCTTAGGAATATTCAAAGAGACCTATCGAAATTGTCGGTCGTTGAAAGAAATCCGATGCCGTCGCCGGCATTCCAACCGTAACCAAACGACCACCGTACGAGCGAATATGCTAAGCAGCGTTGAATCATATAGCTCCAACACTGGATTCCATAGAATCAGGGTGCGAACTCGAGAAGCATATTTGTCAAATATCGCCCAATCTGCCGCCCTGATAGTACGTCGCAGTGTCTGCGAGAAATTTTGTTTTGTGATAAGTTGCAATATTTTCCGCAAGCTCCCACATAAGGACGTACAATCGTTTTGTGCATACCATTACGGGAAACCTCCCATAGGTCACCAGGCATACACTTTATCAAGGGTTCAAGGTCGTCCAGTTGATACCACAATGCTTGCAATGCAGGCTCTTGGAACCATCGACATGTTATTGCCAAAGAGGCTAAAGTTTGTGTACGAAGCACTTTAACCCCTCTGTCGTGTTCCCAATGCCTGTGATATTCAAGCTCGACGAGCCAAGGGCATTGAATAACCTTGGGAACTCGAGGACTTGGATCAGGCGCCAGATAACCAGAAGAAAATATGGCATGCAGAATTTCGATGACAGAAAGACATCTGTGCATTGTAAAAAGTCGGGGGAAGACAGCTGCTTCGCTGAAGTGAAAGTCTTGGCGAGAGAAAAACTTTGAGCGCTTGAAGCTCGAGACATCGACTTCGGACCAACGGAGCGAGCAGACTTGCCATGTTGTAATAAGCTGAACACTTCTACTTCGATATCGGCCAACAGGGAGAATGTATAACGCTTTACATGAGAACCTTGCTACAAACGATAGTGTGACTGAGCGTGACTTCGTTCAATACTCGGTCGCGGTGTCAGCGAATCTGTTGTCCGATATTTGAATTCGATTCTGAGGTGCTTATCTTTCTCCTGAGCGTCACCTGCGTCTCTATTTAGAGGACCAGTTTTGGTGTTCGACCACTGCGTGTCTTTATTGGCATTCCGCGCAAGTTTTGACTATATTCATCGTACTGCCAGTTGGACGGATATATCATGTACAATTGCCGATATTCAAATGCAACAATGAACCAGATCCTAGAACCAGCTCTCAGGCTCATTACATTTCGCGTGGATATATATCTAAAAAGGACATTGAGCAGGACGCCGACATTTGATTAAAAAAAAACAGATCATACGACTAACACTCGGACACATTCAGGCTCCATTCACGAGCGGCGTGCAGAGGCAGCTGTATTCCCATCCCAACCTTCCCTCTAATGGCGGGTGACATGATTGCCGAGTTGAGCCGCACAATGTCCATCCCCTCAGGATATTTAATCTTGAACGCCTCGATAAGCTCCGTGAGTACAGCTTGCATCTCGAGTAGTCTGTATACACTATACACCAAGAGCAGATGTGATTAGTTTATGGTTTTGACGAGATGAAGGCTACGTGCGCAAAGCGCCGTCTGCGACTGAGGTAACATCATCAGCACAGTTAGGGCATGATACAGATTGCTGTGGACTCACCCGAGACAAGCACGTATGTCGGCAGGGATTTGGAGGGTAGATCGAGGTTCACCATAAAGCCTCACACAGGTCAGCTGCAGTTTATGAATGCAAAGTGTGATATCTAAAGCGGAGATAACGTCAACAGTGCTTTTAATACTCGAAAACTGGCGTGAAAGGCGACGAACCATTTCCATTCTCGAAGCATTCTCGAAGGCTTGCTGAGAACATCGCAGTATAAACCGCCACCTGACATAGAGAAGTACGATTCCCCAGTATTATGAAACCAGAACTTCGAAGACTGTCAGAGAGATTCGCTTTTTACATATGGCCAACAGCTTTTTGGTGCAGGAATTTTGTGAGAAGATGATGATGCTTGGATCATACCAAAGGTTATTAATCGATTATTCTTCGCTCGTGTCATTGCAGAAACAAGAAGATGCTCAGACGCAGAGCCTGATTCTCCATCTACATCTCTGCCTTGCATTGCGTCGTCGAGCGCTACTTTTTTCTCGTGTTTCTTCGTCGAATCGGATGTATGTCACGGAGAATAAAACAGGAGACAATTTGTTTCGGAAATGGTAGTACGGCCGCAGTAGTAGGGGGCAATAGCCACTATCATGTCCGTTCCTCCCACACTTATCTCAGTCGTCCCCTTCTCTCAGCTTCAATGCACACTCACGATCGACCTGGTAAGTAATATCAACACAAGCCACAGTTACATCTTTCGATAACAGATTCTAACCATCTCAACGGACAAGCCTCTCTAGCGCCCATTACTGGCACGGGAATGTTCAATGGGGCTAACAACACCCACATCCCACATGGCACATTCGTTGATGTTTCTGGAACCTCGGGACTGAGATTCAACATCAACAACGTTACTGCCGACCGTGCGTAGTGTTTATCTATCTTTCGCTATGAGCTTAGTCATTCGTATTTAGCTTTGAAAGGCTTATACGACCTGCTACACCCAGTTCAAGCTTCGTACAAGGATCGCTCAGGGAAACTCGCTCGATGCTTGGAGGGCACCCGGGAGAAGGTCCTGCACGAGATCAAAACCTGGGTAGACGGTACTCTCCCGATTTGCTGGCTTAATGGCCCGGCTGGGTTTGGGAAGTCGACCATAGCGCAGACCGTTGCAGAATGGTGTGCTGATGAAGGGAGGCTTGCTGCCAGCTTTTTTTTCTTTCGGGGAATGGGAAACCGAGATAAGATTTCCCATCTAATCTCTACGCTCGCTTTTCAACTCTCAACTACAATTGAAAACATAGAACCGTTGATCAAGGATGCGCTCACAAAAGAACCCTTCCTTTCACAGCGGGGTATTCGACTCGGGTATCAATTTGACAAATTGATCATGGATCCCATGCTCTCCCATGTACAATCAACGTCCACACAGAATGATGCCGTACAAAAACGTATGGTGATAGTTATTGATGCCCTCGATGAATGTGAAGTCGGGGACGGAGAATCGATGGACGAGTTCATCGACGCTGTAATTGATGCGTGCAGGTCCAAGGGAGGCCGGGTCCCGTTTCGTCTCTTTATCACCAGCAGAGTCGAAGAACATCTTCGGCTAAGACTTGAAACAATAGATGCCAAGGAGGTCTCCCTTCAGTTGAAATTGCAGCAGTATAATGCTAGCAAGGACATTCGCATGTTCTTTCAGTCCGAATTTGCGAATATATATGCCGCCAATCGTTTACTCATGGTTGCGGATGGTGTTCCAGAGCCTTGGCCTTCATGGGATGTCCTTGACACCTTGGTTGATAAAGCCGCTGGTTCCTATATCTATGCATCGACGTTCGTCAATTTTGTCCAAGAAGCAAGGGGAATGGCGCACCGACAGCTCATAGATGCGTTAAAGGCACATGGCCTGGATCCTCTGTATATGCAGGTGTTTTCCAAGGCTTCATCTGCCGAAGTTGTATCTGGAAGCATGGTTAACCTCAAACAAGTAATGGGGATCTTGTTACATCTTACAAGCCCATTGTCCATCCGAGACCTCGCTCTCTTGATTGATGTCCCACTGCGAGACCTTCTCAGGGCATTCTTCGGGATTCAATCTATTCTCATTATCCCCGAATCCAACAACAGTCCGGTGCACTTAGTTCATACGTCACTCCGAGATTTCCTAACGACACGGTCACGCTCGGGTGGCTATTTCAATAATCCCCCTGATTGTCACGCTTCCATTGCAATACGTTGTATGAATATTATGCAAAGAAATGGGGGCCTCTTTTGGTTTATAGATGGGCCCGTGGGGTATGCATTCAAGTATTGTCTTGATCATCTTCAACAGGCTGTTCATGGTTGGAAGAATTATCATTCGGAGTCACCTTTATTTATTTCATTGAGCAATTCTCTGACGGACTTCACTGGTAGTGTTCTTGACCCTTGGGTGCATACTGCCATCCGAAGCGGAGCACCAGAAATGTTATCAGGTTTGGCAAAATCATCAGAGGTAAGCTAGACACATGATGCGAAAATATATCTAACACGACTCAATTTGATGTAGGATTGGTCGCAATGCCCCAAAAAGTTACGTTCGGCATTAAATAGCCTAAATAGCATGATAGAGCATATAGAGGTACGAAATTATTGATGATTCATGACGAGGCATTTTGAACCTTTTCGGGGCCCAACGCATAACGTTTCAGAAAGTGTGTATATTTCTTTGTAAATTACCCTAGACGATGGTTATATCTCACTCTTTGTAACTATGGCATATGACTAGGCTGTGCGTGGCATATCTCACGATAGATAATTGATGACCTGTTTTATTTATTGGTGCATTGGATCGGCAGGTGGTAAGTCGTGTCAAAATGAGGGCGTTGAAACTGAGCTAATGTACTTCTACTTTACACAGAAAGTACGTCGTTTCAATTTACACACATACCATATCTAAAGGAGCTGGCTGTACACACAGGACGTAAGTAACGTAGCATTTGCATGACGAATATCTGAAAGACGGAAGACTGATGAGTTTACTGGGCTAGTTTGTGTGTTGCCCACTCATTCGTTCACTCTACCTGCTGATCTGCTTTTTCATGGTCAATCTTTCAGTATGTGCGTTAATTGAGACTTCATCCTGTAAAGAGTTTCCACTGAGATGCTTTATACTTGTGATAATTTAGAAGGTAAATGCTTATCTGTGCTGCATCTCTTGCTGGATTGTCTGACCATTGTCTTGTGTTCTGACAGTTTCACCATATTGTATGTGCTCTATTCCACTGGAAATGCCCCAGACGGCTCACCACTGCCGCCCTCTATATGTGTCTTTAGGACGTACGTAGTCATGTTTCGTGTAAAGGTTGCTACTGACAATGTGATACTCTTCAATAAATACACGTTCCTATGTTCCCCCCAAAACCGCCCGGAACCGCTCCGTGATTTTCATGATGGCCTTATCAGCCTGTATGTCGCCCTCTGTCTTTTTAGCCAGACGTGGCGCTGACTGTCAAGCTCTCCTTGACATTCCCAGCTTGTACGTCGCTCTCGATCTTTTCTTACCCGATGTATGACTGAGTGTCATGCCCTCCTTGACGTTGTCAGCTTGTACGTCGCTCTTGACCTTTTTTAGACAGATGTAAGGCTGAATATCGCGCCCTCCTTGACGTTCTCAGTGGGTACGTCGCTATCGAACTTTTGAGCCAGACTTGGTGCTGACTGCCATGCCCTCCTTGACATTCTCAGCATGTACGTCATTTCATGGCCTTGTTTATATTTGTCGCTGACTGTCAGGCCCTCCTTGGTGCTCTTAGTATGTACGTCGCTCTTGTTCTTTTTTTAGCTAGATTTGGCATTGATTGTCAAGTCCTTCTTGACGTACTCAGGGTGTATGTCGCTCTCGATCTTTATTAGCTAGATTTGGCACTGACCGCCATACCATCCTTGATATACTTAGCTTGTACGTCGCTATTGATCTTTGTAGCCAGATCTGGTGCTAAATGTGAGGCCCTCCTTGACATTCTCAGGGTGTACGTCGCTCCCCGATATTTTTAGCCAGATTTGGTGCTGACTGTCAAGCTCTCCTTGACGTTCTCAGATTGTACGTTGCTCTCGATCGTTTTTAACCAGACTTGGCGCTGACTGTCACTGTCATGCCCTCCTTGACGTTGTCAGTGGGTACGTTGCTCTCGACTTTGTTTGACCACATGTGAGACTAAGTATTATGCCCTCCTTGACGTTTTCAGTGGGTACGTCGCTATCGAACTTTTGAGCCAGATTTGGCGCTGACTATCATGCCCACCTTGACGTTCTCAGAAAGTACGTCATTTCAGGGGTTTTTTTGGATATCTTTTATTTATTCTTGTGCTCTTTTGATGAGTTCAGGACGTACGCTGCTTTTGCTCCTTTATTGGCATATTTTCTTTTCATCCGCAGATCACATTTTTTGCTCAATCTCCAGGATGTAAGTTGGTATTCGTGTCATGCTCATTATCATGAATACTAATCACCAATGTTGTGTTTATGTTATCAGAAAATCCACGAGGTGTGTCATCTTCTAATGTAAGTGCATAGTTTTCTTCTTTACGGATTTGTGTCGTTCAGCCACTTCACCTCTTGCACACAGCATCCGTGTTGTACAGTCAATACTGAAAAGATGTGAATCTGAACCTAAAGCTAGTTAGGGACATTTCTTTCATTGTGCACAACCATTTTTACTAACTTCCTCGCACTGCAGATTGTATGTTTTGCCATTTCCCTGTACTTTTTGCCAAATTTTACCAACGTATTCGTTTTGCGCACTTAGATTGTACGCAGAAGCTTGCTTTACACGTTTTGTGCATGTAGCGCTAATGTATTCATTATCGCTGATATTCCTTGCAGAAAGTATGTACGCACTGTTGAGATCTACATTTGAATTGCTGATCGTTTAACTCACTTCTAGTGGGTGTGTTGTTCGTTTCATGTTGACTTCGTGGACATTAGTTCAATGTTATACATGCGATATGCTCCATCAATAGCGAGTATGTGAACTAAACTTTTATTTTTAACAACATCCCTAATACCAGTACTACTACAGCAAGTGCGTCAGAAGGAAGCCTCGCGTAGCCTTTTGAGGTTAGTTTCCATCATCAGCCTGAGCTATAATCCTCGTATACCACCTTTTTACCACAGGAGAATTGCTGCAAAAATTCAAGTTCATAGTCAGGGACATGTTAGAAGGCTGCTTTAAGGTACCCTTCTCATTGTGGGTGGCATGTGGCTTATGGTGCCTGCGTGTGTAATTTCAGACTTTTAGGTTCCATCATCTGGTGGCTTCGTGTTGGAGGCGACCTGCGGTCTTTCGTGGTATCCATAGGATAAGTTGTGGCTGGTAGACGTTAGGTGAGGGTGAAAGGAGAAATGGGCAGATGGGAAGGGTGACAGTGAGGGGTAGATGAAGGGGTGTTCACTGGCATGAGGATGGGAGTAAGGCTGGTTATGGCGTGTTTTGATTTTCTTCTTTTGCAGTGTATTCATCATACCAGGTTGTATCTATGTCGACTGTTGCTTTGTATTTTGGAATCGTTGAAATTAGACCTCGATGGTCGTTCAAGTTCATGGTTTAAAGATATGGCGAATATGGTACCAAACACAATTCACCCAGCAAGGGGCAACTCCGCCATTCCAAGGAAAGTCACTGAATCGGCGGTCGGCCAATCTTTGGTTGGGTTGTGTTGGCCTGAGGCCTGAAGCTTGAAGGAACCCATATTAGTGCGTCACATGTCTCTCAATTCAAAGGACCAATATTGATGTTTGACCACTGGCACTGAGCGTCTGATTGACACACCGCTCGAGTTTTCACTGATTCACCGCTAGCGGGATGGATATACCATCTACAATTTGCAAGAAAACATTCAAGCGCAGCCATGAACCAGATCCTAGAACCAAATCATCAGGCTAATCACATTTCGCGTCGGCATATATATACAAAAGCTATAAAAATCACATTTAACAGGTCATTTTCAGCATTTGATAAACAAGTAGGGATCATACGACCACAATGGGGGGTCCTTCGCGTCTGGCTGCTAGCACTAACACATTTAGGCTCCATTCACGAGCGAGACGTGCAGAGGCAGCTGTATCCCCATCTCAACCTTCCCTCTAATGGCGGGTGACATGATTCCCGAGCTGAGCCGCATAACGTCCAATCCCTCAGGATATTTAAACTCGAACGTCTCGATAAGCTCCGTGAGCACAGTTTTCATCTCAAGTAGCCTGTGTACACCAAAAGCAGGTGTAATTAGTTTGTGCTTTTGACGAGATCACTTTGAGGGAGGCTACGTACGCAAAGCGCCATCTACGATTGAGGTAACATTATCAGCACAGTTAGGGCACGGTACAGATTGCTGTGAACTCACCCGAGACAAGCACGTATACCTGCAGCTATTTGAACCGTGAAGCAGTCATTTAGGTCATGGCTACACAACTCATATGTAATACATTACTCACAAAAAGTCATTCTGGAAATTGCAAATAAAACATCATGAGAATGCGATACTGTAGACAAACCGAAAAGACGCACAAGTTCGCGAAAACGCCGACGGACGCCTGCCTCTCTTTGTCACTGCCCAAGAACCTATCTGGGTTCCAACTATCTGCATCTTCGCCCCAAACACTCTGCAGTCTGTAGTCATTTCAGATAAACGCAATCTTAGTGCTAGAGAGCATGATACTCACCGATTGTACGAGCAAATGGAAATGTTGATCGCTTGACCCTTGCTAACGGGAATTTGGTTGATGAATTTACCTGACACAGTCTCAATCGGCTCAGAAAGGGGGATAACATCTTCATCAGCCGCTTCTCGGAAGAGCATGGGAGCAATAGGGTGCAATCGCAGACTCTCCTGAATTATCATTCTCAGAGATTTCTTTGGATCCCGATAACACTGCACTTGCACTAACCTTGATGACGGCATTCATGAAGGGCATCGAGTCGAAGTCACTAGGGACGAAGTCTTCATCTCCACGTGCTTTAATCTCCTTGCGGACGGCCGCTATTTCGTCGCGTATCTTCCTCTGATCTTCTGGTCTCTTGGAGAGTTCATATAGCGTCCAGGTAAGAGTATTGGCGGTTGTATCGTGACCGGCCAAAAGGAATGTCCTAGAATGAACGAAGTCACAACGTGTTCCCTTAGATATTTTGATTGGATAATCACGCTACTTGGGAAAGCATCTCATCGCTGGTTAAACGTTTCTTGACATCGTCGGAAACACTGGATTGAGCTAATGAAATATACTTTACTTTCAAGCTGCAACGTCTAGACGAGATTCACTTACCCAAGATGCTCACAATATTCTTACCACCCTTTTCACTGGAGGACGCTTTCTGGTCTACGAGGTCCTGTCCAACGCGGAAAGCGGCGTCCAGGAACTGTTTGAAGCGGCTGTATTCTCTCGTTGGCAAATACCTAACGTAGTGCAAGATACTATCAGGAATGTAGTGCCACGTAGCCCTAAACAATATATCCCATGCAGGTGGATGGAGCACAGAATCGACACTGGGAATGCAATGTAAGTACAATATATACCAGGAGAAGAGAGACCTACAAGAGATTCTGAAAGAGACGTGCAAGCTCATTTCTTTGGTCGTCTAGCGCTCCAAATTGATAGTCAAAAGCAGCTAATGATAAGGATATGAGCATGCGCCCAACAGGACAGAACGAAGTTTCATCCACCTTCACCAATGACATCTAATGTCATTCTGGCCAGCATTTGAGGGACATTGATGACAGCACTTTCGTGAGACACGCTGGCCTCCAGTTCATCCTTCCACTTCTGACTAAGCTGATGCAAGGGCAAATGATGTAAGAGATGGAAACGCCAGATGAAGAGCCTCTTACATGAGAAGCCAACTGTCTGAATATCGGTAGGAATGTATGCAATTGCCCCGCGGAAAAGGCAGGACTCAAGATCTTCCTCTGACGCTGGTGAACATCACCTAATCAAAAAATATATACCGTCAGTGTCATCTATGAGAAGTAACAGGGAAACACACCTTTAACCGTAAGAATACCTCGACCCGTGAAGATTTTTGCAGATTGATCTATTGCCTTGGTCTTCGGGAACCGATATCCAGATGTATGGAAGATATACTGAAGAGCCTTTGGGTCTACTGTCCACAACACATCCTCCTGGTTTTTGTCGAAGACTCCGATGTTAATATGCATTAGCACAATGAGTAACGTATGAACATACTCCAAAGCATCCTTGCGTACGCCAAGTGGCACCATACCGGCGAAGCCATTGGAATTGAACATCGCCCATTTCCTCTTCGTGGCGAAACTGCATTTCGTGACCTAAAAATGTTGTATCATCGTCTCAATAGCACTTGATGCCGCAAGAACGCGAAACGAACCTAATAATCGAGAGGGCGAAGCGGGTCCTCGAATGTCCTTGATGGAGCGACGCTGTACACGATAGCGTGCAGTAACTGCAAGCAGCACAATCAAGCTCAAGATGGACCAAGATATGACGCTCATTCTGTCTGTACAGAACGATAATCAGCACAAACAATCTGGTACATATATTCATTTTTGCCGACGGGCTGCTTTCATCCGTCGGGGGAATAGGAAAGCTTCTTGGGTTTATCTGTTGTCAAGAAGCTCGCGGAGCGTACTAGTATACATGAGAAATATTGTGCATGAGAAGGGTTGCTCCACTGGTTCACCGTGATGTTCGTATCGAAGAACGCCTGTAAGTCCAAATAGCCAGTCAGGATATCACAAAGGGCTGGTACTAAGAGATAATGTATACCATATACCGATGGGCAATGTTTTATAAGCCTGAAATAACAAAAGTATATATTTCCGCGTCCTTCCTAGTAGACGATATCCCGGTCATCGGAGATACGCCTTTGTGTTATCGTCAAAGAAGTGGGTCTATAGGTAGGCAGGTTTGCTATCACCCGGGTACTTGCTTGTTGGAGAAAAGACCGAAAGTTACAAAGAGTCGAAGATCGGTCTGAGCCACGTTTTTCATGGGTTACTGTAAAGCCTGCAGTGGTGACCCGAGTTCGTATAGAAAATTTGGGCTTTAAAGGGTGAACCAGGGTTTACCATAAAGCCTAATACAGATCAGCTATAGTTTATGAATGCAAACTGTGATATCTAGAGCGGAGATAATGTTAACAGTGCTTTTAATACTCGACAACTGGCGTGGAAGGTGACGAACCCACTTCCATTCTCGAAGGCTGCTGAGAACGTCGCAGTACAAGCCAATGTCTGCGTGTCATGTTGTACACGTACCCGAAGCAAGGTACCTCCGCTGACTCCTCACCCATTTGATCCACGGCAAGTGTTTCTATAATTGTGGCCAAGTAGAATAACGAAGAACATCGCATTCGAGATGTACAGAGAAGCCTTATCTCCCAGCTTTGTGAATCTGAACTTTGAAGACATTGTCAGACAAATTCACTTTTTACATATGGCCAACAACTGCTTGGTGCAGAAATTTTTGTGGGAAGACGGTGATCATACCAAAGGTTACTCTGCGCCGGAGTCACTGCAGAAACAAGAAGATGGTCAGACGAAATTCAGATCCTGATTGGACATGTAGCATGAGGTTGAGTGGGTTTTACTGACCTGGACTCCGACTTAGCAAGCTGCTGTGTCCCAACTACGCTGCCAACCACTACTTTACCACTTTTGTCGATGCCAACACCCCTGCTCTATCACTCTCACTCCTATCCTTGTTTTTTTCGTGCCTATGCTCCTCTTGTTCGATCATGTCTTCGCTTCGTCAACACCGTTGTCCTGTTCATTGCTATAAGTAAACCGGAATATCAATTGAGCTTGAATGTCTCGTCGAATTTCAGCCCTCAAGCTTCAACTTTATGAGCAAATGCGAGTCTGATTAGGATTCGCAGGCCATTTCATCACGCTGGTCATTGTAATGGCACGTTAACTTTTGAAATTTGAATGCCTAGATATTCAATGTTGTGTCAATGTAATTTGTTAGTTAGGCGTTGACTGTTCACTGCTTTCATGATTAGCTATAGACTCGGAGCATTCTATAGCGTAGACTCTTCTTACATCTGCATATTTGAGCCAGAACCGATTGTAAATGTATGCGCAGTGAAAAAAGAAAGCCATGTACATAGCTCTGTACAGCTGCGAACTTGATGTGTACAGCCATTCTAGTTGCGGCTAACTAATCTATGTACACATGTGGTGAATGTTAACCATTTTCAATCACCTTCCACCACCATCACCATCATTGTGCCCAAATGTCCAAAGAGCTTGGAACACTCGTCGTCGTCGTTCTCAAAGCGCGCAATCTCAACGATAAACACCTTTACAAGCAAGATCCATACACACAAGTAACACTTTCTGGTACCACTAAGCGTACAAAGGTCGACCCAAAGGGCGGTCAGCACCCCGTATGGGATGACGAGCTGCGATTGCCTGTCCTTGTTGATGAATCTGGAGATAACCGTACGCTCGAGGTGTCGGTCTGGTCTAAAGAGACCAGAAAGGACGATTGTGTGGGACAAGCAAAGGTAGATATCAAAGAGACGCTGAAAACGGGCGAGTTTGATGGTATGTCCTCTATCTTTTCCCTCGTTACATAGCTTATCGTGCAATTACTATATTTCGTTGCTGTCATCGATAGACTGGGTTGATCTTGAGACGAGCGGAGGCAAGCGTGGCGAAGTGTACCTCGAAATGACTTACTACGCAGCAGCTCCTCCCCCGCTCACTCGTCGTCCATCAAAGTTCGCGCCTTCAGAACGTCTATCTCGTCCACAACAACCAAAGACATCCACCGCTTTGGTTTACTCCCATTCCCCTCCACGCGGAGGTCGTCCAGCACAGACCGCACCTGCACAGACATCGCCAAATCAGTCCCATCTCGTCCCTCCATCTCTATTCCCTGCGCGAACGTCTCCACAATCACAATCACGCATGCCGGCCCACCACTCATCGAACTGCCAACACGACGACGACGAACTCCCGCCTCTCCCTGAGGATGATTCTCCTGCCTCTCTCAATGTTCCTTCCACCAATAAACCCGCCCATGTCCCAACAATCTTGCGACCAGGACGTAATAAGAAGGTGTCTCTGCCTCAAGGGCACTCATCCTTATCCAGCTCCGTCGGAACCGTTCCTCCAAGTCCAACACCAGCGCCCTCAGTAATATACCAATCTCCACTGGGCCCGCCTAACATCGCCCCTCCCGATCCTTCGCACACACCCAACCCGTACAATTCCACCGATCCGAATCCTTACGTCTCATCTACACCGCAGCAGATACAATATCAGCACCAGCGCCTTCCCACTGATGATTCGATGTCATTGTCCTTTCCTGTACCACCTCCCGTTGATTATTCGCACCCTTTCTCCCGTTCGCCCCCTCCCAACCTTCAATACTCAGATTCTAATACCAGTACTTATGCACAGAACTCGGGATATCCTCATCACATGAGCCAGGAACGTACTTATGCTGATCCTCAGCAGCAACAGAGCAGGTTCACAGCGCAACCAGGTTATATACCATACCCACCACATGTGCAAGGAGGGTACACACCTCCACAGCCTGGACCTGGGTACGCCGCCACGCCGCCGCCAATGTCTGGGCAGTATCTAGGAATGCAACCCCCTCCAGCTCCCACGCAATACCCCAGTCAGCCGCCGCCCCATCAATATACGTCCCAGCCGCCTCCTCCCGCTTCGGCACAGCATTCCAGTCAGCCACCACCTCATATATATACTCCTCCCCCGCCGCATGCCCATTACTCTTCTCCACCACCAACCCAGCAATATGCTTCGCTGCCTCCCGCTTCCTTCACGCCTTCGGGCTTCGCGCCACCCAACCAATATCCGGGGCTATCGGCGTCGCCATCTCCTGCCCAATACCAAGGCGGAGGCCAACAGTACCCAGGACTGTCCGCGAGCCCAGCACACTACCAAGGACATTCGTCGGCCTCGCCAACGCCTCCCCAGGCGCAATACCCATCTGGACCTGGTACCCAAGGTTATCCACCGCATGCGCCTGGTCCGCCAGGATACCCCCCTCGTATGCCTGGCGCATACCCGCAGTCTGCGCACACTCCACCTCCGCCCCCCCCGCCTGTTACGCCACTTTCAGTTCCGCCACCGCCCCCTCCTATAGTACAAGCCCCGACTCCACCTCCGGCCCATTTTCACAATGTGCCTCCATCTCGCCAAACGCTCCCTCCACAGGGAGAGCAACAGTTCCCGCCCCCAGTTTCTGAGACACTTCAGAATAATACCCCCCCGCATGAATCTGAAGGTCAGTTAACTGGGTCGCAGCCTCCAGCTCCTCCAGCTCCTATTCCCTCTCCAGCTAGATCGGTACTTGGTGATAAATCATTATATGATGCTCCTTCATCACAACTACAACTACCTGCAAGCGATCAGGAGGAAAAGCGGAAGGAAGAGGAAGATGGTAAGCAAAAGGAACCCGAAGAAAACATTATGCAGGAGGAGGAAGAACGAAAAAACAGCGAGGCAGAAGAGTCAAAAAGAATCGAGGAGGAGCGAAAGAAAAAGGAAGAGGAGGAAGAAAAGATAAGGCAGGAAGAACAACAAAGGAAAAAGGACGAAGAGGAACAGCTAAAGAGGGTGGAAGAGGAACGGCTCCAGAGAGAAGAAGCAGAACGAATAAAGAGAGCGGAGGAGGAAAGGTTAAAGAGGGAGGAGGAGGAAAGGGTAAAGAGGGAGGAGGAGGAAAGGGTAAAGAGGGAGGAAGAAGAGAGGTTAAAAAGAGAGGAAGAAGAAAGGTTAATGAGGAAAGAACAAGAACGGCTAAGAAGAGAGGAGGAAGAGAGGATCAGGCGAATCGAAGAACAAAAGCGACAAGAAGAGGAGAGACGCATGAGAGAGGAAGCCAAGAAGAAGGAACGAGAGCCGGAAGAACGTAGACAACGCGAAGCAGAGCAAAAGAAACGTGAGGAAGAGGAACGTTTAAGACTAGAGGAGGAACGCAAGTGGAGAGAGGAGGAAGAACGGCGAAGGCGTGAAGATGAGGAACGTGCAAGAAAGGAGGAGGAGCGTAGGCAGAGAGAAGAAGCTGAACGGAAGAAGCGTGAGGAAGAGGATCGCCTGAGAAAGGTAGAACAGGAACGTCGAAAGCGCGAAGAGGAAGAAGGGAAGAGACGGGAAGAGGAACGAAGACGCAAACTCGAGGAAGAAGAGGCCGAACGCAAATGGCAAGAACAGCGTCGACGACTAGAAGAAGCATCTAGACGTGCCCAAGAGGAGAGAAGGCGCCAAGAAGAAGCAGACGCAGCATTTGCTCGAGAGCAATACGAAGCTGAAGAGCGCCGTATGCGTGATGAAAGGCGCAAGCAAGAAGAAGCGGATGCATTATTCGCTCGCGCTCAGTATGATGCAGCAAAAGAGGAGTGGAGAATGCAAGAAGAAGCAGATGCAGTGGTTGCGAGAAGAGAGCAGGAGGTGGAAGAGGAGATGGAGAGAAAGAGGCAGGAGGCAGCGGATAGAGACCTAGCGAGAAAGCTGGATGCTGAGCTCAATCTTGAAGACTTCGATGAGCCTGATGTTGGGAGATCATCACAGGGTAGCAGCAGAAACAGGGCGGCTACATCAGGTGTTGCACCTACAACTCCGAGTCGTACGCGTGAACGGCGGCCACGGTAACCTCATAATCTCGTCTGTAGCCAGCATCGGCATGTCTAGCTAAAGAATTGTAAGTCAGAAATATTGAGACAAGGGCATAAGTTTGTCGTAATTGTTCCGCACGGGAAACGTTGGTCAAAATACTTTAGCATAAAGGAGATACATCATCATACATGCCAATCTCATAAATTGTCTTTGTGGCGAACCATGGCAAATGATAGTATGTCAATGCCTTCCCAGAAGACCAACTAGTATCCAACTCGGGCTGCTGCTGTACGTTGATCGTATTGGCGATCGAATAATTCGTGCTCTTTGCTCGATAGGAACGTTGATGTGTCAAGACACGGGGACAAGACAAATCCACGGTCATCACAATGGAATGAGAAATATAGACACTGACTTCATTATGAGCGTGTAGTGCCAGTCATCTCGTGGATCGCTGAGGCAACCTGAACCAACGTTACAGTTGTTAGTGTCAGTGGCACAATAGGAAAATGAAATGTAAGAATGCTGTTACAGACTCGGAGCATGTAGAACCCATTCTCGTGGACATCCGGGTTTTGGCCAGTGATAGCGAACGTACTCTGTGGAAGATGTATACTATAGTATATTGTTAACGAGCAAACCTAGTTACCGTGACGGTCTTGCGACTACACTGGCACCATGATGCACCACGAAAATGCCTGATACTTGAAGTTGATATTCATCTATCCACGTCTCTGTATTACCTTCCTATGGATCGACACCGTCCTCCTGAAAACGCGTTGTGCAACGCAGTTTTGAACTTCTACCGCTCGACGCCCATTTACTGCGGCCGCAAAGTATGCCAAAGGCTCAGTCGAGTCCTGGCTTGCCAAGGTGGACGTCAGGCTGAATAGTATAAACCGCGAAATCGACATGAATTGTTTGTCAAATGAGCGGCTGCTTCAATCTTTGGAGAATGAAATGGAACAAGTAAAAGGGTAACATTACCCTTCTGGTCTACGATCTCCAGATATCTGCGCGTAACCTGACCAAATTGACGCTAGCTAAGGCTGAGGATGGTTATGGTTGTAAGTGATGACTCCTTCTTCCGCAGTTACAGCGTTTTCCTTACTGACAATATGCTCTTTGAAGATTGGATCCCTTATAAGAATCATGTTTTTGTTTTTCTAAACCCGATCTCATCGTGCTTGATTTCATGTCAGCAGGCTTGCACAATTCACTCGGCTTGGACGGCAAGATGCAAGCCTTGAAGTTTGTCCTATAGCTGACTGTAGAGAATAGCCCATATGTATCGGGTTTTACGTCAAGACTTCGAACCCAAAATATACAGACGCGCCCAGGACAAATGACCTGATACGAGACCAGAGTTGCAGCGTACCACAAACTTCCTCTCAACGACACTGGTTAATAGGACCTTGTGTTTCAAAAAGTTGGTTGTAAATCACCGGATTTTCGGTAAATAGCTCGTTCAACCTTGCAGTGCAATTGAAGAATACAATGTACTTGTCTGTGATCTCTCGTCACTCTTTGTAGGTGTGGATTTAAGAGTCTGGCTATAAAAAGGGTGCGAGTTAGTATTAGAATCCCAGCGATATACTGTGATCCCGAATATCCCACCTACCTACTTTTCACACTAGCGTCCACTATGTCTAATCCCCGCGTCTGGTTCAGTAAGCTTTCTCTCCGCATATCTTGCACATTATCTCACACGTTGTATTGTGCAGTCACTGGTGCTTCATCTGGCTTTGGTAGATACATGACAGAGCATGTTATGGCCAGTGGTGATATCGCCGTAGCCACCCTTCGCAAGCCAGAAGTACTATCAGAGTTTGCAGCCAAGTACTCAAAAGACAGGCTGTTAGTCTTGCAACTTGACGTCTCGAAAAAAACCGACATTGAGAATGCATTCGCTCGAGCTATAGAGGCGTTCGGCAGAATTGATGTTGTGTTCAATAACGCCGCGTATGGTTTGTTTACAGAAGTTGAAGGAACCCCTGAGGATCTTGCTCGCACCATGTTCGAGGTCAATTTCTGGGGAGCTGCTAATGTCGCGCGGGCTGCTGTACGAACGTTCAGGGAAGTCAACGCGCCTGGAAAAGGGGGGGTCTTGCTACAAATATCCTCTTTGGGTGGACTAGTAGCACACCCGTCTGTTGTGTATTACGGTGCTAGGTAAGCATTTTTGCTGTTGCCACACTGCCCTGATGTCACCTCCGATTTTCTGGCACAAAGCAAACATGGTAAGATAGTCTTCTTTTCGTGTAGTGTTCTTTTGATCTTATGCTGCATATGCATCGATTTACAGCATTGGAAGGCTTCAGCGAAGGGCTCGCTGGAGAGGTTGACCCCGCTTGGAACATCAGAGTAGGCGATATCTGCACGAACACAATGTACACATGCTGAACATATAGCAGGTCTGTATTGTTGAGCCAGGAGGCTTCCGCACCGAAGGTGTCAGCAACGGGATACTTGTCCCTCAACATCCTGCTTATATCAACCCAGAACTACCTTCGTCGAAACTGCGTGCTGACATTGAAAGGCACGGTGGGTCCTGGCAGGGGGATGCAAAAAAGGGTGTGCGGGTGATATATCAAGTGGCTAGTGGAGATAAAATACCCCTACGACTGCCTCTGGGGATGGATGCTGTGGCAGGAACACGAGAAGTAGGCCAGAGGCTCGTAGCCGCGGCAGACGAGAGCGAGCTATTCTCAGCTGATCTGCTCATCGACTCAACCAACTGAGAAATCAAGTTTCCGTGTCGACAAGTTGTACATCAGTAATATATGCTTCCATAGCGGAGAGTATTGTCATAAATGCATGAATAAAATAACGGAAATTCGAAATCCATCGCATCCATTGACCGGTAGTTTTGTTTTTACTTTGAAGCTCTTACCAATGTTACCCCGACAAATGTCAGTAAGATGCGCTTATCAGTCGGCGTTTCTTTTTACATTGCTTCAAAGATTATATTGCATTAAATCAGCGCAACTGTATTGGAATATGACCCCTATAAATTCATAGTAGCTACGGTTCTGACAAGCACTTGTATTCTTAAGCAATCTTGATCCTATCCACAAAAATCTCTGTCACAGCCCTTCCAGATTGTTTAACAGATGTTTCTGTTTCTGTTTCTGTTTCTGTTTCTGTTTCTGTTTCTGTTTCTGTTTCTGTTTCTGTTTCAGGGTACTCCATGGGCTTTCCTGGTGAAGGCTCAAGCTCCTCTCCAGTAACAACTCGGAGAACCTTTTCCTGACGTAGCTTGGAAATGATTCGGAGTTTCCATATCTGGAAATTGTTGGGTCCAGTGAGAACTGGACATGTGGAGGTATTGTGTGCTGTGGTCATGGTTCCGAGGTTGCCGCTTCAAATGAGAATTATTTCCTGTGTAGCTTTTGCACCACCAGGGCTCATAACCTAATAGATCTAAGTGAAACTCAGCCGCTGCCTAAGAGGCTATAGAAATGACTTTATTATTTACCTAAGTGAAACTACAATAGATGTTAGTTTAAGGTGATCTCTAATAAATGTAATGTAACATACCTCAGCCGCTGCCTAAGAGGCTATAGAAACGACTGAGGTATTCCTATACTAAACCCCCTACTACTTATAGTTGGAGGTGCTACTCGCTAAGGTATAATGACTCCTAGGAGAACAACGGTGACTCCACGGAGTGGTGGCTATGCTCCATGGAGAACAATGGCTGCTTTAGCAGAGACCGGGTTTATCCGGTTTTGTCAATATATATGTTTACAAAGTTGTTTGTATCTATCAAGCAGTGGCTGGATTACATGATAAGTTGAGCTGACTGCCCCACGGGCTATGGGCCCCCTCAGCGCTCCCTTACACCCCACACTACCTCTGCCCCCTCAGCTCTCTCCCATAAACATATATTATCCTACTATCTAATGTCTATGAGCTCAAATTGAACAATTGACACCAACAGACCTCGCAACACCAGAAACAACCCAGACACCACCTCCCAACCCAGTGAAAACGACCCGTCTATTAAACCCAATCAAATGTTGGACACATCCTCAGGGAAAATATTTTTAGAGAAAATGTATTTAATTGTATCTGGTGAGCCCATCACTATCAATACCCTGACAACTGCTCTGGGCCACATAGCTCAAACTCCGGGAATCCCACTTCAACACTCTACTGCCATCAAAGCAGTAGCAACACTACTAGGCAGCATAAATGAAGATTGGACTGCCAACCTAATCATTGACTCCTTCATCACAAAGATCCAACCACTGGCTAACACAACCGCCCTACAGCAATTTGCACCCAACATTGGTAAAATATTAATGTCGGCTGAAAGCATAGGAGAATCAGCTCAGCTATTTACCTTGTCTCCCTCCATGCTGTCAATCTCCCAACTAGACAAGTCAATTAAGCCCATCACAGCTCTGCTAAAAGACACTTCCATCCATATCTCAACTCTCTAACCACCTGACTGCACTGGAATCAAAGGCCCCCCCTCCCTCTGCTTACAAAGATGCACTCCTCTCTGCGTGTATGCTAACTAAACAATGTTATGCAGCTACTGTTAGTGGACAGCTGGTGATTAGTAGAATCATCCCAACTATTTCTAGCTTACGCCAAAACCTGCCACTGAACATGAACTGCATGTTCGCACCTGGCGTGCTCAGTTATGATGGCCTTCCTGCCAATATTGATTGCACCAATTTTGAGGCTTCTGATCAATTTTTTAAGGCTATCTGATTCAAGTACGTTACAATCATTTGATTCTAACAGTTTCTGATTTTTTTTGGTTTTTTGTAGTACTTTCCAACTCTTGGATTGTCGTCTAGATTGTTGGGGAGTCTGTATGCACACTATAGACATAGCTCATGTACCTATACATTGTCATGGTCAGGCTATCTTAGGTGTGTGTACAACATCTTCAGTACACTTCCTGACTCCCTTATCTGATCTTGACGACATCATGCCTTGTTCTCAACCACCATCACCATCATTACCACCAGTTGTCCTCCCTGAAATGTATGTGGTTAGCACAACATTCCAGAATATGGCTGAAGGCAATCGCCAATACTCTGCACTGCAGGATCCTGGCGATAACTACGAGTAGACCGAATCAGAAAGAGAAAGGGCAAGTCAAGCTATCAAGGTCACAGATGTGGAGGACCTGACAGCCAAGGTATGTCATTATCATGTATGTAGTGTACGCAATATCAATGCTAAATACTTGTTCTTAGATACAGAAACATTATGATGGGGGTGTTTGTACAGACCCCTCAGCATACTTGTATATACCATCCTCAATATTTCCCTCCATCCCTCTTCTCTTGAAAAACAGCGATGATTTGCTCATTGTCACGATCTCTTTCTCTCACACCTGACACTTCACCTTTCCTCTCAAACTCAGATGTCGAGACTCTTATCTCTCCTTATCTTATCACATAGCTTTTCCTTTATCTATATCTTATCTCATCACGTGACATCAAGTCATGTGATTACTTACAAATCATCTTACCAAGCTACACGCTACATCCTCATGTCTATCAGTCAGCGCCTCATGGCTGACATGAGTTCTTACATATATAAGTAGACACTCAACGATGTACATACCTTAGCTTTTGATTTAGTCTTTATACAACCTGTTCAACTACCTGCTTGAGATTGACGTTGGGTCTGCCTGGTTTCTTCCAGTAGTGCAGCTCAGTCGTTATACTCATGTTATTTTTAAACAGCTCTATGCCAGAATTAATTTGCACCACTCTCCTGCCTAACTTCCAGTCCTGCCTAGGCTTCACGTTTGAAGCTCTACATTTCTCTTGGTACAACCGCCATTGTACAAAAGTGAGTTCTTTTTTTTTTTTTTTTTTCCATTTACAAACTATGCTGAATCAATGAAGGGAAATGACGCACGCAATAATATTCCCCCTTTGATGATGAGGAGAAAGTATGCCTCGAGAACAAATTATTTGCAGCTTATCCCCTATACGTCCAAGGAGATTCAAGACCACACTGACATTTACCAGAGACTTAAAACAGTATTTGCTGATCTCTTTGAATGGATAAATGAAATTGTGAGTGACATTGTTTCTGATTAATCTACAGGATAATCTGCTGATACCATTGATGTAGCTTGCTACTTATCTACCTACTGAATATTGTAACAACCATGAGTTAGTTACTCTAGCGCACACTAAAACTAACTATAAAGGTAGTGAGGGGAGTGGTTACCCTTAGGATAGGACCAAGTTAGTTGTGGGTAAATAACAGGAGGACTCGCTGAGGAGTCTCCTGGATCTATTGGGGTTTATATACTGTTACAGGTTTGTTTGTGTGTATGTACTATACAGTTGCTAAGGCAGTAGCTGATGATGTCATAGGGTGCAGCCCGTGTGACCAGCTCCACTGTGTGAGAGACTTGTAGCTAAAAATAAAAAGAAAGTAGCGCCGCGCGAGAAAGAAGAGTTTGAACAAAAGGGAAAGTGCTGCATGGCACGGAGTGTGAAAACTAAAGTAGAAAGTTGAAGAGGACAATGAAAATTAAAGGAAAGGTTCAAAAATTGTGTTATCATAAAACTATCCCCCCTCCAAGGCTCAACTTCCAGGCTCGACCAGATACCGGAGGTAGTAGTTAAATTTTTGGGCATAGGTTGAAAAAGGGAATTAAAAAGGTTCAAATCCATGCCTCTAAGCTTCCTAGGAGCCGAGGGATTCTGAGAGTAAAATTTGCAAACAGTGTCGTGGGAATTGTCCAGATGGGCTTCTGGTTCCCACGTTCTGTCCTCGTCTCCATAGCCCTTCCATAGGACTAGGAATTCTAGTTTTCCACGCTTCAAGCGTGCATCCACCAGCCGTTCAACTTCACCTTCCTGGGTGACTACTACCGGTCCGGGCCGGTGTCGATGATGAGAACTGTTGTTAGAAAACCACACACAAAACAAACTAACACACAATCCTCCCAGATTCCACGGAACTTGTTTATGGGCTTTGCCTCCTAGAACAGTGGAGTGGTCTGGTTGTTCGTGGGGTGGTACGTATAAAGATCCTTCAAAGTAAAACCCAGAGGTGTATGAGTGTGGGTTTTGAGGAGGAGGGATAGTTGAATTTATAGAAAGATAGGGGGTTTGTGGCGAGTATAGACGAGCACTACCTTGCTAATTGTAGCACAAGGTAGGTTTGAGAACAATGAGGATGACGAGGTGACGAGGTTCCCAGTGATAGCAGGCTCCTGACGCACAAACTGTAGTGCTCAGAAGGACTCTAATCGAAGGGGATGACAATCACTTTCAAAAGTGACGAGTGACGATGACAGCAGTTAACAGTGGTAGAAGTGGGAAGTGTTGTGACCACACTGGATCACAAGTAGCAGTAAGAAGTGGACTTAAG
The DNA here is from genome assembly GCF_000218685.1 of Serpula lacrymans var. lacrymans S7.9. Taxonomy (NCBI): domain Eukaryota; kingdom Fungi; phylum Basidiomycota; class Agaricomycetes; order Boletales; family Serpulaceae; genus Serpula; species Serpula lacrymans. Next base: position 1,542,314 of record NW_006763296.1, on the reverse strand, counting down.
ATTAGAGAAGAAGTCTGGAATCGAGTTCTTGTTGTTTTTTTTTTAAGGTAGAATACAGGGGTTTATATAGTAAAAGAGAAGTAGGCTATGCACAGTATAGCTGTGCAAAAAGAATGAGAAAGAATATGAAGGAAGGAATGTACGCTGACGAATCCTGCGTAGGTAGTACAGGATAAGATTGTCAAAAAAAGAAAAGAAAGGGATAGAACAATAAATGCTGTGAGTAATATCACAGGTTTGTACAGCCATAAAGTAAAGTCCAATAGCAAAAAGAGAGCAGGAAAATCATGATGTCATGGGAAGATGCAGTAAAAAAAGAGCAAGGCAAAACACTATCAGTATCAACACAGTTCCTTTATTGTCAGTCAGGCATTCTAAAAAAATATGTGTCCATAAAAATGATTCAAAAATCAAAAATAATCGCACTGTAAATGAATGTTCTGCTGAAAAAAAAGAAACTGGAGCCACCGGTCCACCACCTAGTCCAAATCTGACAGTTCCATGGCCTTACCAATGGACTGGTTGTGTTGGACCACCTGATCAAACGAGGGAGGGAGAGGAGTAGTTCCAATTTGGAACAAGTGAGTCCCAGGCAGCGTGTGGTAGGTGTAGCTGTAGCGAAGACGATGGACAAATGATAAGTGTACCCAAGTGAATGGGACAGCGATGAACATGGGCGACGCAAGGGGATGAACCTTCTCCAGCTCAAAAACTACCCACCCACGCTCCAACCAGGCAAGACGAGCGACCGATGTTTTGATAGTATATGATGGCAGATCGACGTCATGAAGATGGACCTGTTGCCCTATTTGGACCGGCCGCCGGGGCTTTGCTGATATCAGCAGTGGCACGTGGTAGTCAACGGATCGGCGACGGAAGCGGATAGGAAGTGGTGACATCAGAAATGGTGGGGGTGCAAAGAAGATGAGGAGGAGGAGGGTGGAGGTGACGAGGAGGTGAACTAAAATGGGGACCCAGAAACGACCGTCGGGTGAGAATAAAAAGGAGAGGAAGGGGCCCATGGTGGGGCTAGGCAAAGGAAGGGGAGTAAGGGAAACGACAAAAGTGAGGGCGCAATGCAATGTGTAGCCAGTGGCGACGCGAAAATTTGCCGAAATGCCGAAATGCGGAAAGTACCGGATGGAAAAGCAAAGGTGAGCATGACTGGATTGCCTAATAGAGGTGGTGCTGATCAGCCACAAGTTCAAAAGGGGCAATATTAATTACTATTCCACGTGGCACTGTGCCTGTGTGGCGCAAAGGCGAGTCTTTTTGAATATTCGCTTCGTTATTGACACCTGTCCATGCTACCAATCAACTTTGGTGCATGACACCGGTCTATGCGCTGTCCTGGCAGCGGCCCTTTGTAGGGTTTCACATGGCTAATATTGACCGTGGGTACTACCCTCATTCGTTTTGGGAGCTCCAGCTCCACTGCATTGAGTTTGACTTTCTTAATCCGGTAAGGGCCAATCCACTTTTCGGTCAGTTTTCTAGACTGCCGATCTTTTAATTTTAAGTGGTTAGTATCTAACCAGACCAGGTTGCCAACCTTATAGTCAGGGGCCTTAGAGTGTCTACGCTCTGCCCTGTCTTTCATCTGCTCTGCAGTTTTGAATAGCTTCAATAGCGCCTTGTGTGTTTCGTCTGAGACAGATTTCATATCCTTGGCCATGTTCCCAGCAGCCTCATTTTTGCTTTTGCCAGGTTCTACACCCATTCTGGGGAGGTACAATCTCGTAACCTTAAATGGTGCCTTTCCTGTAGCCAACGACTATTTAATATTGTAAGAGAACTGGGCTATCTTTAGCTACTTGGCCCAGTCTGTCTGCCTATCATTGATAAATATACGGAGATATTGCTTCAATTCCTGATTGAGCCTCTCTGTTTGTCTATCAGTCTGTGGATGGAACACCGTTGATAATTTAGGTTTGATGCCCAGCATCCGGCATAGTTTTTTCTTAAATTTGCTAGCGAATTGTGGCCCTCTATCGGAGATAACCATTTCTGGTAACCCATGGATAGACCATACAAAATCTTTAAATAAATCTGCCATACCAGTGGCGGTAATAGTTTTGTTGGTGGGTATGAACACCACTTCCTTGGAGAATCAATCTACTACCACCATTACTGAATCATACCCATTCGACTCGGGTAGATCCATCGTAAAGTCAACCAATATATCTTGCCAGGGACCAGCTGGTATCGGATTTGGCATAAGTTTACCGGCCGGCGGTTGATGTGAATTCTTAGCCATGGCACATCTCAGACAGGATTTTATGTATTCCTGTATGTCTTTGACCATGCCAGGCCACATGTAGTTTCTGGAGATCAACTCCATTGTTCGTTGCCGCCCAGGGTGCCCAGCCACTGGAGTGTCGTGGTGTATATCTATTGCCTTGATCCTTGCGGACTCAGGCACATAGATCTTGTCTTTAAAATGGAAGAGCCCGTCTTCCCATACATAGTTCTCATTGCCGTCAAGGTGTGCCTTCTCTTCAGAGGAGATGTTTTTCCTGAAGACTTCCAGAAGATTAGAATCCTGCCCTATTCTAACATTGGCAACCCTTGATTGGTCTATCAGGGTGACACCTTTGTTGTCATCCTCAATGCCGTTGACATAATCCTCTCTTCTGGACAAAGTGTCCGCTTTCCCCATAGAACTTCCAGGCTTATGAATTAATTTATAATTAAACCTTGTGACAAAACCGGATAAACCCGGTCTATGCCGAAGCAGCCATTGTTCTCCATGGAGTAACCATTGTTCTCCTAGGAGTCATTATACTGTAGCGAGTAGCACCTCCGACTATAAGTGGTAGGGGGTTTAGTATAGGAATACCTCAGTTGTTTCTATAGCCTCTCGGGCAGCGGCTGAGTTTCACTTAGGTTTATTACCTTGACAAGTACACCGCGTAGCGGGCCTGTCTCCGGTTCAAGTCTCAGGCCGTCATAAAATACTCCAGATTCTTATGATCGGTCCAAATTTTGAAATGGTGTCTAGCACCTTCTAAGTAGTGCCGCCAGTGCTCTAAAGCTCTAATGATGGCCAGCATTTTTTTGTCGTAAATTTGATAGTTGCGCTCTGTAGGCAACAAACTATGTGATAAATAGGCACAAGGCCTCCAAAGCTCATCAGGGCATTTAATTGACAGAACAGCCCCAGTAGCAAAATCAGAAGAGTTGGTTTCTAGCCGGAACTCTTTGTCTAATTCTAGAAATGCTAATATGGGCGCTGTTGTAAATGCCTGTTTAAGCTTATCAAAAGCTTCTTGTTCCTTGGCGCCCCAATGCCAAACAACGTCTTTTTTAGTGAGATTGTTCAACGGTCTCGTGATTATTGCGAAGTTTTTGATAAACCTTCGGTAGAAATTACCTAAGCCAAGGAAGGCCCTAACTCCTTTGACGCGAGTGGGTTCTGGCCAATCCAATATAGCTTGAACTTTCTCAGGATCCATCCTGATTCCGTTCTGGCCTATCATCATACCGAGGAAGTCTACTTCCTTCACTTTAAAATTACATTTTTTGGGTTTAACAAATAGGTCCCGTTCCTGTAAGCGTCAAAGGACTTCTTGCACAATTCAGTCATGCTCAGCCTCATCGTCCGACTTCGTAAATGTTAATAAATTGTCAATGTAAATGACAACATAGTTCTCTATATCCGCAAAGATCTTGTTCATCATGCTCTGGAAGGTTGCCGGTGAATTGGTCAACCCAAAGAACATAACGAGGGGCTCAAAGGATCCTCAGTGGCACATGAACACAGCCTTCCAAGCATCTTCTTCTTTGATGCATACATTATTGTACCCCCATCTGAGGTCCATCTTTGTCAAGATCTTGGCACCAGCCAACTTGTCTACTAGATGACTGATCAAAGGCAGCGGATATGCATTCTTAACTGTGTGCTCATTCATGTAACGATAGTCCATAATCATACGCTTCTTACCATCCTTTTAAGGAATAAAGAACACCGGGGACATCATAGGGCTTTTTGAAGGTCTGATGTAACCCTTCCTAAGCTGTTCATCTATGAAACTTGATACCTCATCTCTTTCTGGAGCAGAGACGGGAATCATGTGTCCTTTTCTAGGTTTGAACGTGTCCTTCAGATCTATAGCATGGTCCCAAGGTTTAGCCTCTGGGAAGCACTCTGATTTATGTTTGGAAAAGACTTTCCAGAAGTTATGGTACTTGGGAGGTACCAGCCTCTTAATCTCTTCCTTGGGTTTTACCTCATTGTTATTGTCAATCTTCTCTAAAGATCTGAGCTCATAAACGTGACCAGCGTTTATCTTTTCAAGTCGCTCAGTTTGATGGACGTAACTCGGCTTACTCAAATCATCACACTCCTGAGGGCAATGTGACAATGTGACAACTCCTGTCTGCCAGTTGATCTCAGGATTGTGTTTAAATAGCCAGGTCCAGCCCAAAATTAAGTTAATCTTCCCTAGTTGGGTAGCTTCGGCGGTGACTCGTTCTCTGTGTCCTTGATACTCGACAACAACATCAGGAAAAACCTAGTTTCCTTTTATAGCTATTATAGCTGTCATAGTGCTATATATGGAAAATAGTAGCTATAGTATGCCTAAACAAGTCCCTATTATATAGCTCTATATAGCAGGGCTATTTTGAGATGTTTGCTATACCAGCTATAGTATCACTTCTGTGATATATACAATCCATCTCTACTATGTCTGCTCTCATAGAATATAATAGATATAACAACCATCAATGGTTATTTCAGAATAGTCATATTATATATGTTCCACAAGCTTATCATAGTTTTCAAATTCTCTCAGTTCCGTTCACTATTATTATAGTTTCCATACTCTCTCAGTTTCATTCACTATTATTATAGCATCCTAGCCAGAGATCATATGCAGAGAATCTATTATAGTATATTTCTGATACCATATAATGATATGCATGTATCAACACCTATAAGGATGCTGAATCTTCAAGCACTGCAAAATCAACCTCATCCTCCCAGTTGTCCTCTTGTGCATTCAAGTACTGTAAATCACACTGTTGACTGTGTGTAATGTAATGCTTATGAGTGTTGTTCTAAAATAGTTTGGTAGGCTACTCACAGAATATTGTTGTAAGTGTTTTTACGAAACTGCAAAAACCACCTAGGAGCTTTCCTTTGTAGCTCTTCTAACCTGGAGAGATAATATAAATATCTGATAAACACTTGTGAGTAAAGGTTGACGTAGAGTGGATATTGAATTTACCTGGGCCTGTAAACCTGTTCAGAGAAATTCAAGGTGGTACAAACACCTTTTGCAAGTTCATGAAGACAGTTTTCAACCTGTGAAATATAGAGTGAGGAAAGTTCATGTATATTACATTACAAACTCACAGCTGTAACAGCCAAGGCAATTAATGGAAAAGGTGAGTCTTTGAAATCACTTGGATAGAGGACGCCCTCCCTCTTCTTATGGAACCACTGAACCTGAACTAGTAGCTTGATGATGTGATGTCCAAAAGGTTTTTGCTTATCATATGAATAAGTCTGAAATACATAGTCATAAAAGGTTTAAGAAGAGTACATATAAACACTTACAGAAGCATCCAAACCACCAAACGTAAAGACACTTTTTCCATTACTCAACAACCACTCCACTATAGTACGTACTGATAAAATTGGATATTGACCAGACCAGGGATTGAACCTGGAACCTTCTGGATACATGCCAGCTGCTCTACCAATTGAGCTATATGGCCAAGGTTATACAATGTAGGATCTTAAACATGACATGCAACCACGGACGTCTTACACAGAATAGCTGCTGCATACTGGGCTGGCTTACAAATCAGAGGTATTATCCTATGGAGTATTGGTATGTCAGAGTATATTCTAACACATACTTCCTCTGGGAGCTTGTCTTTGAGGGCGTATTCTGAGAGAATGAGTATCCTAGCCTTTTGTTTGACTTCACCTCTGAGCTGAGCTGCAGCCGCCCACACCTGTTTATAATTTTAATATTAGTAATATTGGAAGCATTGTTCTCACTCACATAATCAATGATTCTACTTTTTTTCTGCTCGTTCCTTGCATTCTCCAAATCTACTACAGTAGTCTTGAATAGTGAAGAAGAACTTGCAACTTTGATGATTGAATTCCAAACAAGTTCATCTCGTTCATCAGTACCTGGGAAGTCTTTCACAGTAGAAAGAATGACACACATTTGAGAATGTCCTGCTTTAGCCAGCCTGGAGCTGGTAGGGCTAAAGCTAGTGATGACGGCCTGTGTAGAATATAAGCCTTATAATCTTTAAACATATTGCACACTTACCTTGGAATCTCTGGAAGGTGTTAATGAAGGAGAACTACTGCTATTCCTTTTACGCTTATTGTTAACCAACCGGACACTTTCAGCTGGTGATGCAGTAATCTGTATCTGTATATGTGGATCAGTGAACTAGAAAAAAAAGGTAAAACTCACATCAGTATGCAATGATGACACCATTTGTTCGTAGCAAGGATTGTCTAACTCTTGGGTCAATAAAGGTGAGGGAGTAACTTGCTGTGAGCTTTCTTCTGATGATACTGCATTAGTAAAGCTTATAGCTAAGGTTGAGTTACTTGCCTGTCAAGCGTCTAAAGGTCTGCATCAGAGCATGTTCTTCATCTTCTAGTTCCTCTTCCATGCTATTCCTGGCCCTCTTATGAAGAGGTTCATCTTCACTATCAACATCAGGCATATCCAAGTCTCCTTCTTCCTCATCATCCTCAGCCTCCACCATGTGAGCTGCTTTCTGACAAATATCTGGGAAGTGTACTATGTAATAGACATGATACATAACACATATTAAATGACTCACCTGCTAGCCTGCCTGTCAGCATTTGCATCCTTTCCAGATGCTTGCAACTTCTTCATCAGTTGGCTGTATAAGATTTCTTCATCTCGTGTAAACCCATCAGAAGAGTTTGATGTCCCTTGAGCCCTGGAATGTTTAGTTAAAGGCTTCTTGGACTTACTCCCCTGAGTTTTGTTCTGTCCAGATCTTGTCCTAGTAGCCATCACCAAAATAGTAGACAGAGACAGAGGCAAAAGATATAGAAAATGAGAAATTAGCAAACAGTGGAACGTTTCATCCCTCACACCTTTCAACTTTCTTCTCAAAAGTGATACAACAAACAAATATACACTAGTACAATTAGTGACAAACTCTGGATCAAACAATTGGTAAACATCTAAGAGTATCAAGGTCAAAAAAACAAAATGCAGTACAAAGTCCATGGTTATCAATGTAAAGAAGAATGACCAGCCCATCCATTTTGCCCATTCCTCCAATTATCCATCTCCTTGTCAGTTTGCAAGACAATTGAGCCCCTCTGCCCTCTGAAGTGCAAGTTAAAATAAGTTATATCACATGAGCGAAAGAGCACAATATCCCCCTCTCTCATCTGCAACACCAGGCCAGGCTCAACAAGGCAAAGCTCTCCCCCTTTATGCTTACCCAGTGGTATGACTAGACAAAAGAGTTTGTCCTTGGCATCCCTGTGAGCCTTGGTTGAAATATTGATATTGACCACAAGACCTAAGAATGGGCAGACAGCAGACGCGTTGTTACCAGGGAGTAACTCAGCATGTTGTCTGAGTACCGAATATTCAGCAGGTAGATAAGTAGCTACATCAATGGTATCAGCAGATTATCCTGTAGATTAATCAGAAACAATGTCACTCACAATTTCATTTATCCATTCAAAGAGATCAGCAAATACTGTTTTAAGTCTCTGGTAAATGTCAGTGTGGTCTTGAATCTCCTTGGACGTATAGGGGATAAGCTGCAAATAATTTGTTCTCGAGGCATACTTTCTCCTCATCATCAAAGGGGGAATATTATTGCGTGCGTCATTTCCCTTCATTGATTCAGCATAGTTTGTAAATGGAAAAAAAAAAAAAAAAAGAACTCACTTTTGTACAATGGCGGTTGTACCAAGAGAAATGTAGAGCTTCAAACGTGAAGCCTAGGCAGGACTGGAAGTTAGGCAGGAGAGTGGTGCAAATTAATTCTGGCATAGAGCTGTTTAAAAATAACATGAGTATAACGACTGAGCTGCACTACTGGAAGAAACCAGGCAGACCCAACGTCAATCTCAAGCAGGTAGTTGAACAGGTTGTATAAAGACTAAATCAAAAGCTAAGGTATGTACATCGTTGAGTGTCTACTTATATATGTAAGAACTCATGTCAGCCATGAGGCGCTGACTGATAGACATGAGGATGTAGCGTGTAGCTTGGTAAGATGATTTGTAAGTAATCACATGACTTGATGTCACGTGATGAGATAAGATATAGATAAAGGAAAAGCTATGTGATAAGATAAGGAGAGATAAGAGTCTCGACATCTGAGTTTGAGAGGAAAGGTGAAGTGTCAGGTGTGAGAGAAAGAGATCGTGACAATGAGCAAATCATCGCTGTTTTTCAAGAGAAGAGGGATGGAGGGAAATATTGAGGATGGTATATACAAGTATGCTGAGGGGTCTGTACAAACACCCCCATCATAATGTTTCTGTATCTAAGAACAAGTATTTAGCATTGATATTGCGTACACTACATACATGATAATGACATACCTTGGCTGTCAGGTCCTCCACATCTGTGACCTTGATGGCTTGACTTGCCCTTTCTCTTTCTGATTCGGTCTACTCGTAGTTATCGCCAGGATCCTGCGGTGCAGAGTATTGGCGATTGCCTTCAGCCATATTCTGGAATGTTGTGCTAACCACATACATTTCAGGGAGGACAACTGGTGGTAATGATGGTGATGGTGGTTGAGAACAAGGCATGATGTCGTCAAGATCAGATAAGGGAGTCAGGAAGTGTACTGAAGATGTTGTACACACACCTAAGATAGCCTGACCATGACAATGTATAGGTACATGAGCTATGTCTATAGTGTGCATACAGACTCCCCAACAATCTAGACGACAATCCAAGAGTTGGAAAGTACTACAAAAAACCAAAAAAAATCAGAAACTGTTAGAATCAAATGATTGTAACGTACTTGAATCAGATAGCCTTAAAAAATTGATCAGAAGCCTCAAAATTGGTGCAATCAATATTGGCAGGAAGGCCATCATAACTGAGCACGCCAGGTGCGAACATGCAGTTCATGTTCAGTGGCAGGTTTTGGCGTAAGCTAGAAATAGTTGGGATGATTCTACTAATCACCAGCTGTCCACTAACAGTAGCTGCATAACATTGTTTAGTTAGCATACACGCAGAGAGGAGTAGTACACTTACATTCAACTGGCCACCTAAAGACATTGGCTATCTCCCATGGCATTGTTCCATCCACTTCACCAAGTTGAACCCGTAAGTTCAAGCCTGCAACCAAAACAAGGGCATAGATAGATCCTACATAGATCTGTAAGTATGGTTTAATGCAGACAAAGGTAATCTTACCACCGGCTGCTATGGCTGCAAACTTGCAGCCCATAGCATGCCATTGCTCAAACCATTTCTTAGATGGCTTAGGCTGAGGGAGATCCCTTCAAAGGTTTGCCAGGGAGATACCTTGCTGAGAGCGAAGACTAGCATACAAACATAAACATCAGAAAGAAATGATAATTATTCGTAACAATTTTCACTTACCTTTGGGACTTGGCAACGAGCTGGATGTAGCTGATCATCAGCAAAAAGTTAACACCTATGTCTTTACTGGTCATGCGCCGCAGCGCGCCACAACAGAAGCCAAAGACTCGTCCAGGTAGTCATTGGTGGACGTAACAGAGGTCAACAGGGAGTTGGCAGAGTGTGCCCACTCTCCTGAATTGAACATTGAGGAGTCTTCATGTGCAGCCGCAAGTCATACTATGAATATGAAAGTGTTGACGGCCGAGTTGATCCTAATAACAGGGTCATTGACTGCCTGCCACAGAGATTGCTGGACAGGAACTCCACCCCTTGGACAAGGCTGTTAATGTGCAGGAGCTGGAGCAGGGGCAGGAGCAGGTTGTCGACATGCAGGAGATGGAGATCGACAAGATCGACGTGCAAGAGTAGGAGTAGGAGCTGCAGCAGGATACAGGTGTTGACATGGTTGGCGTCTTTGTGAACGTATCACCACCAGAGATTGTTGCAGAGATTGATTGGTCTGCAATTCGGACTTGTCAGCTTGAGTTTGCTGTGGAGAAAAAATAGTCAGTAACATCGGCATTAGGAGGGGAGAGCCATCATACCTCTTCACCAAAGCAGGCTGGGGATGATGTTGTTAGGTCTTGATGCATGGTGACAGAAGGTGGGCTGTCAGAGAGTGACAATGGAACCATTTAGGATGGAGCCACTTTGTCTAGCAGTGCAGAGAGGTCAGCAGGAGTGAGCGTGCTTAGGATACCCACCAGTTGGGCATGAAAATCCATCAGCTCTGTTAGCAGTGGTTGCTGACCCAGTATCCGAGCGAGGATCTTGACCTATAGTGCTGAAATAGTAAATCTGTACATCTTCAGTATACTACAAAGACTGTGGGAAAATGTATGGCAGCCTGACCTTGGTTACACAACGATATGATAAGGTGTTGCAATGCTGATAACGTCAAATCAGCAATCTGCTGGACTGTGCGAGAATGGATGGTCAGACTGTCCATTCTCACATAGTCCAGTATTGTCCCAGCAAAGATAAGATTAGATGAGCCGTGCAAGAATGGACGGTCAGACTGTCCATTCTCACACGGTCCAGTATTGTCCCAGCAAAGATAAGATTAGATCACCCAATGAGCCGTGAGAGAATAGACGGTCAGACTGTCCATTCTTGCACGGCTCATTGGGTGTTCATTATTGCAATCATATGCAGTGAGTGCTGATACTAAGGTGAAATGAACAGAGACTTACTATTTTTCTCATAGTGATTATTGGCTTTGTGCAATAGCAACCTGTTGATTCCATGCAGTGTGAGAAAAGAGATCAGTTGTTGTCCCCTTTCTCACACTACATGGAACAATGTGACTGCACACATCCAACTGTGGATGTGGGCAGCTCTCCGCTTATCATCTTTTGAATCATTCTCTTCCTTGCCCACCCGCTTACACCTACATATTGGTGCAAATATTTAGATATAAAGTGAGTTTCCTGGTTTTTTTTTAAACTACTTACTTGGTTGGCTGAGTACTGAGATATATTTCAGCAGAACATCCCATTCTCAGTCTGCAAAAATGCACCTGTCCCCCATGTACGCAATATTCTCCACTTCCACTGGAAATGGTGCTACCTACTGGTGTACCCCCCCTATTACTCGGTCAAAGTCCTCTCCTGGACCACAAGGTAAGTCAGTTATTTAATTTCAAAAAATTACCTGATGGCAATGCACAGCTACTCAATAACGATCTTTTGCCACTCCCCCGAGTAATCTATCAACATCCACTCTTTCAATGTCCACCCATACTGCACCAATCGCTACATCTGAGGATCAAGTTCAGCCCATCACTGAGCAAATTGTTAGGCACTTGACATATAATTCTCAGGATGTATATGTCTAGGTGAGAAATCATTGTCTGGCTACATTCCTGATCTGATTTTTCCCCTTAGCAATTCTATATTGAACCATCAAGTTTCCCTGAGTTTGTGGACAAGCTCAGAGAAAGTGACTACAGCACTCTAAGGTATGTTTTTTCATGAGTGAATATACTGTACTTATGTCCTTACTTCCAGATATATGTATGACCATGTGAAAGACATCTTGCAACTGAGCATGCCTACTCCTGTACATGAAGTTTTCATCAAGCGCTGTCGATGATGAGAACTGCTGTTAGAAAACCACACACAAAAACAAACTAACACACAATCCTCCCAGATTCCACGGAACTTGTTTATGGGCTTTGCCTCCTAGAACAGTGGAGTGGTCTGGTTGTTCATGGGGTGGTACATATAAGGATCCTTCAAAGTAAAACCCAGAGATGTATGAGTGTGGGTTTTGAGGAAGAGGGATAGTTGGAATATAGAAAGATAGGGGCTTAGTGACGAGTATAGATGAGCACTACCTTGCTAATCATAGCACAAGGTAGGTTTGAGAATGACAAGATAACGAGGTTCCCAGTGATAGCAGGCTCCTGATGCACAAACTGTAGTGCTCAGAAGGACTCTAATCGAAGGGGATGACAATCACTTTCAAAAAGTGACGAGTGACAATGACAGCAGTTAACAGTGGTAGCAGTGGGAAGTGTTGTGACCACACTGGATCACAAGTAGCAGTAAGAAGTGGACTTAAGATTAGAGAAGAAGTCTGGAATTGAGTTCTTGTTGTTTTACAAGGTAAAATACAAGGGTTTATATAGTAAAAGAAAAGTAGGCTATGCACAGTATAGCTGTGCAAAAAGAATGAGAAAGAACATGAAGGAAGGAATGTACACTGATGAATCCTGCATAGGTAGTACAGGATAAGATTGTCCAAAAAAGGAAAAGAAAGGGATAGAACAATGAATGCTGTGAGTAATGTCACAGGTTTGTACAGCCATAAAGTAAAGTCCAATAGCAAAAAGAGAGCAGGAAAATCATGATGTCATGGGAAGATGCAGTAAAAAAAGGGCAAGGCAAATCACTATCAGTATCAACACAGTTCCTTTATTGTCAGTCAGGCATTCTAAAAAAAATATGTGTTCATAAAATGATTCAAAAATCAAAAATAATTGCACTGTAAATGAATGTTCTGCTGAAAAAAAAGAAACTGGAGCCACCAGTCCACCACCTAGTCCAAATCCGACAGTTCCATGGCCTTACCAATGGACTGGTTGTGTTGGACCACCTGATCAAACAAGGGAGGGAGAGGAGTAGTTCCAATTTGGAACAAGTGAGTCCTAGGCAGCGTGTGGTAGGTTTAGCTGTAGCGAAGATGATGGACAAAAGATAAGTGTACCCAAGTGAATGGGACAGCGATGAACATGGGTGACGCAAGGGGATAAACCTTCTCCAGCTCAAAAACTACCCACCCACACTCTAACCAGGCAAGACGAGCGACCGATGTTTTGATAGTATATGATGGTAGATCGACGTCCTGAAGATGGACCTGTTGCCCTATTTGAACCGGCTACTGGGGCTTTGCTGATATCAGCAGTGGCACGTGGTAGTCAACGGATTGGCAACGGAAGCGGATAGGGAGTGGTGACATCAGGTATGGTGGGGGAGCAAGGATGACAAGCAGGAGGAGGGTGGAGGTGACGAAGAGGTGGATTAGAAATGGGATCCAGAAACGACCATCAGGTGAGAATAAAAAGGAGAGGAAGGGGCCCATGGTGGGGCTAGGCAAAGGAAGGGGAGTAAGGGAAACAATGAAGGTGAGGGCGCAATACAATGTGTAGCCAGTGGCGATGCAAAAATTTGCCGAAATGCCGAAACACAGAAGGTACCGAATGGAAAAGCAAAGGTGAGTGTGACTGGATTGCCTAATAAAGGTGGTGCTGATCAGCCACAAGTTCAAAAAAGGCAATATTAATTACTATTCCACGTGGCACTGTGCCTGTGTGGCGCAAAGGCGAGTCTTTTTGAATATTTGCTTTGTTATTGACACCTGTCCATGCTACCAATCAACTTTGGTGCATGATAGCGCCTCAGTGAACTTTTACAGGGGGAACTGTCAGGCCTTATCAGACGGTCAGATGGGAAGTTCAAGTTGAGTTCTAATACATCCAAGTTCCTCCGGCAAGGTCAAATCACCACTGTACCTGACTTAGCCCTCAAGTTCCAAAGCCTCAACCCTAGCACTGAGTGGCAGGACTTGTTCATTGTTGAGGTCTCCCACTCCCAATCACTTGGGGACGTCACCCAGAAGGTGAAAAAGTACTGGGAGGAGCTCCCCCACCTCCAACCTTGGCAATGTAAACAATGTTGATGCTGGTCCATTTGACCCCCATCTCATCCAAAAAAAGTGAGGATCTCAGAAACTGCCTTGTCTTCCCAAACAGTGTTGAGCTTATGGTCAAAGTCCACCCTACTTGAGTTTGCAGTATACCTCCAGGCTTGTGGGCTGCTTTGGAGTCCTTCCACACAGAGTTGTACCAGTGCAGCCTAGCAAATATGGGGAGGAGGGCAGGCCAGCAGAATATTTTGTGGCCTCTTTTATGGGCAGAAAGGATAAGGACAAAGGAGAAGAGCTCTCTGTTGTTATGATACACAATTTTCAGACCTTTGAATTTCATTCTCCACTTTAACTTTCTTTTGTAGTTTTCACACACTGTGCCATGTGGCACTTTCCATTTTGTTCAAGCTCCACTTTCTCACGCTGCACTGCTTTTTTTAATTCTTAGCTACCAAATCTCTCACACAGTGGAGCTGGTCACACATGCTGTGCCCTATAACATCATCAGCCACTGCCTTCATCAACTGTATAGTACACATGTACAAATAGTCTGTAGATGTACATATATAAACCCCAATAGATCAAGGAGACTCCTTAGTGAGTTCTCCTATTGTTTACCCACAACTAACTCAGTCCTATTATAAGGGGTAACCACTTCCACTCACTTCAACTGTAGCTTGTCTGAGTTGTGTGCCAGAGTATACAAACTCTTGGTTGTTACATCTGTAGAGGTATGATCATAACTAATGTCAGATAAAGATAAAGTAGTTGCAGGAGAGTGGGAAAATTTTCATAACCCCTGTATTTGGCAAGGGTAATGCACTCAGTGCAAAATGTGGGGGAGATCACTAGAGTATACATGGAGAAGTTGAGTACTGAGAGGCAGTAAAAAGTGAAATAACTAACTTATGATATCTGGCTAGGTGAAAGATTTTTATAAATATCACACTGGAAGAGTCAAGAGGCATAAGAATTTGGCATTGTGAACAAATGCTCTTTGCTGAAGAATCTGGTGTTATAACTGTTGTTGGAGTGCACAATTGAATAGTATGAGTACTGGTACTGCCTGTATGAAAGCTTTCAAAAATGAAGTAGAATGCCGTTAATATAATTTTGACTGTCAATTAAGTTATTTATTTGTTGAGTGGCTTGAGTTTGAAAAAAGACAACTCACCAAAGACAAACTATTCCAGCTCCATATTTATGAATATTGTAACAACTAAAGTTTTTATACTCTAGCACACAACTACAATAATCAAAGAGTGATAATAAACAAAGTTGGTATACTCCACTTAGGGTAGGTCCAAGTTAGTTGTTGGTAGACAACAAAAGAACTTGTTGAGGAGTCTCCAGTCTATTGAGGGGTATATATACTACTACTTGTACATGAGACTGTGCAGGCCACACCATATTTCTAAACTCCTACTCATCTAGCCACTCCTTGACCTTTTTGCAGGTATGCTTTGTTAGAACTACAACAATCATACCTAGTATTAGATTACAGTATCTCTGACTTTATGATTACTAATACCACAGCCACAGCCTTGCTACATTTGTCGCATCACAGCTCTGACTACTTTAGCTCTCTGACACTTCAGGCAGCAAAAATTTTAGGGCTCTTAGCTTGATTATAATCTCCAAACCAACAGGGCTAGTAGCCTGAAGCATGGTCTACCACGTCCTTTGGGACAACTACATGGGACATCCAAAAAGCCTAATGGGACATCCCATTGGACCATGTAGAATATCCCAATGGGACATCTGGGATGGACCATTGGAAGTTGGACCATTGGGATATCCTATTAATCACAGAGGTGTCTGGGGTCCCTATAACAATTTATTCTATGGCAGATTTGTGTTACTTACAAGTCTGATTGAAGATATAAATGGGTATATATATCTATGCCATACACTTTATATTGTAAAGATGCGATAATTGTTACAATAACACAATTTTCGGACCTTTAATTTTCATTCTCCTCTTTAACCTTTTACTGTAGTTTTCACACACTGTGCCATGCGGCACTTTCCCTTTTGTTCAAAATCCTCTTCTTGCACTGCGCTGCCTTTTTTCTTATTTTAGCTACAAGTCTCTCACACAGTGGAGCTGGTCACACGGGCTGTGCCCTCTGACATTATCAGCCACTGCTTTTATCAACTGTACAGTACATAAGTACAAACACTCTGTATTAGTATATAAACCCCAATAGATCCAGGAGACTCCTCAGCAAGTCCTCCTGTTCTATACCCACAACTAACTCGGTCCTACTTAAGGGGTTTACCCACTCCTATCTTCTATCACTCTTTGCTTGTCACTGTGTGTGCCAGAGTATAAAAACTTTGGTTGGAACAGCATGGCAGACATTGGCAGGAGAAAGCTTGGATGGACGACCTCCAACAGACTTTTGGAGCTCAGAACGTTCCTTGGAGCGAAGTCTAGAGATGGTAGAGACATGGACACCAGTGGTAGAGGCAATGGTGTGAGCAGTTTGACCTGTATCAAGGAGGTTAAGGATCCGGTTTTTCTGAGCAGGAGAGAGGAATTTCATGATGATGGTAGCTGAGAATAAAGAAGTTTGTGAGCTTTTCTAAACTCAGACACAATGTTTATATGTGTATCTTTGCTTGTAGGACCAAACAAAGCCAAACATTCTATAATATCATTGTGATCTCTGCTTCCAACTCAAAAGTGAAAAAAAATGTTGTAATGGTATTGCTGTTTTGAAATAGACATACCTTCACAGCCGCTGGGCCAAATCACATGACCCAGGAACCATTTTGTAGCCAAGACCAAGTACTTTTGTCAACCCCACCAAAGCTAAGCGAAATTTCCATGCCTGTTGGCGGTATGCAAAGCACACTGCATTTAGGCCAAACATTGCAATGGTTTTTGGAGTCACTGTATACTATACAGTTAATGATTAGTGGTGGCTGACTCCACTGTGAGAGTAAGTAAGTCTAAAAATGATAGAGGTGCTGTGTGGCACAAGAATATAAGTTAAAGTGGAGAATGAAAATGTGGCTGGAAATTGTGTGCCATCGCAAATATTAACTCATGCAGAAGTGGGGTGGATGTAAAAATCATGAGAAAAGGTTAGAATGATACACTGACTGCAACTATACATACTCTACAAGGATAGGACATCAGGAAAATGTGAGGGCAGTGATAACACCAAGCAGAATTTATAATGTGCTACAATTCTGACACGTTGCTGGTAGGAAATACCTACCATTTTCTCAGTATATCAGCACAGTGCTTGTTTTACTAGTGATAATAATCAAAAATCAATATTACCAGTGGATTTATTAATTTTATTTGTGGGTATGAATATGACTTCCTTGGAGAAGCAACCCACGACCACCATTATGGAATTATACCCATTTGACTCAGGCAAATCTACCATAAAATCAACCAATATATCCTGCCAGGGTCCTGCTGGAATTGGATTAGGTATAAGTTTACCAGCCAGTGGTTGATGAGAGTTTTTTGCTATGGCACAGTGAAGACAACACTTTACGTATTTTTGCATGCCTTTGACCATGCCAAGCCATACATAGTTTCTGGATATCAACTCCATGGTTTGTTGTCACCCAGGGTGCCCAGCCACTAGTCTGTCATAATGTTTATCTATTGCCTTAATCCTTGCAGACTCTGGCACATAGATTTTGTCTTTGTAATGAATTGATTTACAATTAAATCTAGACAGATATGTATATCAAATAGCGGGCTTGTTTTCAATTCAAGTCCGGGGCCATCAAAAATACTCCAGTTTTTAAATTAGTGTGGAGCACCTTTTAAATAGTGCCACCAGTGATCTAGTGCTCTAATGATGGCCAATATCTCTTTGTCATAAATTTGATAGTTGCACTCTGTAAGCGACAAATTATGCAATAAATAGGCACAAGGACTCCAAAGATTGTCAGGGCATTTAATTGACAGAACAGCCCCTGTAGCAAAGTCAGAAGAGTTAGTTTTTAGCTGGAACTCTTTGCCTAGTTTTGTCATATCCATGTATGCCACAGGATATGGTTTCTGGACCTCTGAACAGTCAGAAACCCACAAGTCTGAACCCCCAAATCTTTGGTACTCTCAGGATTATGCCCCTTGTGCTCTGCCATTTGGCATAGCTTTGTACCTTACTTCCACATTGTACTCCGGAAATCTGCTCCGACTCTCCTGCCCCGGACTTCTATTTCTGCCATACATTTCCTATTCACATTCTCATATTCCTCATAGACTCTGTTACAACCAAAGTTTTGATACTCTGGCACACAACTCAGACAGGCAAGAGTGAGGAAGGTAGGAGTGGGTAAACCCCTTAGGATAGGACCAAATCAGTTGTGGGTATACAGGAGGAGGACTTGCTGAGGAGTCTCCTGGATCTATTAAAGTATTTATACTACTACTATGCAGGTTTTATTTGTATATGTTGTACTATACAGTTGATAGAAGTGGTGGCTGATGATGTCACAGGGCACAGCCTGTGTGACCAACTCCACTGTGTGAGAGAGTTGTATCTAAAAATAAGAAAAGCTGTGTAGCGCAAGAAAGTGAAAGTGGAGTTTGAACAAAAGGAAAGTGCTGCATGGCACAAGTGTGTGAAAACTGAGAAAGAAAGTTAAAGAAGAGAAAGAAAGTTGTAAGTCCAAAAATTGTGTATCGTAACAGACTCTGTAGTTAGACCTTATGGTACACTCCCCTCACTAGATAGTTGTCCGCATGGAACTCCGTATCTACAACATGAGTTACTCCTTATAAACTCCCTCCAATAGTATATAAGCTGTAGCTCCTGTACTCTGTTCCTGCGGTTTAAATATCAACTAGTTCCTCCACCTTTTTACCCAAGTCTTTTCTAAGTATTTCAGTCCTTCTCTGAAGGGCCATTACTCCACTTTCATCCTCTACTCTCACTCATTCACTCTGTCAAGTTAGGGACCAAGGTCCAAGGAAGGGCCTAGCACACAAGCTAAGCCAACTCCCAACTTCGTACCCTGTTCTGCTCCCAATGCACCTCCAACATCCAACCTCCAACCTCTGATTATTCCGAAGGTCACAGTTCTGACAAGTTCTGGAAATGCCAATATAGAAGCTGTTGTAAATGCTTCTTTATGCTTCTTGTTCCTTGGGGTCCCAATGCCATGGAATGTCCTTTTTAGTGAGATCATTCAATGGACTTGTGATTTTTGCAAAGTTTTTAACAAATCTACAGTAGAAATTGCCTAAGCCAAGGAAGGCCCTAACTCCTTTGACGCAAGTAGGTTCTGGCCAGTCCAAAATAGCTTAAGCTTTCTCAGGATCCATCCTGATGCTGTTCTGGCCAAATATCATACTGAGAAAGTCTACTTCCTTCACTTTAAAATACATTTTTTGGGCGTGACAAATAGGTTCCGTTACTGTAAGTGTTGAAGGACTTTTTGCATGATCCTGTCATGCTCAGTCTCATTGTCCAACTTTGTGGATATTAATAAATTGTCTATGTGTTACGATAACACATTTTTGGACCTTTAATTTTTGTTCTCCTTTTTAACCTTTTACTGTAGTTTTCACACACTGTGCCATGCGGCACTTTCCCTTTTGTTCAAACTCCTCTTTCTTGCGCTGCACTGCCTTTATTCTTATTTTAGCCACAAGTCTCTCACACAGTGAAGCTGGTCACACAGGCTGCGCCCTCTGACATTATCAGCCACGGCTTTTATCAACTGTATAGTACATAAGTACAAACACTCTGTATTAGTATATATACCCAATAGATCCAGGAGACTCCTCAGCAAGTCCTCCTGTTGTATCCTCACAACTAACTTGTTGAAGCCTAAAGGGTAACCACTCCCTCATCATCATCTCTATAGCCTGTCTGAGTTGTGTGCCAGAGTAACAAACTCTTGGTTGTTACATTAGGACTCGCTCTCATTACTCTCTCGCACTGTGTGCAAACCTGGACCCCAGGGTTAAGGGGATAGTGTTATTGTTTTGGAATATCCCGCATAGCAGATAGGTGCGCTCCTAGCAATGGCCTTGTAGTGCTTTGGGAGAAGAGACAATAACTTTGATACGCGGCCCCCAGCGTGAAGGGGAGTACCTTAGCTCAGCAGTTGGTGTGGAATCACTGTTGATTAGTTTTAGAATACAAATCTTCTTCTTCATTTTCCTCTGACCAGGCCGGGCACTTGCCTCCGCCAGTCTGGAGAAGGGCTGACAGCTTAACAAGCGGGCCACCCCCTGACAACCGTTCGGACCAGGGTTTCTGACTATACCTTTTATATACAAATTTCAAATACAATAGTGTGGGTAGTCGGAGGTTGAGATCTGATACTCAGCTGGGAAGAGGTAGATCCACAGATAGCAAGCGGGGACCCCCAGTTACGTTTTTCTTACTTTACCAAGAGAACAAGTCGACATGTTGTCGCAAAACCAACCTGACGTCAACACTCTGTTGCATGGTATGCGTGTACAGATTGCGGCGTTGACCAGGCAACTCACTGAGCTACAGGCAAGCCCCCCTGCAGCAACCCCCTTGGTTGAGAAGAAGTTTAACAAGAAGGTCAAAGTCATTGCTGACCCTCGCACCTTCGAAGGAGACAGAGCACAATTCGCCAAATGGTGGATCAAACTCCAAATTTGGGTCAAGGCGAACTGGGATGTGTTTGCTGACAACTTTGAGGTAGCAACTGCGGTGCTATCTCGACTAAAGGGACCTGTGGCGGGTCAATATGCCCAAGTTAGAATGCAGGAGTGTGGCCTGTCTGGGATGATCTCAAAGTTGAGATCAAAAAATGTTTCAAACCGCAAGCTGAGTGTGACTGGGCGCGCCAGCAAATCTGTTCCTTCAAACAAGCAAATATAAGGACGGATGATTATATAACCCGGTTCCTGGCCCTCTCCATCCAAGGAGGGCTTGGCAATGAACACGCAGTAGAACTGCTGGAATGCAATGTGAACCCCCGCATTGCAGAGCAGATCTATCTGCAAGACACACAAAACGAGAACTTGGCCCTAGCAGCTGAGGAAGTCCGACGGGTTGGTAGAGACATGGAGCTCTACGCTATGCACCAAGGTGGCGGGACCACCACCAAAAACACCTATTCCCAGAGGAGCCCTGGGTCATCAAACCAAAACAAACAACACTCTCACGGGTTCAAGCCGTACGGGCTGCAACCAGGGCAGGGAGCCCCAATGGATATCAGCACGGTCCAAGGCGGACAGAAGCGCAGATTCACGGGGAACTGCTACAATTGCGGCAAGCTGGGACACATGTCCTGGCAGTGTAAAAATGGGGCACAGGCCGCCCAACAAAAAAATAACCAAGGGCACCAGGTGCGCCAATTAGAAGCAGAAAAACCGGACAATTGGCTCAATTCTTTGGCCGGTTGTTCTTACAACAAAATCCGGGCCTTCTTCTACGATCAGCAGGTTGCTGAGATGAAGGCCCAGGGAAAAGAATTCGGAGTGTAGGTCACTTGGGTACCTTTGCTCCCCGTAACAATGAAGTAAACCACAACAAGGTGGCCCCTGCTCCAGGGTGTTGCACGAGCAATAACGGAAAGAAGGGGGTGGCTCCCCAATTTGTAAATAGATTCTTGAATTTGTTATCTGAAGTATGTACTTGTATGCAACACTGTGACTGTGGATTTGTCTTGGTCCCTACAGACGATATAGCTGCTTTGAGCACTGATTCAATGGGAAAAGATAATGAAGGAGTTAACACTGAAAATACTTATAAAACCACTGCTGTACCAGCCTCTCCTTTGGAGCACGGCCCCAGCAAGACAAACACTAGGGTGCTTAATTCTGGTAAAAATAAAAATAAAAATATAGTAGAAAAACATGTTTCTTCTTCTTCTCTGGAGCCACCTTCTACCAAAATCCCAAGGCATGTGTTGATGCGCACATATTTATTCCAAAAAGAGATCCATTTAGACGTTGGTGTGGAAAACCTTGCCCAGGGCATAGTACACTTAATCAGCGCACTGCTTAATTCAGGCGCTAACAGAATCTTCATAGACCAGGTCTGGGCGGAGCAAATTGGACTCCCCCTTGTAAAATTAGATGTATCTATTCCTGTCTATTATGTTGACGGTACACTGAACACGGGTGGCTGCATTACGCACAAATGTTCTTTTCATCAGGAAAAACCATTTTGCTATATAGCTGGGTATGTTTCTATAGCTGCTATGATAGCTATTAAATTCCTATTATAGCCAATAAATTATTTGTGAAGCCTTATAGTTACTATGTCAGCTATACCAGAGTGAAATTTAGGAATATTAAAATTTTACCCGACACCCAGAGTGACAAAAATTGCTTTGTTTTGATGAAATGTTTTGAGAGCATCTGATACTAGTAGATATCCAAGGGTTGTATTGCTGTGTGTGGGGTACTGAGCAATGTAAATGAAGTCCAAGAGTGATCTAATTGCGATAATTGCCTGCTTGGGGAGTTTTCCTACAAGGCATCCTAAAAGTACATTGGACATATCTTTTCTTTCACCTCCAGATATCTGAGAAAGAGGCGATAAACCATTTTTGAAATGCTTTGATCCATATACAGGAGGTAAAGTGCATATTCTTGCATCCAGTTCCTCTGTACCCATAAGATCTTGGCACCATGAGACGATATGTTTAACGACACCTTGATATAACTGATGCAAGACATCGGGGGTAATGAAAAGATGAATATCACAGTAGGGAAATCCTTCCCAAAATGGCCTGTAAACACCTCCAGATACATTTTTATCCATACATTTGTTGATCAAAAGATTCTCTCCTTGAGTTCGAAGATGAGGCTTGATTAATGACAGAGAGAGTCCAGTCAGACGTCCTAGGTTCCCCAGCTGCTTTATTCTCAAGGTCTGTTGCTGGACGCCTGCACTTGGGACATGTTCCATACTTTGAGCAAGTCATCAGAAATTGCTCAGGATAGTCGGCAACATAGCAAGCAAGAATAGGGTGAATTTTTCTCACTGCACCATCCAGCCTCAATAAGTTGCTCCAAAATCATCCATACTGAGGCATGGAAAAGTCTTTGAACACGTGCTGTCTTCTTCTTTGTTGTCAAGCCTTTTTTCACCAATTTATTGACAGACAGATATTCAATAAGTACACAAGTGTGCTGAGAGGGTTTGCGCCTAATAGAGCTGGGTATATTGCCTAGTGTAAGATACACCAGATATGCAGACTTGTCGCCTGAGAACTGAGTCAACTGAGTTTTGTCTGTCGCTATTATAACAGGAGCAACAAATGCTCCCTGAGGTAGAAGAGCCTAAAATCAAAGAAATATGTATGAAATTTAGAAAGGAACCACTGGCGTGAATATATTAACCTGTACAGAATGCCACCATTTCCCAGTCCACATCTCATTAAATATACGATCATCCCTGTTGCTGTTTGTGAATATTCTTGAGGGTTTATAGACTATGTCTGTCGCATGTGCTGGATTGCCCAACAAAGAAGCAATGGCTTGTAATGTTAGTTTTGGTGATTCTGCACCTAGTTGTGCTATTTATTTTCCCTTCTTCTAAATCACTTTCCTCTTTATTCTTTTTGCTCTATTGTTTAGTATTCACTGAGCATTCTATAATTTCGCCTTTGTGGCTGATTTGTTTACCTTTGTTTGCAAAACTTCGGACTAGTATTGCAGAGTCCAGTATTCCTATTCTATAGTTACTCATACTGGACTCTAGGTACTGTACACATTATGTACTCTCTGATAATATAGTTACTCATACTGGAATCTAGTTCTGTCCCTGTTAGCTCTCAGCAAGTGGCTAGACACTTCCCACAAGTTCTCAATTGAACATGTAAGGGGTCTCTATATTGTATAAGGTGTTTTTCTTCTGGACAATCATCAAAGTGTAGATATTTTGAGTGTCATTTGGCCCTTTCAGGAATTTCAGAGTTGATAATTTTTAGAAGGCTTCTGCTATTTTGATAAGAAAGGCCCAGTCTCTGGGAAAGCTGGCGTAAAGGTATATTAGAAGAAGGTTGTGATCAAGAGGGGACACACCAGTACTATGGGCGTAGGAAGATCCCGTGCATAGCCCTCCCCCCCTACAACCTTTGGGTCCTTTTCATACAGGTACATATCCACCACAGATCTACCCACCCATGTTATGCCGTCAGCTGTCCTCAGAGGGCCATATTTGATATTGTTGTTCTTTTGTAAGTTGTACCAATACTGCATGTTAACGAGTTTAGCATACCCATATTGGGGCTTTGCGTATTTGTGGGACTCGTAGAATTTGACCACTAGAATGCCAACAAGGTGGGGGAGCTCCTCCCAGTACTTTTTCACCTTCTGGGTGACGTCCCCAAGTGATTGGGAGTGGGAGACCTCAACAATGAACAAGTCCTGCCACTCAGTGCTAGGGTTGAGGCTTTGGAACTTGAGGGCTAAGTCAGGTACAGTGGTGATTTGACCTTGCCGGAGGAACTTGGATGTATTAGAACTCAACTTGAACTTCCCATCTGACCGTCTGATAAGGCCTGACAGTTCCCCCTGTAAAAGTTCACTGAGGCGCTATCATGCACCAAAGTTGATTGGTAGCATGGACAGGTGTCAATAACAAAGCAAATATTCAAAAAGACTCGCCTTTGCGCCACACAGGCACAGTGCCACGTGGAATAGTAATTAATATTGCCTTTTTTGAACTTGTGGCTGATCAGCACCACCTTTATTAGGCAATCCAGTCACACTCACCTTTGCTTTTCCATTCGGTACCTTCTGTGTTTCGGCATTTCGGCAAATTTTTGCATCGCCACTGGCTACACATTGTATTGCGCCCTCACCTTCATTGTTTCCCTTACTCCCCTTCCTTTGCCTAGCCCCACCATGGGCCCCTTCCTCTCCTTTTTATTCTCACCTGATGGTCGTTTCTGGATCCCATTTCTAATCCACCTCTTCGTCACCTCCACCCTCCTCCTGCTTGTCATCCTTGCTCCCCCACCATACCTGATGTCACCACTCCCTATCCGCTTCCGTTGCCAATCCGTTGACTACCACGTGCCACTGCTGATATCAGCAAAGCCCCAGTAGCCGGTTCAAATAGGGCAACAGGTCCATCTTCAGGACGTCGATCTACCATCATATACTATCAAAACATCGGTCGCTCGTCTTGCCTGGTTAGAGTGTGGGTGGGTAGTTTTTGAGCTGGAGAAGGTTTATCCCCTTGCGTCACCCATGTTCATCGCTGTCCCATTCACTTGGGTACACTTATCTTTTGTCCATCATCTTCGCTACAGCTACACCTACCACACGCTGCCTAGGACTCACTTGTTCCAAATTGGAACTACTCCTCTCCCTCCCTTGTTTGATCAGGTGGTCCAACACAACCAGTCCATTGGTAAGGCCATGGAACTGTCGGATTTGGACTAGGTGGTGGACTGGTGGCTCCAGTTTCTTTTTTTTCAGCAGAACATTCATTTACAGTGCAATTATTTTTGATTTTTGAATCATTTTATGAACACATATTTTTTTTAGAATGCCTGACTGACAATAAAGGAACTGTGTTGATACTGATAGTGATTTGCCTTGCCCTTTTTTTACTGCATCTTCCCATGACATCATGATTTTCCTGCTCTCTTTTTGCTATTGGACTTTACTTTATGGCTGTACAAACCTGTGACATTACTCACAGCATTCATTGTTCTATCCCTTTCTTTTCCTTTTTTGGACAATCTTATCCTGTACTACCTATGCAGGATTCATCAGTGTACATTCCTTCCTTCATGTTCTTTCTCATTCTTTTTGCACAGCTATACTGTGCATAGCCTACTTTTCTTTTACTATATAAACCCTTGTATTTTACCTTGTAAAACAACAAGAACTCAATTCCAGACTTCTTCTCTAATCTTAAGTCCACTTCTTACTGCTACTTGTGATCCAGTGTGGTCACAACACTTCCCACTGCTACCACTGTTAACTGCTGTCATTGTCACTCGTCACTTTTTGAAAGTGATTGTCATCCCCTTCGATTAGAGTCCTTCTGAGCACTACAGTTTGTGCATCAGGAGCCTGCTATCACTGGGAACCTCGTTATCTTGTCATTCTCAAACCTACCTTGTGCTATGATTAGCAAGGTAGTGCTCATCTATACTCGTCACTAAGCCCCTATCTTTCTATATTCCAACTATCCCTCTTCCTCAAAACCCACACTCATACATCTCTGGGTTTTACTTTGAAGGATCCTTATATGTACCACCCCATGAACAACCAGACCACTCCACTGTTCTAGGAGGCAAAGCCCATAAACAAGTTCCGTGGAATCTGGGAGGATTGTGTGTTAGTTTGTTTTTGTGTGTGGTTTTCTAACAGCAGTTCTCATCATCGACAACACAAGAAGGTATAGGATAAGACTAATAGGGTGAAAAAGACAATAGAGGCACGCTACACCTTCTATGGAAATACCAAGAAGAATTGGGCCTCTGAGGCTAGCCGCATCCTAGAGCACGTGGTCTGTTCACCTCCCATCCACCTTGGTACCTATACTGCAAGCAAGATTGTTGCATTGTACATACTAAGTTTGGGATACAAAAGACATTCAGACCACATATGATCCTTTTTAGTTATCTTCCTATTCCTTCTATTCCCTCAGTTGCTCTGTTTACAACCACCAGGAAAACATGATTTTACTATGGTTGGATATAGTTTGATATAATTGGGTAATAGATGAGATATAGCATTCATGGCAAATAATAACCAGCCAGATTAGCTCAAAATAGCCAATAATTTAATCATAGAATTTAAGTGATTTTGCAGCATATATAGTACTTTCAATGCAAGGAGCTAGTGTTCAGCAGCAAATACAAGAAGTATCTTGTGGATAAACAAGAGAGATACGAGATAACCAGGATAACAAGGCTCAGCTGCTGGAATACATCAGGAAAACATGGTTTTACTATAAGTGCTAATAAGTACACACTAGTTCATAATTTTTGCTATTATAGCAAATATATTAGCCATATCAGTTCATATCAGTTCATATCAATTAGTACAACTAGTAGACAGTTGCCTGTACTATAGCACACTATATCATACTTTTTTGCATTTAGTGTGTACTTTTTTGCATCTAGATTGATTTAAAGCACAGTGTCAAAACCCAAAATGACCGTGCTTTAGTTGCTTTATAATTAGTTGCTCTAATAAGCTTTATTTCACTCTGAAACAGATACAGAGTATATTATAATCATTATACTATAGATTTAATATACAAAGTAACAAGTATAGTATTGAAATGTACAACTACTCAAATGTAAAGCCTGAATACACTACTAAAAATCAGAAACAAATAAATTATGTATAAAGAAACATAACTTACTGGATAAAGAATTCCACACTAGCACCAACCTTTGAGACATTGTAGACAGTGTTGAAGGCTTTTATAATTCAAAGCTATCATGAAGTTATATTAGTTTAGAAAAATTGTATAGGTACTTAAAACTTATCTGAAATTTGTAGTTGTTATCCAGCCCATAATATTTTTTTTTCCCATACTTGGAGATCATGCAAGACAGTGAGTGGGGCAGGAGGGAGGAGAAATTGTGCTGGAAGCACAATCCCGCCTTTTTACAGCCTGCCTATTGCACACCACAACCTTGGAGAGCCTTCCACACTATTGTAGACAGTGTAGAGCGCTCTGCAGATATTTCAAGCTTTGCTCCAATATGGCAGAGCATATTGAATATATTGAAGCAAAGTTTACCTTGGGAAGTGGTCAGAGACTTGCCATCCACTGAAGCATAGATAAATTGGATGGACTGGTTAGCTGGATAGATGGATAGATGGCAGGATAGATGGATGGGTAAATGGATGAAATTGTTACTGATGTAATAATGTATATAAGGTAAAGCAATTGTAGTTTGATTGAAATTTATATGTATCTTACTCCAAAGTCACTTAATGTTATTATTCATTCTAATCAGTTCTGATTGGTTCTTCTTTGCATTTCCAAACATGGCCAGGAGCTCAAATCAAAACTGCAAGATATGCAGAGCAAAATTGACAATCAAAGCAAAATTGATGCATTAACATATATATACTGCTATAATAACAGCAACTACCATTTCTATTGTACTCTAGGAGCACTTAATATTATTCGCTTTAATTTGTTATGATCTGTTCTGGATGGTACTAGATGCAAATATAATGTCATGAATACCATGGCCACCGCTTCTATAGTAACTTATACATTATTTTTTGCCAAAGTTGCTATATTTGTGAAAAGTATCAAATATAGCCAGCTATAGCAAAATCATGTTTTTCTGATGTATGTGAGCGGTACTCTATGATACATGTTATCACTACTGTCAGAACCATGGCCTTCAGAGTTGTCAGAGTAGCGCAGGTCGGAGGGATGGAGGTGAGGGGGATGGCAATGGTTTTACAAGTATAGCACTGGCTCAGATTCTAACACCACCAGCTTCTTCTTCTTCCCCTCAGGGACATCTGGCTTTATCTTATCAGCATCCACCTTCCTACCCACATCAGGGAAACATGTTTTTACTATAATTGGCTATATTTGGTACTTTTAACAAATATGGCAACTATGCCAAAAACAAATAAATCACTATAGAAACAATGGCCATAGTATTTATGTCACTATACTTGTATCTAGTACCATCCAGAACATCTGAGTTTGTGATTACATAAGACAATGTAATCACAAACTCTTTATATACCATTAAATATAACCAAGGCTAAATTCAATACTGTGTGAATTGAGTAAGTGTATGATATCAAAAGAGTGAATCAATAATACCAGCATTGAGACACTCCTAAGAGACACTCATATGTCCCATGGTCTAAATTGGATGTCCCATAGTCTGGCTCATATGTCCCAACACTCAATGTCTGCCAAGTCCTTGATAAAAGGTGGTGGATCATAGTATGAGAGCTGAAGAGTATCTGTATAGGCACAAATCCAAACTAATATTCAACTAAGGAATAATACATCAAGTATATACTCCTTATATAGTGAACAGCGAGGGTCAGACCAAAAAAGGGAAAGAGTAAGAAAATGGTCTGACCAAATAACTAACCAATAAGAAAAAAAAGGGAAAGTGGTCTGATCTATTGTATTTACTAATCGTGTGAGAGAGAGTCTTGGTAAGAGATGTACAATTGGCTATATCAGTAAGCCCATGACAAGGCACTGAGTCACATCCTACATTGCTGATTAATATCCCTCCAAAGTATTCCCGGACATAGCATTGGATCATTGCTATATCATCTGGATATCTTCTCCAGGGTCTACAATGGTTCTCCTTCGTCATAAGTACAATAGGACGTGAGTATGAATGGAGAATAAGAAGGAAAAAGATAAGAGTAATAAGACACCGGCTATGATCTCTAGTCCAAGGGCAAGAGGAGTGATGTGGAATGAGTTGGATAGCCACAACATGATGGGAATGCAATGAGAAAAATCGATTCCTCAAACTTTTCAGCATCTAAAGTCTTTGTATGTAATATTGTGTTGGAGAGGAAAGACTAAGCTGGAAGTCAAATGTTTCAGGGATTCGTTAGATTGCTCAACTGTTGGTATATAAGACTTCAGGTCAACATCAAAATTGTTGTAAGCATACAACACAAGAAGGGTTTGTCCGAGTGCGGTGAGTCGTTCATGAGATTTTGAGGCAAGGGAGCAAATGGCACTTTGAACCAAATACAATGAAACAAAAAGGCCCATTCGTGAAAAAGTGTTGACAACTTTGGCTGGAGTATGGGACGAGCGGACCAATGATACTTTGGAGCGCGTTTGATTTTTGGTTTGAGCTTTGCATGAGTATACTGAGTATAACAACTTTTTTCTATTGTACCTATGGGTTACAAGCTTAAGAGAAGAGACAGAATAATGTATGTACCAATGCCACTGTGAGGCAACGATAAACTATAACAAAAACTAAACCTATCTCTTTCTGCACTTGCAGGGAGTAAGGGTTCAATGAGCTTGAGGTCGACAGACGCTAGCAAATATAGCGAGTAGAGGACTTTGAGAGGTAAGCTTCAAAGGTTCTTGTTGAGGAGTAAAGCGGGTAAATTCAGTAATAGAAAACTAAGGAGCTATACATGAATAGGTACGGCTTTATATAGGGAACTGTCCGTTCCTCAGACCGAAAGAAGAATATACGAAAAGTGGTCTGAGGAATTAATCAACCAATAAGAAAAAGGGGAAGTAACTATCGTACGACTTCTGACTTGATTAATCAGCATGTGAGAGACTTTGTACTAATAATAGAGGATTGTCACGCGTGGTCAGGAACTGTATCCTCATGATGAGGTACGATTCTAGATAAGGCGTTATTAGTATTACCAGGCTTTACTGGGGCTTGGAGCTGGTTGGCGAGATGCCTACTACCAGTCCCTACCCAGTGTGCTGGCTGGCTGGGAGCGATGCCCAGTCTCTGATCTGTGATATAAAATGGTAATGATGGTTAAGAAAGCCTGTGAGGGCTATGAGAAGTAGAACGGCAAACGATACCTCTAGCCCTAGAGCCAGAGGCGTAATGGGAAAAGTGTTCGAGAACCAAGACATAGCGAAGATAAGGAAATAATAAAATGGTCCTTACAGCCACCACATTTCACCGTCTTTCTCAATGCTTTTGCTCTCAATTTCCAGGCTTGTCAATTGCAGCCTTAACCATGCCTTCTAAGTCAAATTCATCTACTTGTGCCCAGTGTTCTTCTTCTAACTTGTTAAGTGCTGCAACGTCGACGTTTTCCGTGGCTGGATTTTCAAGGTCTGGATCTGTAGGACATAAATTAGCAGATAGCAAACTCTCAAGTAAGTCCCAAAGGAGAGGTGTGCTGCCTTGGAACTGCCGGGCCATATCTTTGAGACAGAATTGAATTGCTTGATCTGTTCTGCCAATGCATTAGATGCATTAAAATGTGAAATGCCACTGATTTTCCTTCGTGCTCAGGGTTTGGAGTTTAGACTGACATGCATTTTGAACCATCTTTTGGCTCCACCACAAGGGCTGGTTTGTTGGATTGTGACCTGCTAGCACTTCAATAATCCGTTGTCATGCACCAAAGTTGATTGGTAGCATGGACAGGTGTCAATAACGAAGCGAATATTCAAAAAGACTCGCCTTTGCGCCACACAGGCACAGTGCCACGTGGAATAGTAATTAATATTGCCCCTTTTGAACTTGTGGCTGATCAGCACCACCTCTATTAGGCAATCCAGTCATGCTCACCTTTGCTTTTCCATCCGGTACTTTCCGCATTTCGGCATTTCGGCATTTCGGCAAATTTTCGCGTCGCCACTGGCTACACATTGCATTGCGCCCTCACTTTTGTCGTTTCCCTTACTCCCCTTCCTTTGCCTAGCCCCACCATGGGCCCCTTCCTCTCCTTTTTATTCTCACCCGACGGTCGTTTCTGGGTCCCCATTTTAGTTCACCTCCTCGTCACCTCCACCCTCCTCCTCCTCATCTTCTTTGCACCCCCACCATTTCTGATGTCACCACTTCCTATCCGCTTCCGTCGCCGATCCGTTGACTACCACGTGCCACTGCTGATATCAGCAAAGCCCCGGCGGCCGGTCCAAATAGGGCAACAGGTCCATCTTCATGACGTCGATCTGCCATCATATACTATCAAAACATCGGTCGCTCGTCTTGCCTGGTTGGAGCGTGGGTGGGTAGTTTTTGAGCTGGAGAAGGTTCATCCCCTTGCGTCGCCCATGTTCATCGCTGTCCCATTCACTTGGGTACACTTATCATTTGTCCATCGTCTTCGCTACAGCTACACCTACCACACGCTGCCTGGGACTCACTTGTTCCAAATTGGAACTACTCCTCTCCCTCCCTCGTTTGATCAGGTGGTCCAACACAACCAGTCCATTGGTAAGGCCATGGAACTGTCAGATTTGGACTAGGTGGTGGACCGGTGGCTCCAGTTTCTTTTTTTTCAGCAGAACATTCATTTACAGTGCGATTATTTTTGATTTTTGAATCATTTTTATGGACACATATTTTTTTAGAATGCCTGACTGACAATAAAGGAACTGTGTTGATACTGATAGTGTTTTGCCTTGCTCTTTTTTTACTGCATCTTCCCATGACATCATGATTTTCCTGCTCTCTTTTTGCTATTGGACTTTACTTTATGGCTGTACAAACCTGTGATATTACTCACAGCATTTATTGTTCTATCCCTTTCTTTTCTTTTTTTGACAATCTTATCCTGTACTACCTACGCAGGATTCGTCAGCGTACATTCCTTCCTTCATATTCTTTCTCATTCTTTTTGCACAGCTATACTGTGCATAGCCTACTTCTCTTTTACTATATAAACCCCTGTATTCTACCTTAAAAAAAAAACAACAAGAACTCGATTCCAGACTTCTTCTCTAATCTTAAGTCCACTTCTTACTGCTACTTGTGATCCAGTGTGGTCACAACACTTCCCACTTCTACCACTGTTAACTGCTGTCATCGTCACTCGTCACTTTTGAAAGTGATTGTCATCCCCTTCGATTAGAGTCCTTCTGAGCACTACAGTTTGTGCGTCAGGAGCCTGCTATCACTGGGAACCTCGTCACCTCGTCATCCTCGTTGTTCTCAAACCTACCTTGTGCTACAATTAGCAAGGTAGTGCTCGTCTATACTCACCACAAACCCCCTATCTTTCTATAAATTCAACTATCCCTCCTCCTCAAAACCCACACTCATACACCTCTGGGTTTTACTTTGAAGGATCTTTATATGTACCACCCCACGAACAACCAGACCACTCCACTGTTCTAGGAGGCAAAGCCCATAAACAAGTTCCGTGGAATCTGGGAGGATTGTGTGTTAGTTTGTTTTGTGTGTGGTTTTCTAACAACAGTTCTCATCATCGACACCGTGCCTTGTGTGCTACTAAGTCTATAACCACTGAATGACTGTCATATTGGTCATCTTGAAGAAGTGAGATAATCAGATCAGAAGGCGGCACTTCACAGAGTGATAATTGCTCGATCAGTGATGTGGGGGTACATGATCAATTTCAGACTGATAGAGTGGGGCACTGAGATTATCATGAACTTACTTGCCTATATTGGCTCATGCTTGACATGATTAATCAGTCTGCAATTGATTTTTGATGTCCGATGGTAGCCGACGTCGAGGCTCATCACTGTGACTGTGACAAGTTTTTGTTTACAAATGTTAATTTGCAGCCGCTGTGGAGAGAGAGAATAAAGTTGTGCTGACTTTGAATTATTATCTTATCATATCTAATCATATCTAATCTCATCATTATTTTGTGGCTCTAGGATTAAGTCCTCCTCTCTCAAAACAGTGGCTGTGGAGGAGCCTGGGTCAAGATTAGTATTCTACTATCTAAAACAGGTAATGCTATCTAAGGAAGGTGGCTGTGCTACTATAATGTGGTTAGTGTTTATGTATGAAAATATAACTTCCAACACCTTTCAGGTTGGATTCTTTATAGAGAAATATATTCTTCAAAACCCAATCTTCTTCTCATTGATTTATATTGGCAGGCCTGTGCAAGTTACTCGGCTTAGATGGCAGGAGGTTTTGGCAAGCTCATTCTATAGCTAAGGCTGCCAACAGCTTGAACAGCCCTTATTGGGCTTTGCATCAGAACTTCAAAGCCAAATATACAGAAGTACACAGGGTAATCGGCCACATAAGAGATACCCGAGTTGCAGTGCACCCTCATTGGTGACCTGGCTACTGTGATAGGACTACACTTTTCAATATGGCTATAAATCTCCGCACTTATCTGTAAGGACCATTTTACCATTTTCTTATCTTCTCTATGTCTTGGTTCTCAAACACTTTTCCCATTACACCTCTGGCTCTAGGGCTAGAGGTATCATTTGCTATCTTACTTCTCATAGCCCTCACAGGCTTTCTTAACCATCGCTACCACTTTATATCACAGATCAGAGACTGGGTATCACCCCTAGCCAGCCAGCACAATGGGTAGGGACTGGTAGTAGGTATCTCGCCAACCAGCTCTAAGCCCCATCAAGGCCTGGATATACTAATAAACGCTTTGATCAGAATTGTACCTCATCGTGAGGATACGGTTCCTGAACACGCGTGACAAACACCTATTATTAGTACAATTCTCTCACCTGCTGATTAATCATTCAAAGTTGTACGATAGTTGTTCCTTTTTTCTTATTGGACAATTTATTCCTCAGACCACTTTTCATCTATTCTCCTTTCGGTCTGAGGAACGGACGGTTAGCGATATAAAGCCTTACCTATTCATATATAGTTCCTTAGTTTTCTATTACTTGATTTACCCGCTTTACTCCTCAACCGAAACCCTTGACAATTTCTCTTTGTCGCTAAAGTGTACCCCGGCAGCACTCAGCTGCTCCCACATGTCTCTGAGCTTGTCAATATGGGTGCGCATATTGCCTTTTTCTGGGCATTGTAGCGCAGCTAACCAATCTCTCAGTTCGGCCTGGACTAATTTGGTCTTGTTTTCGTTCTCTTGAACGATCAGCTGCCACATTTCGGCGACAGTGTCTTTATGTAAGACTTTGCGCAGCGTAGAATCAGGTATTGTTTGGCCTAATATGTTTCGTGCGCAGAACTCTTTCTTTAGCCAGGCATTCAATGCTTCCTGGTCGGTTTGATTCAACCCTGTAGTTGTCGCGGGAATGGCTGGAGTTGTTCCAGCTTGTGCAGCAGTCTGTGTGGTTCTTGGCAATAAGGTCGGAGTGGGTTTCGGGGCCAAACCAAGTAAGTGTTCAACACAATCTTTGTCTGCCATAGCCCACTCAAGTCATGTTTTGTATATTGACCAGTTGGAGCCATCGGGCTCGAGTTTCGGTACACCGAGGGACTCCTTGCTGTTGACGTTGTTGTCGGGGCTCAAAACACTATCTCACCTCAGAGTTAATGAGGGACTCTGAGGTGTGTACGTGGCAGCATACGGCTTATAAGGGAAAACAGAAGTATAAATTTTTTGATGGATATATATTGGTGAGTGTCGCATCACTCCAACTCTACCTTGTGCTGACTTTCATTTCTAGGTGCTCGTCCTTTGTGCACGCTTGCACTGTATCCCTTGAGCTCATCATTCCAACACATGAATGAAATAATAAAACTAAGTGAAACTCAGCCGCTGCCTGAGAGGCTATAGAAAGAGGCTATAGAAACGACTTTATTATATACCTAAGTGAAACTACAATAGATGTTAGTTTAAGGTGATCTCTAATAAATGTAATGTAACATACCTCAGCCGCTGCCTGAGAGGCTATAGAAACGACTGAGGTATTCCTATACTAAACCCCCTACTACTTATAGTCGGAGGTGCTGCTCGCTAAGGTATAATGACTCCTAGGAGTAGGAGAACAATGGTTACTCCATGGAGTGGTGGCTATGCTCCATGGAGAACAATGGCTGCTTTGGCAGAGACCAGGTTTATCCGGTTTTGTCATGAAACAAGACAAGCCATATCAGGCTACGCCATGATGCTTGATGGCGGTGCCATTTCATGGTATTCAAAGCAACAAGAAATTGTTGCGTTGTCCACAATGGAAGCTGAATATGTTGTGGCTACCCATGCAACAAAAGAAATCCTGTGGATGTGAATGTTCATCAGCGAATTATTCAGAGAAGACTTACCTCCAACTGATCTACGTTGTGACAATCAATCTGCAATTGCATTGGCCAAAGATGGTCAGTATCACGCTCGAACGAAGCACATCGACATTCGTTACCATTTTATCCGACACGCTATCGAAGATGGAAAAATCGAGATCAACTATTGCCCAACTGAAGACATGACAGCGGACCTACTCACAAAAGCTTTGCCTTCGGCCAAGGTCAAGCACTTTGCAAGTGCACTCGGACTCCGTACGGCTTGAGGGGGAGTGTTGGAAGTATACGAAACGCACAAGCGTCGTACGGCGTGCTGCATGGATAAGGAGTGGCGCAGGCGCCAAACTGGGGAAGTCCAGTAGTTGGGGTGGCCCGTGCACCCAATATACCGCATCATTTTTTTCTGGTTCCGTCTTCATTTATATATGCTGTCGTCGTCAGGCAGACACCTCAGATCTTCTCTCGAAGTCTGAGGTGAGATACTTTTATGTTAAACCTATGAGTACTTAGCTTATACCTCATTTTCAGCTTATTGTCTTGCTAGGTACATTATTCTGAATATATCAGATCTTCTCTCGAAGTCTGAGCTTATTGTCCTGCTAGATCAAATCCGAACGATTTCATCTAATTCCTACAATCGTCTCATCCGAATTATTCGTCAAAAAACCTGGATGCTTCTGGGAACCGCCTGGCCACGGGCTGTGTGATGAAGAATAAACACGAACTACACCAAAGCTAGGAAGGAGGCTCTGCCAGATCCGTCTGAGCAGCATATTCCGCGAGCAGTGTAGCACTTTTTTTTTTCAAGCGATCTTGATCCTATCCACAAAAATACCTGTTGCCGCCCTTCCAGATTGATTAACAGATGTGTCTGAATCATGATGAACGTGAACATGGATCCACTTGGTAATAACTCGACTTGACTGGTTTGACACCCATAAACACTTGTCAACAGGTGATTTTCAACATTTGATAGAGAGATATAGATCATACAGGTACAATTGGGGCCCATCACGTCGGGTAGCACAAATACATTCAGGCTCCATGTACGAGCGAGACATGCAGAGGCAGCTGTACCCCCATCTCCACCTTCCCTCTGATGGCGGGTGACATGATTCCCGAGTTGAGCCGCACAACGTCCAATCCCTCAGGATATTTAAACTCGAACATCTCGATAAGCTCTGTGAGAACAGCTTGCATCTCGAGCACTCTGTATACACCAAGAACAGGTGAGATTAATATGTGGGTCTGCTGAGACCATCGTGAGGGAAGGTACATACGCAAAGCGCCATCTACGATGGAGGTAAGATTATCAGCACAATTTGGGAACGGTACAGACTGCGTGTGGACTCACCCGATACAAGCACGTATGCCGGCAGCTATTCAAAACGCGCATCAGGCATTTAGCTCATTGCTACGCAATATAAATATAATGTATTACTCACAAAAGGTCATTCTGGAAATTGTGAACAAAATGTCATGAGAATGATATAGTGATGAGACCAAATGGAATTTTGAACACGCACAAGTTCGCGAAAACCCCAACGGATGTCTGTCTCTCCTTGTTATCGTCCAGGAATCTATTTGGGTTCCAACTATCTGCATCTTCGCCCCAAACACTCTGTAGTCTGTAGTCATTTTAGATAAAAATACAACCTT
This sequence comes from Serpula lacrymans var. lacrymans S7.9, assembly GCF_000218685.1. Classification (NCBI taxonomy): domain Eukaryota; kingdom Fungi; phylum Basidiomycota; class Agaricomycetes; order Boletales; family Serpulaceae; genus Serpula; species Serpula lacrymans. Next base: position 1,505,292 of record NW_006763296.1, on the reverse strand, counting down.
AGTACAGGAGAGTATGATGCTACTCACCGGTTGTATGCGCAGATAGAGATATTGATGACTTGACCCTTGCTAACAGGAACTTGATTGATGACTTTACCTGACGCAGTCTCGATCGGCTGAGAAAGGGGGATAACATCCTCACTGGCTGCTTCCCGGAAGAGCATGGGAATAATGGGATGTAACCGCAGACTCTCCTGGATTATCATTCTCAGCAATTTCTTTGGATCTCGATAACACTGCACTTGCACTGACCTTGATGACGGCGTTCATAAAGAGCATTGAGTCGAAATCACTAGGGACGAAGTCTTCATCTCCACGCGCTTCCATCTCCTTGCGAGCAGCCACGATTTCGTCGCGTATCTTCTTTTGATCTTCTGGTCTCTTGGATAGTTCATATAGCGTCCAGGTAAGAGTATTGGCGGTTGTATCGTGACCAGCCAAAAGGAATGTCCTAGAATGAACGAAGGCGCTCAGCCACAAATTAGTTCGGTTAGATGTTTCAACTGGATAATCACGCTATTTGGGAAAGCATCTCATCATTGCTTAAATGCTTCTTGACATCGTCAGTAATACTGGATTGCACTAATGAAAAATACTTTACGTTCAGCTGCAATGTTAGAACAAGATGTTGCTTACCCAAGATGCTTATGATATCTTTACCACCCTTTTCCGTGGAGGACGCTTTCTGGTCTACGAGGTCCTGTCCAACGCGGAAAGCGGTTTCCAGGAACAATTTGAAGCGGCTGTACTCCCTCGTCGGCAAGTGCCTAACGTAGTGCAAGATGGGATCAGGAATGTAGCGCCACGTAGCCTTGAACAATACATCCCATGCAGGCGGATGAAGCACAGAATCGACACTGGAAAATCTGTAAACATAAAATATACCAGGAGAAGAGAGACCTACAAGAGATTCTGAAAGACACGTGCAAGCTCATTCTTTTGGTCGCCTAGCGCTCCAAATTGATAGTCAAAAGCAGCTGATGATAGGAATATGAGCATGCGCTCAACAGGACACAAGAAGTTTTCGTCCACCTTCACCGATAACATCTAATGTCATACTGGCCAGCATTTGAGGGACGTTGATGACAGCACTTTTGTAAGACATGCTGGCCTCCAGTTTGTCCTTCCAATTCTGACTTAGCTGATGCAAGGGAAAACGACGTAAGAGATGGAAACGCAATATGAAGAGCCTCTTACGCGAGAAGCTAGCTGTCTAAATATTGGTAGGAATGTACGCAATTGCCCTGCAGAAAAGGCAGGACTCAAGATCTTCCTCTGGCGCTGGTGAACATCGCCTGATTAAAATATACCGTCAGTGTCATCTATGAGAAGTAACAAGGCAACATACCTTCAACCGCAACCATCCCTCGGCCCGTGAAAGTTTTTGTAAATTGATCTATTGCCTTGGTCTTCGGGAACCGATATCCAGATGTATGGAAGATATACTGAAGAGCCTTTGGGTCTGTTATCCACAACACATCCTCCTGATTTTTGTCGAAGACTTCGATGTTAATATGCATTAGCACAAGGAGTAACATATGAACATACTCCAAAGCATCCTTGCGTACGCCAAGCGGCACCATACTGGCGAGCCCATTGGAATTGCACACCGCCAATTTCCTCTTCGTGGCGAAATTGCATTTCATTACCTAAAAATATTGTAGTCCCAATAGCACTTGATACCGCAAGAACACGAAACGAACCTAATAATCGAGAGGGCGAAGCGGGTCCTCGAATGTCCTTGATGGACCGACGCCGCACACGGTAGCGTGCAGTCACTGCAAGCAGTACAATTACGCTCAAGATGGACCAAGATATGACGCTCATTCTGTCTGTGCAGAACGAAAATCAGTGCAGACTTTCTGGTATTTATCTTCATTTTTACCGACGGAATACTCTCATCCATCGGAGATAGGAGAACTTCTCAGGTTTAACTGTTGTCAAAAAGCTCACGGAGCCGTATACATGAGAAACATCGAACCTGAGTAAAGTTGTTCCACTGGTTCACCGTGATGTTCGTATCGAAGAAGGCCATTTGTAAGTCCAGATAGTCAGTCAAGATATCGCAAAGGGAGTTACTAAGAGGTATTTGCATACCATATACCGGTGGGTGATGTTTCAACAGCCTGAAAGAAGAGAAGCACATACTTTTGAGTCCTTCCTAACAGACATTATCCCGGCCATCGGGAATGCACTTTCATATCATCGTCAGAGAAGAAGAGCTATGGACAGGCAGGTTTGCTACCGCCCAATGGTTTGACGGTTTGGGTTAGGACCAAAAGTTGTGCAAAGTGTCGAGGATTGGCCAAAATGATGTGCCTCATTGGTTACTGTAGGAACAAACGGGTTTAAAGGGTGGACCGGGGTTCGCTACAAAGCCTGATGAAGGTCAGCTGTAGATTATGAAAGCAAACTGTAATACATCTAGAAGGGGGATTATGTTGACCGTAATTTTGCTATTAGAAAACCTGCGTGGAAGGCAGCGAACCACTTCTATTCTCGAAGGCTTGATCAGAACATTGTGGTATAGATCCTTTTCTACATGTCATGCTGTACACGTACCCGCAGTAATGTATCTCCGCTGACTCCTCACCCATTTCATCTACGGCAAGTGTGTCTAATTTGAGGACAAGTAGAATGACGAAGAACATCACATTCGATAGCCATCGAAGAGTACTACCTCCCGGTGTGGTGAACCTGGACTGCCAGAGAAATCCGCTCTTGAAAATGGCCATAGAATCACTGCAGAAACAGACCAAATTGAGGACCTGATCAACCATGTAACATCATATTCAAGTTAGTAGTTTTCATTGACCTTGATTCCGATGAGTTGGCAAGCTGTTGTGCCTCAATGCTACTTCTCCACTTTTGTCTATGTCACGCCTCTGCGCTATCACTCTAACCCTTAACCCCAGTCAAAAACGACACGACAGAATTAGAATTAGACTGAATCTCAGTGAATGTATGATTGCCAAACAAACACACTGATATAATCAAAAATTTCTCACGATTGAAAACGATTGAGATTCTGGACTTTGACTCTGATCTGATCGTGAACTCGACTTCAACTTGTCTCGGTGTCTCGACGACAGTCTGGATGGAATCCTGGTCATGTGACCAGTTCCCCAAAATGTTGCCGCCCCAGCACGACACACTACATCTCCTTGTCCTCATACCACCTCCATCCCAGTACCACCATGAACTTTTTACGGCAAGGCCCTATGTATAAATTTAACTGACTCTTCTGCAGGTCTTCAGGAACTTGCGAACTAGAAATGGGGTTCAAGATTATCCCACTGGACACAAGGTGGACTTCAACATCTTCTACAAGGACCTCCTGGAGGATTTGCAACGGGTAAGGTTGTTTCTCATATTCTCTGTATATTTGCTAACCCTTATTTTAGAAATACGCTTCAGATGCTGCTATTATGGTGAGTATCACATTATTGGTCTGCTAGTACTAATATTATACTATTTTGATTCTAGAAACTCAATGCAAAGGCATAATCATTTTGGTTCGGCAGATATCATTTTATTTCGTTTTCGAGTAAATTGCTGTAATTTGTTGTGTTTCGTTTTCATATGTTTTTGATGCTTCCCAATAAATCAATAGCTTTCGTTTTCAATTGCTTTGAGTCTGAATGGTCCTGAAATCAAAGAAAGACAATGATTCAAAACAATATATTCAGTGTAAATATTCTACAATAGCTGGTAATAATATTCTAAGGATTGAAAGGGTCATTCTGGTATTTAGATAGATACAGAATGGTATATTCGGTGACAATCATTTTCTATCAGCCTAAATATTGTCGTTTCCGACTGGGCCTTAACGCTCATAACAATATACACCGCATCTGTGCTGCTCTTGCTCGACTCTAAATCTGCCTTCATTGAAGCTGTCATGCCGTAAGCATATGGTTTATCGTTGTAAGCAGCCGAATTGAACTTGATAAATGCCTCACTGAGACTGCAAGCTTTCCATGTTCCAGTTGACAGGAAAACATTATACAGCTGAATCTGATGAGTCAGGTCATTTCATTGATCATTGTCATGCCTGAAAATTTACGAACTTAGAGCTACATAAAGTGAAAATCAAACCAGAAAAAAGAGAAGACACATATTATTTTTGTCCGACCCCATGACATGTCAATTGACAAGCATTAGAAAGCAGAACAAAGAGAATAAGGGTCAAAAAGAGATCCCCCGACGACGCAAGCCAGTAAGTGCAGTAGCAAGGTCATCACGCCCCTCGTGTTGCAAGCAGAGCACAAGAGGACAAGGGCGGCAAAAATTAGATAACCAAAGAATGGAGGCGGTGCCTCCATAATAGTGGTTAAACTATTAAGAACAGATACTACACTTGATCTAAGCCAAAAGGCCAGAGTGGTAAGGATTCATCTTGTTCGCGCGCGGCTTATATACCTTGAGAAGGGGTGCGCGCACGGGCCAGTCACAGTCATGAGTCACACTGCCTTTCCAGGCAAGTGTGGTGGTTGCGGTATCCCTTGACCTCTTCATTTTGGCGTAACGCTACGCGCCGTATGTTTTGGCTCGCTGAGCAAATGGGCTCACTATCACCCAGAGCATTTTCTAAACTCATGAAGTAAGTAAATTTATTTTATTCGGGATAGCGCGATAATCTCCCCCCAAATTGCCATATAGTACTATCAACTTTGCGTACCAGGCTATGTAAGTCATTAGGACAGACTATATTTCAAGCGCTCAGGCTCGATCATGAAGATAGAACAGCATAAACAGTGCGGCTATGGCGCATGGAATGCATTTGGAATGTGAGTTGGTCGTGCGTGGTGGCTGACACAATGGCATCCTAGCTGGCCATATATAATATGGTACATCACCGCAATCCATTCCAATATCTTCCCTCCCGTCAACGTATTACTCTCAGCATGTCCCACCAGTCTCCATATGCGAATACCGATTGTGAGTTCCCTACGCTTATACTCCTTCTACGTCATCAGCCTTGACTGGCGTAGCCTTGAATGCCTGTTTCTCGCAGACCATCGATATCACCATGAGGGTCCTTGATGAATATGCATGAATGCGCGTCGTTAGCTCCTATATCTCCCTGCCAGCCACGGTCTTCGTCCATGTCATATGACTCCTCTCGGGCACACGATGTTGAAAATTCAACTGTGACCCTTGAGTCTAGGTGCTATTTAGTACCGGCGAAGTCTCCACGAATGGATGGGCTGTCAGTTACCATCTGGAATGGAAAGAATAACTCGACCAGAAACAGGTCGATAGTGCGGCTTACAAAACCAGTACAATGAAGTTTTACCGTGACAAGATTGCCTTGTCTGTGTATTCTTGAATGGAGATAGAAGGCATGGTGTCGGTGATATCCTGGGCGTGTGGAGCTTAGCTCTGTACAGCACTGACTCTTATCTTCCTTACCCCAGAGGACTGCGTCGACAGTATGTCAAATGCTTCTCTGCCTTACATTTTGGAAATTAAACTTCTTTCTTCCCAGTATAGAGCGGTCGATCATCATGCTAATGTTCGTTATCGATATGGATATGCGTCAACTTGCAAGAGTCTGCATGACCGAACGCCGTAGTATCACTGCCAAGCCGCATTGGATTACCCGGCTTGTCATTTTGTCTCTGGGGTATGGCAATCATAAACGAGCGAACGCGTTTCGCGTCACCAAATAACCAGAAACAGCTTCAAGCAGCTTTTATAGTCCTCTAGAGATTTGAGCTTCGCAATCGTTATCCAAATCTACCCCCAGAATGCCCATTCTTTGGATCCAATGAAAAGTCTCAATATTCAGTATGATCATGCTACGTAAGTATTAAACAAGTCAGTAAGTCCTGTCGCAGAGTCTAGTCCTTCCTTCAGCAAATCTTATAGTTGACGCATGCCAGGGCCCTGCATGTTCGCTCCATACCCTGTGCCATTGCTAATCCCAGCATTTACGGCATCATTTCTTAAGGGGTGATTTCCATTGAGGCTTCCATCTCCATTCCCGAAGCCATTCCTGTAGCCTTCCGTAGGGCTAAACGTGCCTCCGCCATTCCCGTATACCGGTACCTCTCCTTGTGCTGTACCCGGCCCATTTGTGGTAGGCCCCATCGCTAGCATATTCTTGTTATATTGTCCCTTTTCTATGCCTTTTGCCATCCGTAAGTCGTAGTAGTATGTGAGGAGGTATAGCGTGAAGCCAAATGAAATGGTCCATTCAAGAATGGCTGTTTGGGTTTGAATGAATGCGACACCAGGGAAGAGGTGAGGAATGGGAATGTGAAGATGACGGGTGATATCAGTACTAACTTCCTATCAAGGTAAAGCCAAAACGCACCTCCTACATCTGGGACATAATAAAGAGTTATTCCAAAAGCAATAGCAAGCAAAATAAGGATGCCCGCGATTAAGGCTTTGGCGATGTACGCGTGTTTCAATTTGCGGATCTCTATGAAGTCTTTGCTGATCCATCGATACTGTTTCGCAACATCAGGAACGGCTACTTTGGATACTCGATACATGCCTACCTCCGTGATTGTAAAAATGGCGCTAAGGGCGACACCAATCATGAAAACCAACAAAAATGCTCTATGTAGGCTTGGATAGCGCTTTGTATCAAAGCCCGAAAGCAGGATGAGACCCCACATGCCGATGAAGGACCCTATGATGGCAAGAATACCCAGCGTTCTTTCACGTCGACGCATATCTGGAATAAGTCTGCGCGCCACTCACAGCATAAGTTGCATTCTTTCATACGGCGACGGATCAACATACCTTCCAGAATGTCTGAGCCATCTCTCGACGCAAAGGGAGAGAAAGAAAGAGGTGCCTGTGATGCAGCAGCAGACTACGAAGAGTGGTTTCAGGAAGGAGGCGCCAACGTCGGATATGTAGGCAACTTTTCCCTGCTGAGTGACATACTGCGGGCGGCCCTGGGCGAGATAGGTGATGAGCATTGCCAACAGAGTGCCTGTTGACCTCATGGTTCAGTAGATCTTAGTGGCGGACACAAGTATATGAACTCACCAAACCAAATGAAAGCACCAAATACTGGAATCCAAACGTAGGCCCAATGTTGTCGGTGGAGAGGGATTATCATATTGGCTAACTACTGGTGTACTATGGTATGTCTTTGTCCAATTGTTTATTAGAGAGCTTGTTGGTGATGTCTAGGATATTTAAACGGTATGAGGGCACGGGGAAAAAGAGGCGTGTCTGGTGAGTGGTAGTTCTACGGTGCTGCGACAATATGGTAAAATCTGAACACGTTTCTCCCTCATCTTGGACGTCTTGGACCTTTGACGCGTTTTCCCTGCTCCAAATCGGCTGGTCTGAGACAGGCTGCCGCACGCTTTCAGTGATCGACGTCATGCTGACACATCTATTGCGCCGTCACAGAGAAGGAAGAAAGTGGAACACCGTGGGAAATCTCATCGCAGGTCGGATGGCGCAACCATGACTGTAAGACTGCGATATATGGGCCCTGTGCCGACAGTCCGAGTCCTTCCCACAGAATCATGTAAAAAATTCACAAGCAGCGGAGAGAAACAATCGTATAGAGACTCAAGTACGCGAGAGCAATGAATAACGGTCTATCAGCTATGAGACCAAAAAAAGATACTTGTCGTATGACAGGCTTGGTGGCGGCGGTGGCGGCTCTGAATGAAAACACGCTTGCGTGAGAGTCAGACAGTGGTTGATCAACGGGTGGACTGATATGCGAATAAAAAAACAATGTATAAGAAACAGCTAAACAGACATGAACGCAACGTGGGCGTGATGATGACAATGTTGGTAGGCCAAAAGTACATCCACCCAGCATAGCAGTGGTAGGCAGCCTGACGCAGCCCACTAGATAACAAAGAGACGAATCAAAGACAGTGAAGCTCAAACTTGACGAGCTCGGAGGATAGAGTTTATATGAGGGAAAATAGGGCGACCTCAGCAACCTGGTGTAGAGACAAAATCGATAGTCACCATACCACAAACGATTGAATGTCAATATACACTATAGCAGACAATGCAAACGCACCGGAGATAAAATGGGTGAAAAACCGTTATGATTCTGCAGTATCGACTACAGCTGATGGGGCGGCGACCTTTTGTAAAAGTTTACCAGGAGCAGCAGATGGTACGGTCGGAGAGGAGTGTGTACAGCATAATTCCGTACACTTCGCCAATTTCCGGAAGATCTAAAAATGAAGAGTTGTGGCGTTGATGAGACAGCGTTGACACAAGCAAGGCAGATCCATAGAAGAATTTGATAGGAAAGTAAAAAATCGCTGTTTGCTCACCTGTATGTAACACTGGGTTGACTGGACGCCGTTTAGCGCCCACTTCCCATTTATGATTATGAACGGAACCCCAATAACACCATTAGCTTTGGCCGCCGCAATCATCTTCTCTACGTCCTCTTTACATTCGTCTGATTGAAGGAACTCCACTGCCTGTCAAAAAACGAAAAACCTTGTTATCAAAACGACTGCATTATATATAGCCTATTAGCCACGTTACCTGTTCCCGGTCCATCAGCTCCGCCTTTGCCGCCAGGTCTGCCAGGATATCCAGGTTACTAAGATCTTGACTCTCCACGAAGCTGGCCTCAAAGAGCGTTGCTACAACCTTCTGCTGCATTTCCTGTCCGCCCGTCTGGTACGCTTTGACTGAAAGACGGTGGGCGTTTGCAGATTGACACATGAGTCCTTCGTCTTTGCTACAAACAACGGGAAACAAAAAAAGTCAGCACCCATCTCCCATCAAGGTACCTGCAGCACAGCCATGCAACCAGCGCTTGCAAAGCGCTCGCAAAGTAAGGGGATTCTCCCACAAAGACGGCAGCAAAGGAGAGGGACGACTCACATCTTGAGCCCGGCTGCCTGCGCCATCGACCCGACGACTTTCCAGGACATATCTGCCTGCTCCGGGCCAAACTTCTTCTCAAGATAGGCCTTGCGTGGGATAGGTTTGCCTTCTGGACAGTGCACGAGAGTGAAAGGCCGGAACTCGACGTCAAACTTCACGGGGAGATCTGAACACTGTTCGATAGCATCACGCAGCTCCTTGTTACCGATGTAGCAAAATGCACAGATCTAAGACGATATAGGATGGGTTAAGCGAGTGAGGCGGATAAATAAGAGATCAGACAGAAGGAAAAGAACTGACATAATCTGAGATAACGATAATTTTGATGAGCCTTTGAGGGTGAGGGGGAGGAGAGGTCATTGTGCTGGGTGTAGCACCTGAAGATGTCTGTATCAAAAGACCTGATACTGTAGGAATGACAACTTTAAGCAGCGAGGACCGGGAATGAGGAACAGGATAAGGGAAAGAAAGACTATGAGGGAGTAGAAGGAAGGGACGGGAGCGTGTTGTTGTTAGTGTTGCTGCTGACTTATTGGAGGGTTAAGGTGTGTAATATGGAGAGCATCCGCTGTTTCTGCAAATCGGCGGCGGGAAACACAGTCATTAGCAATATATCCGTGACATCTCTGTAAGCACGTCACTGTGACACCATCGCTCGTACCAAATTCGGTCACAATTCCGGTCCATTGAAATGCCTCATAACGTAATCAGGGCAGCGCCTTCCTGTCCCGGTCAATAAATACCCTCAGATAATGCCCATCAGAAGGCTCGACAATTTCCTTAATTGTCTGTCCTTGCAAGAAATAAAATACAAAGGTCTAAGTAGAAATTAGGCCTCTTTATCATACTATCACCCCTGCGATCATCATCCGAGTGTGATCTGTCATGATTAGTATTCCCGAAACCAAACCGGTTCGTGCGAATCATAGCCCCGACGTGGGTGCATGTGGTGCCACCAAGACGACTGACAACATTCTGACTAAAGTTCGAACAGATACAGCGTTGACAGGCTTGCTGTGCTGGTACGGCGGTACGAGCTACTTGTCGCCTCGAGAACCAAAGGTCAAGAAAATACTAGTGAGATAAGGAGCACCAGTCAGCATAATTCATTCATGCATACAGGTGGACCGGAACTTACATTGGAGCGCAACCATGTACCGATTGAAATTTGAATATTGTTTGAAGGAATGCTTACACAAACTCGTTGAAGAATATAAGCAGATACGCAGTAATTTTGTCAGCGTGTGGGGCACGGAAGATTGCGAGCGGAATAAAATGGTGAGCCCCTGAGCAATGAACGTTAACCACCAAACTGAACCTGACTTCGGTCTCCTGCTATAATGCCCGATACCACATTATATCAACCTTGTTATTGTCTCTAAATAGAAATTTAAAAAAAGTGGCCACTCACCAAGCTATGTGGATCAATGCGCCATCCCTACCCACCTTACCCCCGTATACTCCACCACTGCTTGTGATAGATCCAATATTTTTCCGAGTTCACGGTTTGGCGTTTTGCATGCCCTCTGCAATTCCTATCAGTCGTGTCATCGCCACGATGTGAATGAATCTGGACGGTCGTGAGCTCTCTGAAGACGCCTTATTTATGATCAGGCTTTTGGTGTAGAACACGGTATTCCAGGCTGAGTCCATCTCATCACCCAAACATGCTGTACCATATCACGGTTAGAAATGTTCGATACCCTGTCGTGGGTGAGTAATGTACATTAATAGAGATGACAAGCTCAACAAGCGAACACCCAAATAGATTCTGGACTTGGCCTGTTTGTAGAATTGTAGATGCGTGTACTCTGTGAGTCTAATACCTCATAGATATTTTGAAAAGAAAATAGCGTGTGCGATGCCATGCTTCTAAGCCTATACGGCAAGGTCGCCATGGTTATTGTACACCGATAGAGATGACTCCCAACAAGCGAATACCCACATAGGGGCTGGACTTGGCCTGGTCGTGGATTTGGTAGATGTGTATATTCTGTGAGTCTAATACCTCTAGACGTGTCGAGGGCATCTGTGAACTGAAAACATACTGTGTGCGATGCAGTGCGGTCTTGAATGAGATGGCTTTCTTTTCAAGGATTCGACTGCAAGAAGAAGATGGGCTCTTCATGTGGAGTTGATGATTCAGTAAACAAATGGAATGACCACGAGACTCGAGCTGTAAATCGTACCTGCAGACGACCCTAAACTTTCACCCAGGTAACGTGCCCCGTTTCCTCGCCATCAATCCTTAGTATTTAGCTCACATTACCATTGCCCCCATTTTCCATGCAGCCAATAGAGACAATGAGCGTAAGCAGCATCGTGTCAAGGGTGTGCAATGTCCACCCCGCCTTGAGTTCCTTCAAGTTGGACTTAAAGTGGTGATAGTAAGTTTCGTTATCGTTCGTATTGATGTGGATCATTTGATGAGCCAAGATGTGGGGGGAAGTTCGAACAGGTTGTGAATATCGAAGGGATGTTTATTCGTATTCGTTGCGAGTCCTTCGGTCCCATGGATGGAAGTCGAGTCGGCCCCGGACTCTAAAATGAGCGGATCAGAATAAAAAATAATAAAATATGGGGTTTGATTGAATAAGCCCTAACCCTAAACGCGGTTCTTGTACGTTGATTCAATTGTGCACTACCTTATTTTCATGTATTCACACCATTGATATTGTCTTCATCCAGAATATTATACGGCACATATGATCTTCATGGCCCACGCAAGGTATACGCACCCTTCCCTCGAGGTTTCTTGCGTTATAATGCACGCAGTCCCTTTTCCTTTCGTTCTCCCAGTCACGTCCGACCGGTCTGGAGGTCGCTAATGTTGTTCTCCTACTGATCACGTATCCCCACCAAGATAGAGCGAGGAGCAGCCATTTCCAGCTAAACCTGCTGGAACGCTGCATTGATTCTATCTTGTCTCTCATATCAAAGGTCCTCATACGACCTAATTCCATGCAGCAGAGACAGGTACGTGAACCTCTTGTCCGCAGTGTATAAACTTTTTGACTTTTCCCTCACTCAGATTATATCCAGTCTTCGGGTACTCACTTTCCGTACCCCCTTAATCCGACCTCTGAATTTTCTTCCATCACGCAGCCAAGATTGTGCTGCAGCGCGTATTACGCCCGGGGCGCGTGGTGAGCCACCCGACCTCACGAGGTATATTTTACGCAGACGCATTGACCCATCAGCATACGGTGGGTATGCTTATGTATATGAAGGCGAACTGACATCGGGGGCGAGAATCGAGAGGGTGCGTCTGTAAAGTTCGGTGCCACTCCCATCTGACTGTATGCCTCACCCAGGTGGCAATCAAAGTCCTCAAACCTCCGAATTTGCTTGACAGTGAGAAAGCTAAAGAGAAACAGCTCAAAGTCGGTCTAGTTTACGTCCATTTTCACTCAATTTTTTTTATTGAGGTGGTTTACAGCGAATTCGCCGAGAAGTCCGAGTATGGAAATGCCTCAATGACGACAACATTCTTCCCCTACTTGGCGTGGCATATGGCTTCGGTGGCCCTCATCCTGCCCTCGTCTGTCCATGGGCCGAACACGGCACTCTAAATCATTACCTGGAAACCCATGATGCCAGGCTCTTCTTATCAGATCGGTTACGCATTGTCAGTTTTATACTTCTCGTCGGCTCAGCAACGTGGCATGCTTATACTGCGGTCTCGTTTTCAGCTTTTCGAGATCGTCGCAGGCTTAATGTATTGTAAGTTTTTTCTGTGAAGGACCCTGCTTCATTATCTCATTACATAAATACTAGTGCACAGCTCTGGAGTCATCCATGGCGACCTCTCAGGATCGAACATACTCTTCGATCACAGGCACAAACCCCGGTTATCTGATTTTGGCCTATCAAACATCATGCTAGAACTCGAAGGAACATCATACCTCACATCCTCTGTCGGTGGTGCAGTTCGTTGGGCTGCGCCAGAGCTCTTCAAGATATCCGAAGACGACAATGTACCCAAAGCCACGACCGAGAGTGATATATACTCTCTGGGTAGCGTTGCTCTTCAGGTGCGGCTAATCTTCATGGATCTTTCGTCTATCGTCCTGACTTACTTAAAGGTACTTTCCGGTAAAATTCCTTACTACTACCTGAGACAAGAGCAACGTGTACTCCTTCTTCTTTTCATGGGTCATAAACCTCGACGGCCCTCCATTGACGATACCCACTGGGCCTTTATCAACAGATGCTGGTCTTCGCCTGAACATCGTCCTAGTGTTGTGGTTGCTTCCTTAGCCATACAGAGGTTTTATCATGATTCCCTTCCCAAGCCCTTCAAAGCACTTGTATTACAGAACGATACAACTACTCCTGGTTCTTCACGTTATACGTCTGCATCCCTTCTCCAACTGGATAATATCGCGATCAGAAGTGATATCGCTACAGGTGTGTGCCCTGCATCATAATTTCATGACTTTGAAGGATTACTGATTCCTCCTAGATATATCCGACACACTCTCGTCTGCCTTGTCTTCCTTAAACCGGGAAGAAATGCAAGTGAGCATTTTTTACCATTACATACACTTCGCGTTATTCATGTGTTTTTCCAGTCTGTATTGGTGGGCGCCTTAGGCGATGCAATGTTCGCCCTCAACAAACTAGTCAAGGCTTTTGTATTATGGACGAAGCAAGACATGCCAAAGGCTGAAGTGAGCGACGCTTATGTGGGCTGGGCTGATGCAATGTATACCGTACTTGGTATATGTGAAGCTCTTCGTATCGATGTCAGGTAAGCTTTGCATCCAATTCATGGGTTACTAAATAATTATTCATCTTGTTTTTTTCCCGTGCTCAGAGAGCTCAAAGGCACCCCTGATGACCTTCGTGAGAGTCTCGAAGACTGTCTCACGCAAACATTCGTCTCAAACGAATCACACCTTCTCCTTTCAAATCGATTATACCCCCTCATCCTACCTCATCTCGTTTGCCTGCAGAGAAAACTGGACATCTACAAACCGTTTCTCGTCGACTACCACCACCGACGCTGTTCGAATTACTTGCGCTTAATGTGTGAGCATATCAACTTGACAGCAGGACTTCTCTCTCTGCAAGAACTCGTGGACCTTGGCCTGTAGAGCAATCACGAATACATACGTGAATATGCTCAATTTGTGCTGGACTTGGATTTTTAGTTGTTCGAACACATTCCGTGTGGCGTTGAACTTGGTGTCAGCATATTCAATGTATAGTTCCGTCTCATATCTCGCTACTTATTCTGCTTTGCAGCTGGTATCATTATTATTTGCATTTAACTGACATTTGGACTAGTGTTTTTTTTTACCTGTGTTTATTGTGTATATTGGGCTAGCCCCAGTAGTTGTATCCTTGATCTATTCTGCTTCGTGACAGTGTCAAAAGCAGCGCCCTCACAGCCCATTATAATTAAGGTTCATCGATGTTCATTAATCATCTGGTATTCCTTAGATCTGCCTAGATGCTGTGAATAATGGCCTTCCTTCAGATGACAGATGTTTGTGTCGAATACTACCATGAGCCAGTGCATAAAGCCATGTGGAATTTTGGAAAAATCCGTATACCACTCAGACAACAAACACACTCCTCTGCAAGCAAAGATTTGTTGAAAACAAATAACTTGATATTACAGCATCCATGTCACATTCCACGTCACCATATATGTACAAAATACGAGAAAATACATTGAGGGGGGTGTTTTCAAAATACAACAAAAGACATAGATCATCCGACCGCAGCTACAGTTCTCTGTGTTGAGTCGCTAGCACTCATGCTCCATGCGCGAGCGAGACTTGGAGAGGTAGCTGTATTCCCGCCTCAAGCTTGCCTTTCATAATAGGCGCCATGATTCCCGCGTTGAGTCGTATGATCTCCATCTCCTCAGGATATTGGAACACGAACGTCTCGACGAGCTCAGAGAGTACAGCTTGCAGTTCGAGTAATCTGTATATTCAAGGATAGGTGTGATTAGTGGTTTTACCAAGATAATCATGAACGAAGGATGCGTACGCAAAGCGCCATCTGTATCGATGGAGATTGTCAGCATAGAGGCATGGTACTGACAGGAAGAAACTCACCCGATGCAAGCACGTATGCCGGCAGCTAATGAGGATATCCAACGAGCATTTAGATCGTGCCTACACAATATATATATAATGCATCACTCACAAAAAGTCATTCTACAAATTGCGAACAAAACCTCGTGAGAAGAGTGCAATAGTGATGAAACCGGACGAGAAGACGCACAAGTTTGCGAACACCCCGACGGACGTCCGCCCCTCCTTGTCACTGTTCAGGAATCTGTTAGGGTTCCAGCTATCTGCATCTTCTCCCCATACACTTGGTAGTCTGTCACCATTTCCGTTAAGATGGCCTTGGTGCCAGAAGAACGCAACGACACTCACCGATTGTAAGCACAGACAGAGACATTGATCGTCTGACCCTTGCTGATGGGAATCTGGTCTATCATTTTACCTGACACAGTTTCAAGTGGCTCAGAAAGAGGGAGAACGTCTTCGCCGGCCGCTTCCCGGAATAGTGCGGCAACAATAGGATGCAAGCGCAGACTTTCCTGGAAATATCATTTTGAGACTTGTCTTCCACACAATTAACACTGTTCTTGCACTAACCTTGAGGACGGCATTCATGAAAGGCATCGAGTCAAAGTCACTAGGCACAAAGTCTTCATCTCCACGAGCCTCCACCTCCTTACGAACGGCCGCTATTTCCTCGCGGACCTTTTGCTGGTCTTCTGGATGCCTGGCTAGTTCATAAAGGGTCCAGACAAGAGTATTGGCAGTTGTCTCGTGACCAGCCAAAAGAAGTGTCCTAGATTAAGCCACTGTGTTCAGCCGCAAAGTCACTGGCCAAGTAATCCAACTGAATAATCACGCTATTTGGGAAAGCATTTCATCCTCATTTATCCGTTTCTTGGCATCCTCAGCGATATTGGATTGCACTGATGAAAAATATCAATTACATCAAGCTGCGATCGCCCGATGAATGCCGCTTACCTAAGATGCTCATGATATCTTTACTACCCTTCTCAGTTCCAGAAGCTTTCTGGTCTACGAGACCCTTTCCAATTCGGAAGGAGGTGTCCAGGAAATCTTTGAAACGGCTGTACTCCCTTGTTGGAATATGCCTGACGTAGTGCAGGATTGAGTTGGGAATATAGGACCACGTGGCCTTGAACAATACATCCCACACAGGTGGATGGAGCACAGAATCCAAACTAAAAATGCGATGTAGATACGATATATACCGAGAGAAGAGAGACTTACAAGAGATTCTTAAAGACAACTGCAAGTTCATTTTCCTGGTCGTCTAAAGCTCCGAATCGATAGTCGAAGGCAACTAATGATAGAAAGTATCAGCATGTACTCTCAACAGAGTGTAGCAAAAACGTAGTCACCTTCACCAATAACATCTAATGTCATTCTAGCCATCATTTGAGGAATATTGATGATAGCACTATCAGGAGACGGGCTTGATTCTATCTGATCCTTCCATTTGCGAGATAACTGATGGAGAAATAAGATATACGTTAACAAGAAACGCTAGCAAAGAGCATCTTACGCGAGAAGCTGATTGTCTAAAGTTAGGTAGGAATGTGCGCAACTGTCCTGCTGAAAAGGCTGGGGTCATAATTTTCCTCTGACGCTGGTGAACTTCGCCTGAGCCCAGAAGAGTTCCCTTAATACCGCTTACAAGAAACAATACCAATAGGACAATATACCTTGGACCGCGACAATACCTCGACCCATGATATTCTTAGCAGATTGCTCCAACATCTTGGTCTTCGGGAATCGATAGCCAGAGGTATGGAAGATGTACTGAAGAGTCTTCGGATCTGCTGTCCACAACACATCCTCCTGATTCACGTTGGAGAACGTTAATATGCATTCACAGCATAATAAGATATGTGGACATACACCAAAGCACCCCTGTGTGCGCCACGTGGGGCCGTACTGGCGAGCCCACTGGAATTCAAGGTCTCCTATTTGCTCTTGGTAACGGATCTGCATTTCATTACCTATAAACGACACACCCGTCCAAGCCTCGTCAGTCCAAAAGCACGAGAAGCCAACAAGATCTACAATGATACGAAACGAACCTAATAATCGGGAGGGCGAAGCGGGACCTCGAATGTCCTTGATGGAGCGGCGCCGCACGCGATAGCGTGCCGTCACTGCAAGCAGCACAAGCAAGCTCAAGAAAGACCAAGAAATAACGCTCATTCTGTTTGTACGGAAATGAAGGTTCTAGCGTAGTTTCAGTCATCGAGTACTTATGTTCGTTTTTTTTTCCGACGGGCTGCTTTCATCCGTCGGGGGAATAGGAGAGCTCTCTCGGAAGGTTTATCTTCAGAAGCCTCGGAGCCGTTTTACATGAGAAAGTGGCTGGGCGTTATGCTGGTATCGAACGACGGCCCGTTATCCAGATAGCCAGGAAATTGCGAGACACCTTAGGGAGGGCAATCTAGTCCTATACCGATGGGTGATGTATTAGCAGCTCTGAAGTGGAAGAAGTAGTAGATGCCTAAGCCATTACTGGTCAATATCCCGGTCACCGTCGGGATTCAGTAGTGATTCATGCACTTCCAGAGAAGTAAAAGCAACAGCCAGAGACAGTTGTACTACTGCCCCAATGGCGTTTCGTGATTGGGGAGAAGAAGGATCGGCCCGAGCGACGTTTCCCATGGTGGAAGTCGCGTAGAATCAAATGGGCTTTAGAGAGCAGTTCGGGATTCGTAACATTCATTCAAAAGCCTAGAATAGGTCAGTTGCTGTATGAAAATGCAAAAATGGGTCATCTAGAGAAAGATGGGCCAATGGTACCTTCGTGTTCTAAACCGGCGACAATACTCCAGAAAGGGAAATGACATTCATTCTCGAAGGCCTGCTGAGAACGTCATGCTGTAAAGTATTGTTTTGCGAGTCATACTGTACACGTACCCGCAGCCATATATGCCCGCTGACTCTCCGTCTATTTCACCTACGGCAAGTGTTTCTATAATTGATAGGCCCACTGGAATAACGAAAAAGCCGCAATACATTTGAGATGCCCTACAGAAGTACTATCCCCCATCGTGTATTCGAACTTGAAGACTGCTCTGATACCTCTTAGTTACAGTGACGGTACTGATGGCATGGACGGACTACGTTAAAATATTGTAGGAAAAGGAAAGAGTGCCAATGGCGATCATCCAAACTGTTTGCTCAGATGGGTCCCACGGTTACAGATTCAGAGTCCGTATATACACTGCGGGCATTGGCTTATTTAAGCCCAGCTTATATCCTGAAAATACTATCGCTTGGACAATAGGTGCAATTGGTCTGGGGAGAAGTTGAATAACTCACAAGTTGTTGAGCTTGAGACCGTTGGAACCTGACCAGTAGATATAATTTTTAGTTTTCTAGCTGCCTATGTAGAAAAATAAGCAATAATTTATTGAATAGCTTATCTGTAGTGACAATGACAGATCTGACACTACATTCTTGAACTCCAGAAGTGTGAATTTGGAGGGAAAGATGGCCAGATTTGACCAGATCTTGTGCTGTAAATATTGCAATTTCTCTCTAGGACACATCAATAGATAGGCCCCTGCAATGCCAGATACTTACTGAGCTAATTGGGGCCTCAAAGTGTCTGGAGAAATGAGAACAATGATGAAGTTATGGTAATATAAATTCAGACTGTGTAGAAAGGTCTAAATATTTGGGAGTATGTACCTATGGTAAGATAAATTTGTAGGTGCTTATTTAGTAAATGGCATAGTTGCAAAAGACTGTCAGATACTCACTTCAGACTGTGTAGAAAGGTCTGAAGTGAGTCTTAATAAACCTAAGTGAAACTACAATAGATGTTAGTTTAAGGTGATCTCTAATAAATGTAATGTAACATACCTCAGCCGCTGCCCGAGAGGCTATAGAAACGACTGAGGTATTCCTATACTAAACCCCCTACTACTTATAGTTGGAGGTGCTACTCGCTACAGTATAATGACTCCTAGGAGAACAATGGTTACTCCATGGAGTGGTGGCTATGCTCCATGGAGAACAATGGCTGCTTTGGCAGAGACCGGGTTTATCCGGTTTTGTCACTCCCACTCGGGTGCAACCGTAGTCCCATAGCTTTAGATAATTTCCAGTGTTTTTCATGAGTGAGGGGTTTAGTGAGAATGTCTGCAACCATATCTCCTGTAGGAACGTATCTGATTACTGCCTCTCCCTTTGATACTAAATCATCTCGGATAAAATGATATTTCCGTTGAATGTGTTTTGTGCGAGCACGGAACTGTGGATCTTGTGTAAGAATGATAGCTGCTTGATTGTCACAGTGCAATGTTGTAGGTCCATTTTGAGCATGTCCAATTTCTTCAAAAAATGTCCGAAGCCATGCAAGGTGTTGTCCAGCATTGCTCAATCCAATGTACTCTGACTCCGTGGAGGATAAAGCTACCATGCTTTGTCTTTTGCTTGTCCAGGAGATTGCTCCTCGGATAGTGATAAAGACAAACCCTGATGTTGATCGAGACGTGTCTGGGTCTCCAGACCAATCTGCATCTGAATATCCATAGAAATCCATGTCCATGGAGACATCTGTGCCATCATATCGTAGTTCCATGTTCCTGGTTGCTTTCAGATATCGGAGGACACATTTTGCAGCTTCCCAGTGATGGCTCCTTGGAGCTGAGCTATGCCTGCTTAGTATTCCAACAACGTAGGCAATGTCTGGGCGGGTTCCGAGCATGGCATACATGAGGGAGCCTACAATTGAGAGGTATGACACTTGACGCCCTTCAATATGCATCTCGTGTTGCACAATATCTTCCCCTGGAGCATTTGCAAGGAGTTTTGATCCATGGGCCATTGGTGTCCATACTGGTTTGCAGTTCTTCATTCCAGTACACTCCAGGACTGTGTCAATGTATTGGCGTTGCAATAGGGATATTGTTTTGTTTGAACGATCACATTGGATTTCTATTCCGAGGATGTATTTTGCTTCTCCAAGGTCCCGCATTTTGAATATGGATTCGAGTTTGGCTTTTGTGATATCCATGAATTTTCGGGATGAAGCTCCTAGGAGGAGGTCATCTACATAGACAACAACAAAGCATATTTGTTTGTTGTCCAGGAATACATAGAGACATGTTTCTGCATTTAGTCTTGTGAAACCGAGCTCCTGGAGCTTGCAATCAAAAGTTTTGTTCCATGTACGACCAGCTTGTTTTAACCCATAGATGGATTTCTTCAATCTCCAGCAGTATCCAGGTTGGATAGGAACACCCCCTGGAGGAAGCATGTACAGTTCTTCTTCAAGTTCTCCATTGAGATAAGCTGTGGATACATCCATTTGATCAAGTCCTAGGTCGTACTTTGCTGCCAGGGCTAGAATAATTCGGATTGACTCTAAGTTTGCAACCGGAGCAAAAACCTCCTGGTAATCAATCCCCTCCCTTTGAGTAAAACCTCGTGCAACAATCCGGAGTTTGTATCTCTCAATGTTTCCGTTTTGATCAAACTTGATCCGGAACACAGGTTTTGATGTGATGGGTTTTACTCCCTTTGGAAGTGGAACAGTGTCATATACTGCATTAGTATTGAGACTTAGGAGTTCCTCCTCCAAGGCAGACTTCCATAATTCTCCACCCGGATGTGATAAGGCTTCCTTTAGTGTCCTTGGAAGGTCTGTGTTAGATGGACCGGTACTTGCTATTCTAGCAAAGAATGTTTTCTCTGTATCAGATGTTTCTTCATGAACCTCAGGAGTGTTAGGTTTCTCCATGGAGTTGTCATGCTGCTCTTTTCGAGACTGTTCCTCATCTAGAGTCCTTTGATAATCCCGGTTTTTGTCTGCAGGACGGGTCTGGCGACTGCTTCTGCGCACTCCTAGGACTTCAGCAGGCATGACTGCTCTTTTAGGAACTTGTGCAGGTACTCCACGGAGTAGACACATTTGTGTATTTGTTGCCCCACTCACTCCTGAAGGTGTTGAATCACTTCTCGGAGGTGTTGGATGACTCCTTGGAGGTGTTGTATGCCTTCCAGAAGCTGATCCAATGGACAGGCTGTCTAGCTGTATTCGGACTTTTTCCACATCAGCTGGCTGTATGTTGAGGGGCTGTCCTCCCACTGCCTGTAACTCTACTTTGGCTTTCCGTTCTGAAGATGGCCAGTGTTCAGGTCTTGGTTGTAGAGACTATTGTGGAGGGTGTCTTAGCTGATCAGGTGCTCCCACTGCTCTCGGAACGTCTCCACGGAGGTATTGCCCCACTGCTCTTGGAATATCTTCATGCTGATATGGTTCCATTGCTTGTGGAACATCTCCTTGGAGATGTGGTTCCATTTGCAATTCATTTGGATCTCGGATCCGAGGGTCAGGATCATCCTCCTCCAATGTTTTTTGGTCTGGATAGTGAGCATTCTCTGGAATGAGTCCCTCCCACTGATCTGTGCTAGTGTCTGTGTTCCAGGGAGCAGTGTCATCCTTTTGTACCTTTCCGGGTTCATTGAATATGACATGCCGACTGGAAAACACAGTCCGTTTTTCAGTGTCTAGGAGTTGGTAGGCTTGCTTTCCATGTGTGTAGCCAATCATTATGGCTTTGCGCCTGTAAGGACCATTTTATTATTTCCTTATCTTCGCTATGTCTTGGTTCTCGAACGCTTTTCCCATTACGCCTCTGGCTCTAGGGCTAGAGGTATCGTTTGCCGTTCTACTTCTCATAGCCCTCACAGGCTTTCTTAACCATCGTTACCATTTTATATCACAGATCAGAGACTGGGCATCGCTCCCAGCCAGCCAGCACACTGGGTAGGGACTGGTAGTAGGCATCTCGCCAACCAGCTCCAACCCCCAGTAAAGCCTGGTAATACTAATAACGCCTTATCTAGAATCGTACCTCATCATGAGGATACGGTTCCTGACCACACGTGACAATCTTCTATTATTAGTACAAGTCTCTCACCTGCTGATTAATCAAGTCAAAAGTCGTACGATAGTTACTCCCCCTTTTTCTTATTGGTTGATTAATTCCTCAGACCACTTTTCGTATATTCTCCTTTCGGTCTGAGGAACGGACAGTTCCCTATATAAAGCCGTACCTATTCATGTATAGCTCCTTAGCTTTCTATTACTGAATTTACCCGCTTTACTCCTCAACAAGAACCTTTGAAGCTTACCTCTCAAAGTCCTCTACTCGCTATATTTGCTAGCGTCTGTCGACCTCAAGCTCACTGAACCCTTACTCCCTGCAAGTGCAGAAGGAGACAGGTTTAGTTTTTGTTATAGTTTATCGTTGCCTCACAGCGCCCCTTGGAGTAAAACTTCCCTTGCCTTTTGTCTTTCAGAATCAAGGCATATGCTTGGCATCCAAAAGGGCAAAACAAAGTTGGATCAACTCTCCTTTTAAACAGTATTTCATATGGGGTCTTTCCATGGAGTCCTGATGCTGGGCTGCGTGCTGTGATATATGCAGCTGTTTGCATGGCATCTACCCAAAATGACTTTGGGAGCTTGGAATCATGGAGCATAGTGGTTGCTAATATAGCCAATGTCTGATTCATGCGTTCTGCAATGCCATTTTGTTCCGGAGTATTTGCAGCTGTAGTTTCTTGGATAACACCATCTCCTCGGAGTTGATTTTTGAATGCATTGCCAGTATATTCTCCTCCCCCATCGCTCCGGAGGAATTCTGTGTATAGTGGAGTGAAGTTTTCTTCTCCCAAATGAGTCCGGAAGAATGTTTGGATATCTTCTTTCCATTGCTTGTATCGTTCCAGTGCTTCACTTTTATGTTTTAGGAAATATATCCATGGAAATTTGGAGAAGTGTGCACAATTTGTATGGGGCGCTTGGCTCGGTTTCCTCCAGTGGACTTGAAAGGTAATTTCTTCATCTTTCCTAAAGCACAAGGTTCACAAAACTCTGGGGTTCCGGTAAGGGTGTCTATGTCCTGGAGCTGTCTTTTTGTAACCATTCGTTGCAAGCAGTCCATTCCAATGTGTCCCATTCTCCTGTGCAATAAATTTACATCTACTGCTGCAAAAGCTGACTCTGGGTTGATTTCTGGTTTTGCTTGGATGTGATAAAGTCCTCGCTTGTATAAGGCAGTGAGGATAAGTTCCTCCTTTTTCCGAACTTCACAAGCATTTGACCCTGCTGGAAAAAGTGTTGATAACCCCATTTTGGACAATTTGTGGACAGAGACGAGTGCTAAAGTGAAGTTTGGCACAAGTAAGACATTTGACAGTGCAATATTGTAGTCCTTTTTGCCAACAGTTGCTTGTAGGATTCCTGTTCCAATGCCAATGGCATTTACAGAGGATTCATCCCCAAAACTGATTGTCCTCGGAGGATGCAGAACATGGTATGTTCCTGGCTCAAACCAGGAGCAGTGAGGGACCATGTGGGATGTTGCTCCGGAGTCAATAATAATTGTTGTTTTGGTCTTATCGGGTTCCGACACAAGGTAAGCTTGAATGCGTTTAGCAAGGGGCTTGGAAATATGTACATGTTCCAATGCAATATGACTTTGTTCCTCCTCGGAGTCAGATCCAGATGATTGCTCCGCTGTATTTGCCTTTTCCTTCTCTTTTCCTTTATCCTTGTGTCTTTCCTTTCCCTTCTTCCTTTGACCTTTTTCAGCTGACTGAAGTGTTCGACACTCAGAGGTGTTGTGTGATTTGGCTTTGTGGAAGTTACACCATTTCTCCTCGGATTTGAGTGCTGATTCAGAACCTCCAGGGGCCTTTCCTGACTGTCGTGCAACTTCTGCAGTGATCTGGATCTCAACTGCATCAAAGGTAAGTTTATTTTCTTCAATCATGTTGATTACTGATAACTGAAATATTTGCCATTCAGGAGTGCATGGGAGAGATTGGAGAAGAGCAAAAGCCATGAGTTTGGTATCAACTCCTAGTTTCATTCCAGAGAGGTGTGAATCAATTGTCCAGATTTTCGCAATGTGGTCCTGGATAGGTGATGTCCCATCCCAGGACAATTTGGTGAGTTGCTGGAATGAATAAAGGCCGAGGCAATGTTGGACATTTGATAGAGTGAGACAAGTTTATCAAATAACTCCTTGGAGCTGGTGAGGTCTCCAGTCCTCATTAGAAGGGCATCAGAGATGTGGTCCTGGATGATTCCATGTGCCTTCTCATCCTTAAGTATCCAGGTGATCTCAGGATCCTCCGAGGAGGTAGGTTTTCCTGGTGAGGGCTTAAGCTCCTCTCCAGTAACAACCCGGAGAACGTTTTCCCGACGTAGCTTTGAGATGATCCGGAGTTTCCATATCTGAAAATTGTTGGGTCCAGTGAGAACTGGACATGCGGATGTATCGCGTGCTGTGGTCATGGTTCCGAGGTTGCCGTTTCAAATAAGAATTATTTCCTGCGTAGCTTTTGCGCACCAGGGCTCATAACCTAATAAAACTAAGTGAAACTCAGCCGCTGCTCGAGAGGCTATAGAAACAACTTTATTATTTACCTAAGTGAAACTACAATAGATGTTAGTTTAAGGTGATCTCTAATAAATGTAATGTAACATACCTCAGCCGCTGCCCGAGAGGCTATAGAAACGACTGAGGTATTCCTATACTAAACCCCCTACTACTTATAGTTGGAGGTGCTACTCGCTACAGTATAATGACTCCTAGGAGAACAATGGTTACTCCATGGAGTGGTGGCTATGCTCCATGGAGAACAATGGCTGCTTTGGCAGAGACCGGGTTTATCTGGTTTTGTCAATTTGTCCATAGCTTAAAGTGGCGAGTGGTCTGTCCTCGCTTGTACTCCAACAGAAGTTGTGACTAGGCAACCAAAACAGACAATCAAAGCCCGCTAGCTCTGCTTTGGTACGTACCGCACATATCAGTGTCAAGACTTGGTATGACCTTATGGAATTCAACTGGTAAGCTCTGCCTGATTTGGTCTATGAGTGCCATTGTGACCCAGTGTGACCAGAAATTGCAGAACCATTCCAAAATCTGTGTTGTCTTTTTAATTTCATTCTGCTGCTCTAATGCTTCAAGTTCTTGCTTATTTTTCTACATTGGCAGCTGGAATACTAAAAATTATATCTACTGGTCAAGTTCTAATGTTCTCAAGCTCAACAACTTGTGAATTATTCAACTTCTTCCCAGACCAATTGCACCTATTGTCCAACAATAGTATTTTCAGGATATAAGCTGGGCTTAAATAAGCCAATGCCCGCAGTGTATGGGCACACTTTTTGATTTTCATGCTGGTGTGCTGCAACACCTCCCATTGAGTGGAGATACAATCCCAGCACTATTGCTACAGTGTGTCAAGGACAGGAGGCAAAGGTGCAGTGCACAAGAATGGATGACAACCATATGGACAACAACTCTATGGACAGCTCTGGCAATTTGTCAAGTGAACATTCAGGTCGACACCAAAGCTTGGAAAGACTGGGAATACATGGTTTGGACAGGGAGGATGTGCAGGATGATCTGCCTGTTGACAAGGGTACTATGGTCAATGAAGGGCATATTGGAGAACTGGAGGTGATGCAGCACAGGAGGCAACTAAGGCTTTTGCGCCAACAATATAGTGTAATTCTCCTTATTCTTGTAGAGGTAACTATCACTACAGTTACAGGTTATGCTGAGCTGGAGTCTGAGAAATTTCAACTGCTGAAGCCTTTCCATATGTCCATCCTTACAGGTCAAGGATGTGTGCTGGAATTATTAGATGGTTATCCAGATCATATTTGCAGCAAGCTTAGTGTTGATTGGGTGGTATTCAGGAAAATTGTTTGTCTTCTTAAGAACAACAAATATGTTGACTCAAAACATGTCTTGATTGAAGAACAGCTTGCAATATTCCTTTACGCATCCATGACCAGATTAATGATCAAACACCTGGGTGAAAAATTTCAAAGCTTAATGACACTGTCTCACAGTAATTCTTTCTCAATTTTAGGATCATTGTTATGATAACACAATTTTTGGACCTTTAATTTTCATTCTCCTATTTAACCTTCTTCTATAGTTTTCACACACTGTGCCATGTGGCACTTTCCTTTTTGTTCAAACTCCATCTTCTTGCGCTGCGCTGCCTTTTCTTATTTTTAGCTATAAACTCTCTCACGCAGTGGAGCTGGTCACATGGGCTGTGCCCATGACATCACCAGCCACTGCCCCCATCAACTGTATAGTACATATGTACAAACAAACCTGTAGTAGTATATATACCCCAATAGATCAAGGAGACTCCTCAGCAAGTCCTCCTGTTGTATCCTCACAACTAACTTGTTGAAGCCTAAGGGGTAACCACTCCCTCATCATTATCTCTATAGCCTGTCTGAGTTGTGCGCCAGAGTTATAAGCTCTTGGTTGTTACATTAGGACTCGCTCTTCATTACTCTCTTGCACTGTGTGCAAACCCGGACCCCAGGGTTAAGGGGATATTATTATTGTTTGGGAATATCCCGTATAGCAGATAGGTGCACTCCTAGCAACGGCCTTGTAGTACTTTGGGAGAAGAGACAATGATTTTGATACGCGGCCCCCAGCGTGAAGGGGAGTACCTTAGCTCAGCAGTCAGTGTGGAACCGCTGTTGATTAGAATTTACATACAAAACTTCCTCTTTGAATACCTCTGACCAGGCTGGGCACTTGCCTCTGCCAGTCTGGAGAAGGGTTGACAGCTTAACAAGCGGACCACCCCCTGACAACCGTTCAAAACCAGGGTTTTTTACTATACCTTTTACATAAATTTTCAAATACTATAGTGTGGGTAGTCGGAGATTGAGATCCGATACTCAGCTGGGAAGAGGTAGATCCGCAGATAGCAAGTGGGGACCCCCAGTTACCTTTCTTTACGTTTACCAAAGAACAAGTCGACATGTCATTGCAAACCCCTGACGTCAACACCCTGTTGCACAACATGCGTGCACGGATTTTGGCATTGACAACGCAACTTGCCAAGCTACAGGCAGCCCCTCCTGCAGCAGCACCCACGGTTGAGAAGAAGTTTAACAAGAAAGCCGAAGTTGTCACTGACCCCGGCGCCTTCGAAGGAGACAGAGCGCGATTTGCCGAATGGTGGATCAAGCTCCAAATTTGGGTCAAGGCAAATTGGGATGCATTTGCCGACAATTTTGAGGTAGCTACTGCAGTACTATCTCGACTAAAAGGACCTGTGGTGGGTCAATACACCCAAGTTAGAATGCAGAAGTGCTACACCGCGGGAGTGTGGTCTGTCTGGGATGATCTCAAAGTTGAGATCAAAAAATATTTCAAACCGCAAGCTGAGCGTGACTGGGCGTGTCAACAAATCTGTTTCTTCAAACAAGGAAACATGAGGACGGACAACTACATAATCTGGTTCCTGGCCCTCTCCATCCAAGGAGGGCTTGGCAATGAACATGCAGTAGAACTGCTGGAACACAATGTGAACCCCCGCATTGCAGAACAAATCTACCTGCAGGATAAGGCATGATAACCTCTTGGACGCAGCCAAGGAGGTGCATAAAATTGGTAGAGCCATGGAGCTTTATGCTATGCACCAAGATGGCGGGTCCACCACCAAAAACAACTTTTCCCAGAGGAGCCCTGGGTCATCAAACCAAAAACAACATCACTCTTGCGGGTTCCAACCATTCAGGTTGCAACTAGGGCAGGGAGCCCCAATGGATATCGGCGCAGTCCAGGGCGGACAGAGGCGCGGATTCAACTGCTATAACTGTGGGCAGGAGGGGCACATAGCCTGAAAGTGTCCAAATGGAGCGCAGGCCGCTCAAAAAAAAATTAACCAAGGACGCCAGGCGTGCCAATTAGAATTAGAAAAACCGGACGATCGGCTCAATTCATTGACCGGTCATTCGTATGACAAAATCAGGGCCTTCTTCTACGATCAGCAGGTTGCAGAGATGAAGGCCCAGGGAAAACTGTTCCGGGGTGTTGCACAAGCAATAAGGGAAAGAAGGGGGTGGCTCCCCAATTTGTAAATAGATTTTTGAATTTATTATCTGAAGTATGTACTTGTATGCGACACTGTGACTGTGGATTTGTCTTGGACCCTCCTGACAATATAGCTGCTTTGAGCGCTGATTCAGTGGGACAAGATGATGAAGGAGTTTACACTGAAAATACTTATAATACAACCGCTGTACCAGTGTCTCCTTTTGAGCGTGGCCCCGGCGAGACAAACACTAGGGTGCTTGATTCTGGTAAAAATAAAAATAAAAATAAAGAAAATCCTAAAGTAGAAAAGCATGTTTCTTTCAATAATTCTTCTTCTTCTTCGGAGCCACTTCCCACAGAAATCCCAAGGCGTGTGTTGATGCGCACATATTTATTCCAAAAGGAGATCCGTTTAGACATTGGTGTGGAAAACCTTGCCCGGGGCATAGTACACCCAACCAGCGCACTACTAGATTCAGGTGCTAACGGAATCTTCATAGACCAGGTCTGGGCGGAGCAAATTGGACTCCCCCTTATAAAATTAGATGTATCTATTCCCGTCTATAATGTTGATGGAATGCTTAACGTGGGTGGCTGTATCACGCACAAATGTTCTTTTGTTGTCGAGTACCAAGGACACAGAGAATGAGTCAGCGCTGAAGCTACCAAACTAGGGAAGATTAATTTAATCTTGGGCTGGACCTGGCTGTTTAAACACAATCCTGAGATCAACTGGCAGACAGGGGTTGTCACATTGTCACGTTGTCCTCAGGAGTGTGAAAACTTGGGTAAACCGAGTTACGTCCATCAAACTGAGTGTCTTGAGAAGATAAACGCTGGTCACATTTATGAGCTCAGATCTATAGAAAAGATTGACGATGACGATGACAAAGTAAAACCCAAAGAAGAGATTAAGAGGTTGGTACCTCCCGAGTACCATGACTTCTGGAAAGTCTTTTCAAAACATAAATCAGAACACTTCCCAGAGGCTAAGCCTTGGGACCATGCTATAGATTTGAAGGATACGTTCAAACCTAGAAAGGGACACATGATTCCCCTCTCTGCCCCAGAAAGAGATGAGGTTTCTAGTTTCATAGATGAACAGCTCAGGAAGGGTTACATCAGACCTTCCAAGAGCCCTATGACGTCCCCAGTGTTCTTCATCCCTAAAAAGGATGGTAAAAAGTGTATGATTATGGACTATTGTTACTTAAATGAGTACACAGTTAAAAATGCATATCCGCTGCCTTTGATTAGTCAGCTAGTAGACAAGTTGGCTGGTGCCAAAATCTTCACAAAGATGGATCTCAGATGGGGGTACAATAATGTACGAATCAAAGAAGAAGATGCTTGGAAGGCTACATTCACATGCCACCGAGGATCCTTTGAACCCCTTGTTTGTCAGGCAACAAATACGAAGCTATATAACAAAACACAATGCCTGGTCAAGTCCTTGCTGGAAGGCGATGAATCAGGGTATGAGGATGAAGAGTATCGGTATAAGCGCAAATCCAAACTAATATTGAACTAGAGAACAATACATTGAGTATGTACTTCTTTATATAGTGAACGGCGATGGTCAGACCGAGAAAGGGAAGTACTGAGAAAGTGGTCTGACCAGCTAGCTAACAAATAAGAAAAAAGGAGAGAGTGGTCCGATCTATCGTATTTACTAATCGTATGAGAAAATGTATTGGTAAGGGATGTGCGATTGGCTGTATCAGTAAGCCCATGAGAAGGCGCTGACTCACAACCTTCTTCGCTTATCAATATTCCTCCGAAGTATTCCCAGACATAGCACTGGATCGTGGCTATGTCATCTGGATATCTTCTCGAGGGTCGACAACAAGTCTACCTCGTTGTAAGTACGATAGAACGTGAGTGTGAAGAGAGAATAAGAAGAAAAATGATAAAAGTAATAAGACACCTGCTGTAATCTCTAGTCCAAGGGCAAGAGGAGTGATGGGGATCGAGTCTGCTAACCACGACATGACGGGAATGCGATAAGAAAAATTGATTCCTCACATCGTTGTTATGTTTTTTGGGTTGACCAATTCACCGGCAAACTTTCAGAGCATGATAAACAAGATCTTTGCGGATATGGAAAACTGTGTCATCATTTACATTGTTGATTTATTAATATTTACAAAGTCGGACGATGAGGCTGAGCATAACAGGATTGTGCAAGAAGTCCTTTGACGCTTACAGGAATAGGACCTATTGGTCAAACCCAAAAAATGTAATTTTAAAGTAAAGGAAGTAGACTTCCTTGGTATGATAATAGGCCAGAACGGAATCAGGATAGACCCTGAGAAAGTTCAAGCTATTTTGGACTGGCCTGAACCTACTCGCGTCAAAGGAGTTAGGGCCTTCCTTGGCTTAGGCAATTTCTACCAAAGATTTTTCGAAAACTTTGCAAAGATAACAAGACCATTGAACGATCTCACTAAAAAGGACATTATGTGGCACTGGGGCGCCAAAGAACAAGAAGCTTTTGATAAGCTTAAACAGGTGTTTACAATGGCGCCCATATTAGCATTTCCAGAATTAAACAAAGAGTTCCGGCTAGAAACCAACTCTTCTGATTTTGCTACTGGGGCTGTTTTGTCAATTAAATGCCCTGACAATCTTTGGAGGCCTTGTGCCTATTTATCACATAGTTTGTCGCCTACAGAGCGCAACTATCAAATCTATGATAAAGAGATGCTGGCCATCATTAGAGCTTTAGAGCACTGGCGGCACTACTTAGAAGGTGCTAGACACCAATTTGAAATTTGGACCGATCATAAGAATCTGGAGTATTTTATGACAGCCCGAGACTTGAAACGGAGACAAGCTTGCTACGTGGTGTATTTGTCAAGGTTTAATTATAAATTGATTCACAAGCCTGGAACTTCAATGGGGAAAGCGGATGCTTTATCCAGAAGAGAGAATTATGCCAACGGCATCGAGGATGACAACAAAGGTGTTACCCTGATAGACCAATCAAGGGTTGCCAATGTTAGAATAGGGCAGGATTCTAATCTTCTGGAAGTCTTCAGGAAAAACATCTCCTCTGAAGAGAAGGCACACCTTGACGGCAATGAGAACTATTTATGGGAAGATGGGCTCTTCCATTTTAAAGACAAAATCTATGTGCCTGAGTCCGCAAGGATCAAGGCAATAGGCAGACATCACAACACTCCAGTGGCTGGGCACCCTGGATGGCAACAAACGATGGAGTTGATCTCCAGAAACTACATGTGGCCTGGCATGGTCAAAGATGTTCAGGAATACATAAAATCCTGTTTGAGATGTGCCATGGCAAAGAATTCCCATCAACCGCCGGCCGGTAAACTTATGCCAAATCCGATACCAGCTGGTCCCTGGCAAAATATAAATATCTCCGGATATTTAGTAATGACAGACAGACAGATTGGGCCAAGTGGCTAAAAATAGCCCAGTTCTCTTACAATATCAAACAGTCATCGGCTACAGGGAAAGCACCAGACGAGGTTACAAGATTGTACCTTCCCAGAATGGGTGTAGAGCCTGGAAAAAGCAAGAACGAGGCTGCTGAGAACATGGTCAAAGACATGAAGTCAGTCTTAGACAAAACGTGCAAGGCGCTATTCAAAACTGCAGAGCAGATGAAAGACAGGGCAGAGCGTAGACGCTCTAAGGCCCCTGACTACAAGGTTGGCGACCTGGTCTGGTTAGATACCGACCACTTAAAGTTAAAAGATCAGCAGTCTAGAAAACTGACCAAAAAGTGGATTGGCCCTTACCGGATTAAAGAAGTCAAACCCAATGCAGTGGAGCTGGAGCTCCCAAAACGAATGAGGGTAGTACTCACGGTCAACATTAGCCATGTGAAACCCTACAAAGGGCTGCTGCCAGGACAGCGTGTAGACTAGCCCGGACCGGTTGTAGTCACTCAGGAAGGTGAAGAAGAGTTCAAAGTCGAACGGGTGGTGGATGCACACTTGAAGCGTGGTAAAATAGAATTCCTAGTCCTATGGAAAGGCTATGGAGACGAGGACAGAATGTGGGAGCCAGAAGCCCATCTGGATCACTCCCGCAATGCTGTTTGCGAATTTTATTCTAAGAACCCCTCAGCTCCTAGAAAGCTTAGAGGCATGGACTCAAAACTTTTCAATTCCCTTTTTCAACCTATGCCCGAAAATTTAACTACCACCTCCGGTATTTGGTCAAGCCTGGAAGTCGAGCCTTAGAAGGGGGGTAGTGTTACAATAACACAATTTTCGGACCTTTCCTTTAATTTTCATTCTCCGCTTTAACCTTTTACTTCAGTTCACACTCCGTGCCATACAGCACTTTCCTTTTTCGTTCTAACTCCACCTTCTCGCACAGCGCTGCCTTTATTCTTCTTTTAGACTCAAACTCTCTCATGCAGTGGAGCTGGTCACACGGGCTGTGCCCTCTGACATCATCAGCCACTGCCTTTATCAACTGTACAGTACATAGGTACAAACACTCTGTATTAGTATAAATACCCCAATAGATCAAGGAGACTCCTCAGTGAGTCCTCCTGTTGTTAACCAACAAACTCTCTGCAGCCTAAGGGGTAACCACTCCCCATCCACTACCTTTATAGTGTGTTCCTGTGTGCGCCAGAGTAACTAACTCTTGGTTGTTACACCTGATGAGAATGAGCCAACTCCCCCATATATTGCCAATAACCCCAAGCTTTGACAATTTTGTGGTGCTGGTGGTGCCATCAATGGGACACATTGCATGTGCTCCCAACCCTGCCAAATGGTCTGCATCCTGGAATCAGAAAAGTGGCATATCCCAGAATATCCTTACCTGGTGTGACTTCAATCTGAGGTTTAGTTTACTTACATCATGAGTGGCTGGGAGGGATCCACTGTAGATGCAAGGCTCTTCTATAATGCTTGCATGCATAATCTTGCGGTGCCAGTGAGAAAATACCACCTTGCTGATGCAGGATTTCCCTCCTGTGCTCAACTCCTTATCCCCTACCTGACAAATTATGACATTTGTTTATAGTATAAGACAACATGCATTGGCCAGGGCTTGAACCTGGGACTCCAGCTTTCATGGTCTGGTGCTTTTACCAACTGAGCTACCAAGGTGTACTTGGAAAGCATACTGATTGGTTGCATGCCCAGAAGGTCCAGAATCACTGTACACGGGTGCGGATCCCATTGTGTATTGTGATACTACCATGGGGTTTGCTATCATTTGTCTGAATTTGCTTGTGCAAGCCAACAGTGAGTGTTCAATCTTTACCATGTGTTTGCCCACAACATCATCAAACAGATCTTTGGCATGCTCAAACACCATTTTTGAATCCTCAATACCAGAGTACAGCATGGCAATCCAGGCCCTCATCCCTCTGCACTCATATCATGAGACTGGCCATTCTGGTATTTGTTTACTCACTAGTTTCATCCTATATATATGCTAACAGGTCTCAGTATATACAGTATGTTCCTCAGGATTTGTCCTGTATCACAACACAATGGGATCCGCACCCGTGTACAGTGATTCTGGACCTTCTGGGCATGCAACCAATCAGTATGCTTTCCAAGTACGCCTTGGTAGCTTAGTTGGTAAAGCACCAGACCATGAAAGCTGGAGTCCCAGGTTCAAGCCCTGGCCAATGCATGTTTTCTCATACTATAAACAAATGTCATAATTTGTCATCCTGCATAGTCAAGACCCCAACTTGGAGTATTCCTGCTTCACAAGTGTCTGCAAAACTCATATTATAGGTATGTAGTATTAGCCAATTGTATCTAATGAGCCAACTTCTGCTTACTATTTAACAGATTAGACATATATACCACAGCAATTGCAGGCTCTGTTAGCTGTCTCACCAATCTGCCATCTTTTTCAGCATCACCCCCAGCCTCAATTCAGCCTCACCTCCACCAGACCATATATTAAGTAATTGTTTCATGCATACTGTATTCCTCTGATCAACCTCTTATACCAGAACACACTGGCAGCCTTACCATTCCTTTCTTCAGCCATTATCATCTTTTCACTCTTCTCCTTCCACTTCCTATCTTATCACTCCCACCCTCTTCTGTCAGATGTCAGGCTCGAATGAACCTAACACCATTCCTTTGAGGAAGGAGATAGTGTAATTGATCCTTGCTTGGTTGGTGCAGAATGTGCCCGGGCGGTTGCTATAGTTTAGCTGGCATTGCACAATGAAGGAGCAAAGCTTCCTGGGGTTGGAGCCATTGAAGGTGTTGGGGTCACCGATTTTTGTGTGTGCGGAGCCGCTGGTGGGGTTGTGAGGATCTGGCAAGCAAGGTGATTGCTTGAGGGTAAAATCCTTGATGTCCTCATTCTCTGGCTTGCTGCAAGGTAAGTCAGTGGGAGAAAGTGCTGGACAATCTGGAAGTGGGGTTGGTGTGTGTGGAGGAAGTACAAGGAGAGGTTGGATGTTGGGGGGCCATGGAAATGGATAATGCCTCTATGAGTTGACAAGTGGAAAAACTGTGAAACTCAGTGTCACCCTAGGAGATACCATGTACGCACATGTGTTTGACCATTTGGGAAGTATGGAGGGTCTGGGAAGTGTCAGTTTGAATCTGCCTTTAAAAAGGACAACAAATATAATCCGCAAAGATTTGAACATAAAAACTATAATCTGACTTCCAGATCACATTCAATGTCACCGTATACATATATATACAAAATACGTGAAAATACATTGAAGGGGGTGTTTTGCAAATAGCAAAGGACATAGATCATCCTAGCAAGCTATAGTTCTTTTTGTTGAGTTACTACTACTACCGCCCATATAAATGCACTCATGCTCCATGCGCGAGCGAGACTTGCAGAGGTAGCTGTATTCCCGCCTCGAGCTTGCCCCTTATAATGGGCACCATCATTCCCGAGTTGAGTCGCATGATATCCATCCCCTCAGGATATTGGAACACCAACGTCTCAACGAGCTCCGAGAGTACAGCCTGCATCTCGAGTAATCTGTATATGTACGTACCAAGAATAGGGGTGATTAGTGGTTTTACCAGGATTATCGTGAACGAGGGATACGTACGCAAAGCGCCATCTGTATCGATGGAGCTTGTCAGCATATGAGGTATGGTACAGACTGGAGGGAACTCACCCGATGCAAGCACGTATGCCGGCAGCTAATGAGAACGTCCAACGGGCATTTAAATCGCGCCTGCATATTATATATAATACATCACTCACAAAAACTCATTCTGGAAATTGCGAACAAAATGTCATGAGAAGAGTGCGGTGATGAAACCAGACGAAAAGACGCACAAGTTTGCGAACACCCCAACGGACGTCCGCCCCTCCTTGCCACTATCTAAGAATCTGCTAGGGTTCCAGCTATCTCCATCTTCTCCCCATACACTTTGTAGTCTATCACCATTGCAGTTGTTAAGATGGTCTTGGTGCCAGAAGAGCGCAACGACACTCACCGATTGTAAGCACAGACAGAGACATTGATCGTCTGACCCTTGCTGACGGAAATCTGGTCTATCATTTTACCTGACACAGTTTCAAGCGGCTCAGAAAGAGGGAGAATATCTTCGCCACCCGCTTCTCGGAATAGTACGGCACCAACAGGATGCAAGCGCAGACTTTCCTGAAAACATCATTTTCAGACTTGTCTTCCACACGGTTAACACGGTACTTGCACCAACCTTGAGAACGGCATTCAAGAAGGGCATCGAGTCGAAATCACTAGGCACAAAGTCTTCATCTCCACGAGTTTCCACGTCCTTACGAGCAGCCGCTATTTCGTCACGGACCTTTTGCTGGTCTTCTGGATGTCTGGCTAGTTCATAAAGAGTCCAGACAAGGGTATTGGCAGTCGTATCGTGACCAGCCAAAAGAAGTGTCCTAGATGGAGTCACTGTTTTCAGCCACAAAGTTATTGAACCAAATATATTCCAACTGAATAATCACGCTATTTGGGAAAGCATCTCATCCTCATTCAAACGTTTCTTGGCATCTTCAGCAATATTAGATTGCACTGATGAAAATATCAAATCAGTCACACCAAGCTGTCATTGCTCGAATGACATGTTGCGTACCCAAGATACTCAGGATATCTTTACTACCCTTCTCAGTTCCAGAAGCTTTCTGATCTACAAGATCCTTTCCAATGCGGAAAGACGTGTCCAGAAAGTCTTTGAAGCGGCTGTACTCCCTTGTTGGAATATGCCTGACGTAGTGCAGGATTGAGTCGGGAATATAGCGCCACGTAGCCTTGAACAATACATCCCATGCAGGTGGATGGAGCATAGAATCCAAACTATAATGTAATATAAATACGATAAATACCGAGAGAAGAGAGACTTACAAGAGATCCCTAAAGACAACTGCAAGTTCATTTTCCTGGTCGTCTAAAGCTCCAAATCGATAGTCGAAGGCAACTAATGATAGAGAATATCAGCATGTACTCAACAGTGTGTAGCAAAAACGTAGTCACCTTCACCAATAACATCTAATGTCATTCTAGCCATCATTTGAGGAATGTTGATGATAGCACTATCAAGAGAAGGACTTGATTCTATTTGATCCTTCCATTTCCGAGATAACTGATGGAGAAATAAGATACATGTTAACATAACTAAGAAACGCTAGTGAAGAGCCTCTTACACGAGCAGCTGATTGTCTAAAGTTAGGTAAGAATGTGCGCAACTGTCCTGCTGAAAAGGCTGGGGACATAATTTTCCTCTGACGCTGGTGAACTTCGCCTAACCCAAAAGGGTGCCCTTAATATGGCTCACAAGAAGCAATTGGGTAACATACCTTGAACCGAGACAATACCTCGACCCGAGATATTCTTAGCGGCTTGCTCCAACATCTTGGTCTTCGGGAATCGATAAGCAGAGGTATGGAAGATATACTGAAGAGTCTTCGGATCTGCTGTCCACAACACGTCCTCCTGATTCACGTCAGAGACCGTCAATATGCATTCAGCATAACGAAAGATAATTGGACATACACCAAAGCACCCCTGTGTGCGCCAAGTGGGGCCGTACTGGCGAGCCCACTGGAATTCAAGGT
Organism: Serpula lacrymans var. lacrymans S7.9; assembly: GCF_000218685.1. Lineage (NCBI taxonomy): Eukaryota > Fungi > Basidiomycota > Agaricomycetes > Boletales > Serpulaceae > Serpula > Serpula lacrymans. The sequence continues at coordinate 1,468,481 of NW_006763296.1, read as the reverse complement.
CTCCTATTTCCTCTTGGTGACGGATCTGCATTTCATGACCTACAAACGATACACCCGTCCGAAATCAGTCCAACAGCACTAGACGCTAATAAGATCTACCAGGATACGAAACGAACCTAATAATCGGGAGGGCGAAACGGGTCCTCGAATGTCCTTGATGGAGCGGCGCCGCACGCGATAGCGTGCAGTCACTGCAAGCAGCACAAGCAAGCTCAAAAAAGACCAAGATACTATAACGCTCATTGAATCTGTTTGTAGGGAAATGAAGGATGAAGGTTCTGATGCAGTTTCAGTCACCGAGTACTTATATTCATGCTTTTTCCGTCGGGAGGAACAGATAGCTCTGACCTGCTCTGACTCGCAAGGTTTATCTACGTCAGAAGCCTCGGAGCCGTTTTACATGAAAGTGAGTGGCTTGGCATTATGCTGGTATCGAGCGGCGACCCATCATGAATCCAGATGGCCAATCAGGAAATCGCGAGACACCTAGGAGGACATATACCGATTGTGTTGATGCATATTCAACACCTGTTCATATCTGCCTATTCATTTCGGACCTCTGGGTTTGAGACTAGCTGTATACGTACCCGCAGCCATATATGCCCGCTGACTCCTCCTCTAGTCTATTCCACTTGCGGTAAGTGTCTCTATCATTGATGCCCCCCTACAGAGGTACCATCCCTCATCGTGTATTTGAACTTGAAGACTGCTTTGATACCTCTTAGTTACAGTGACGGTACTGGTGGCATGCCAGTGGTCGGACGGCGTTGAAATATTGTAAAAAAGGAAAGTATGACCATGGTGTGCTCAGATGGGTCCCACGGTTACATGTCCGTCTTGTAACAAGAGAGATGGATAGCCGATCAAGCAACTTACTACCGTCCATCAACCATCACAGCGAAAACGTAGGAGACCTACATACTATTCGAAATCAAATTCATGTCGAAATAGAGCAATGAAAATCAGATATGAGGCTACAGCAAAGACTAATACAACTTGGATCCAATCAAAGCAAACAAAAAACCAATAATTAAGTTTAACAGCCATGTCCAAAGGTCAATAGTGTCATAGTTCGAACGAAACGACAATCAAATAAGGATCAAAAAAAAAAAAACTAAAAAACTACTCAATGCATTATTCCGTCACAAAAAGTCTCTTTAAATAGTCACCAGCTGCCTGTCTCACAGAAGAATCTACCGAAGGATTGGCCAACAGTTCGGTTGCCAGTTGCGCCTTTTGCTTGACACTGGCCGTTTGTTTCGTGTGTTCCCATTCAGCAGCCTCACGTTCCTGCCGCAAGCGATCCATCTCTCTCCTCAGTGTACTGTCCTTTTCCTCCCTCTCTTCTCGACGCCGCATATATTCCACTTTGAGTTTGCTGTATTGGGACTGAAGCTGTAAGAGCTGGACGCAAGCGGATATCGTGTTCTGAGGAACGGCAATATTGACAATAGGCTGATCCGCTGACGACAATGATGGTGATGGTTGGCTGACCGTGCTGAGTGTACGACTGGGAATATTCAGAGGAACGGCATCCGAAATGCTGTATTCTGAAGGATGATAACGTAGCGGCTGGGGAGGTGTACCGTTTTGAGGATGAGAAATAGGATGCGGCTGCGCAGGCTCTGTAAAATCCATTGGGGGTTCATCATCCACTTCCCCGTCATCGCCGGCGCCTGAAACTGAGGTCCCTGTATGATTCGGTCGAGCTATTGGCCGCGTAGTTGCTGGGTCGCCGTTCCATCTGTCAGAATCAGATTGAGGTTGGATGGCACTTGCAATGTTCAAGACGGCGGCAACACACCTGCGATAAAACAGATTGTACCATCCAGAGCGGTGCCAATGATCTATGGTTCTAGCATGAACATTACCGACGTCACAGCCTGCCTTTCGTGCGCCCTGCAGTCGTCGCTCAAACTCACGCAAACGGTCACCTTCATTGATTGAGTTCACGGGACCATTGCCTATCTGTAAATTAAAAGCCTCAAAGGCATAGATCTGTTTGAATAGATTAAAGTTGCGCTCATAGCAACCTTTCAACGCTTGGTATGTTTTCTTTCCACCGAACACGTCGGCGGCACACTACACAACAGGGTACAGCATTAGTCTCATGTTTGTGCAAGTGTATCTGATATAGGCACGGACCTCTCTGAGACAGGAATTCTTTGTGGCGCGTAGGGCATTCCAGTGATCATCTTCGCCTGGGCCCATTAGCCAGTTGAACAACTTTGATTTCTCTTCATCAGACCAGTGCTTGGCGCCATGTGCGCCATCTGAATCAAAGGCATCGGTCATGTCTTCATCTCTTCGTCGTTTTCCGCCGAGCTGGGGATGTCCAAGAACATCACCTTGTTTGCGCTTTAGTGCGCTTGCCTGGCTGTCTGGCTGGAGAGGAACTGAGAAGTCGTGTATGGGGGAGTGTGGGGGACCTGGGACGGGTGCTCTTTGGGACGAGCCAGTGGGATCTATGATATTTGGGGGAGAATCTGATAGTCTGTAGGTGTCGTGGGTAGGGAAAGGGGGGCGGGGACCGAGGGGAGTGAGATGGGAACCGAGGGCTTGATTTAGACTCTGTTGAGAGGGAATGAGGGCGGGGAATGAGAGAAATGGACAGACGTACGGAGACGTTTACGGATGACTGGAGGGATTGGTCTCTTCTGTCGTTGAGGGGGATATGGCTATAGGACATGCCAGGGTCACTATAGGGAAATGATTAGTGCTAAGAGCCGCAGAGTGGAAAGGCCATGATGGCTATGTTATTGCAAAAGAAAGACAGACCTGTGAGTCTGTGAATCCATCCTCGCGAACCAGTGAACCGCCCTGAGCCGCTCGCGACCTCTTGCCTTGCGCCACTCCTCCAACAGAACCAAACTGCTCGTAAACTCAGGGCCACAGCCGAACTACAAGCCGAGCCATCCATTCATCCGTACACAACAACCCAGTTTGCAAACTAGTACTACTCTACAATTATCCTCTCACTATGCTCTTCCTAATATTCAAACCCATCGTCTGGCTCTCCTTCAGCGTCAATGTCTGAATCCACCTCATCAACTCTCAGCACACGTCCCGTCTCCTCCACGTCCTCTGCAGCCCCATCCTCGTCCCTCTCTGCCATTTCAACTCTCTCCCTCTCCACAGCACCCTCTTTCCCACCAACATTGTCCGCATTGACATGCTCGGCCATAAAGACCGTATCATCACTCGGAACGCTATGTCGACTCGTCGACCCCGTAAGAGGCGTTCCTGTGTCTTCTGATTTCACATCAACATGCTCCGTCTGTTCCACCTGCCCATTCATCCCACCTTTCGGAGCCGGCGTCGCGTCACTGACAGTTAGTACGGTAGGTGGCAGTTCCATCTCCCTGTTATTTTCAGCAATAGAAGGTTGAGATTGAGCACTCGACGGCGGTTCAAGCGTTTCAATCGGACAATGATGTTCAACAGATGGCTGTCCTTGATCATCACCATCATCTCGATTGTGTCCATTGACGATGATCGGGGTCTCCTCTGCCACACTCTCGCATTCGGGACTCTCCACCCTTTGTCGCTTCCGAGGCAACCCAGAGGTCGGTGTTAGAACAGGCGAAGTCGTCCTCTTCACATCTGCGGACATTTCCCTGTCAGTTAGACTCTTTAGTGGTTTCGTACGAGGTACACGAGCACGTCGGCGTTTTTGGGACGCTGGAGTTAAGGCACCCTGTTCCATAGCACCGTTTTCAATGAGTTCAGCAGTTTGTTCCGCCTCTACCGGGAGAGCCGATGCCAATGCTGAGGGTGTATGACGACGTGTGGCTGAACGCAAGTTAGTTACTTTGAGGCGATTTGAGTGATTCCGCGAGAATCCTGTGCGGGGTGTTTCGACACCGCTCGGCTTATGATTTCGAAGATGTTTCTTTGGAAGAGGCGTCTCCACTTCAATCACTGGTTCGTCGTCAAATAGACGGGCAGCGGGAGAAGCCGTAACATTGACTGCGCCCGTATCCTGTGTGATCATCCCTTCAGTATTTTGAGCGTCTGTGGCAGGTATCGGAAACTTGGTCGCATTTCCACCCACACCAATATCTTCCGCAGGCGTAACGGCTGTCTTCGTAGACCCATCAACAGATCCACTCGCCTCGCCTGTGGGTGTCTGCAAAACCTCCACGTTCTTTGTTCTCGCAAGGACAAATGGCGTCCACTTTAGCCGCTCAGGTTTCAGTTTTAGATACCCCTTGACCTCCCACTTTTCCAGGTACTGTTTGACCTTTTCTCTATCCCATCGGATATCATAGTGCGTGGGAGGCGAGAATGGCGTCTTTGTGCCCTCCTCGTCTTGTAGCTGATTGCGCTGCAAGTGTTTCCGCGCAATTCCGTTTTTCCGCCCTCGCGGGAACTTGATTGATTGCCCCGGAGTAGGCCGAACAGGTTGTGGAGTGGCCTCTCGATGAAATATCATGTTTTGCTGCGTGAGCGTGACGTGGATGTCCTCGATCGTCATGGAAGTTGCTTTGCTGATATCTATAACACCATAATAAAACTCAACAAAGTTCTTGTAAAACGTAAATAGTTACCAACCTTCAAGATGGGGGTCGTCAGGAGCCGTTGCAAGATATCGCATCACTGCCAGTGTCCAATAATTCTTATAACCTAGAGCGCCTAGCCCAGAAAGGGGCTTCTCGGGCGACCCAGATCTCTGCTCTTTCTTCGAGAGTAGATAACCTAGCACAATTATTAATATACTGTGTTCTAGAGACGGGACACGCAACTCACTGAAATCGATGAGTAAGCCTCCCCAACCTTGTCTCTGGCGTACAGGCAGCGTCATGATGCAACTGACGTTGTAGTCCTTTGGACTGCGTTTTTCCTTGCTAAAATATCCCACGAATCGCGCGCCCACATCGTCGACCTCAGTCATGACGTAGAAAAGAAAGGGCTCGACGTCATAAAAAAGGGATTTATGGTCGAGGAACATTCTGGATAGCAGACAAAGATTTTGACAGTATATCTATACAAGTAAAATAGTTTAGTGACGAGCGGGGATATGTTGTACAAATATTGACCTTATTCTTACGCCCATCGACCTCAAATATAGAAACTGCACCGTCTCGATATATCTCATCACCAGGAGGGTGTCGAGCTTTGCATTTCATCTACGAAGAAAATTGCGAAATTGTTTTTTTTTGAGAAAAGAATAAATAACTTCCTCGTGAGAACTCACTCTATGTCGACTTGACGCAAACTTGCTCTTCATATATTTTAGACAAAATTCACATATCCAAAGACGACCATCCGGGATATTTGCGTACTCTTCTGGAAACGGTGCATCGTACCAAGTCTGGATATCGAATTGACCGAATCGAATCGTACGTATCCGTAGTGTGTTCGTAGAAGTAGGTGTGGGTGGGACAAAGCCAGGGGTCGAGGGGAAAGCGCTGGGAGTGGACGGGACAGGGGAGGGCGTTGGTGGAGCGGGAGGGATGATAAGCTGATGGACCGTGCCTGAGCGCAGTGGCCGAGATGAAGGGCCTGCGACAGGCGTTTCGGGAACTTCGGGAACGGCAGGTGGTGGTGGGAGCGGTGGAGGGGCAAGTTTCTCCTTTATAATCAGTCAGACAGACTATCTGCATCTCCCGAAAAATGCTGTGGGCATCCAAAGGCTTACCTCCGCCGAAAGTCTGCTCTTCTCGAACCTCTGTTTATCATAGGCTTCAATAGTCGTCTTGGATGTGTCTCGTTCATTAGGGGACAAGAAGTCATCAAAAATGTTCTTGCGCTCCTCATCATCTTCACGTTCCTTACCCTTACCCTTCGGAGGAATACGCAACCGGACAACCAGAGGCGGTGCTGGTGAGTGTACACGAATGCGCATACGTTTGATGGGCCGCACGACGGGAGAAGATGGCACCTCTTCATTTGCACGCTTACGTGCCGAGGACTTCTTTTTCCGTTTCGACTGAGGGACAGGGGTTGAATCTTCCTCCTCTTCTGGTTCCGCTTCCTCTGTCTCTTCTTCCTCTTCTTCCTGCTGTTCTGCTTCTTCATCCTCACCCTCAATGTCGACGTCAACGTCCACTGTCAAAGGTAAGTAATAACAATCACTTTGATGTACTTTTGCTCACTTTTTGTTTGATAAACGGGCTGAGGAGATATATTGCTGGAATTAGATGTTTCAGGCTGTGACGATAGGAATTGCGGGTCAAATATAGGAGGATAGCATTGGTCTACAGGAGGACAGTAAGGACAGTGCCATTTTCCCGGTGGTGATTCTTGCAATGGTGGTTGGAGGCAGTCCATATGCCAGCCTAATTATGCCATGTGAGACACTGAAAAGGGATTAAAATAAAGGAGTATACCTCGATCACAGAAGTCACAAAATAATATACGTTCCTTGGGCACAGCGTGAGACGTACTAAAGTGAAAAAGGGCTAAAGACTTACATCGTCACCTTTTTCTCTGCAAACTTCGCAATTTTTACACTCAAGACACTTCCAATCGTAAGACCTTAAGGTATCACCTATTTCACCCAACTCCATACAAGTAGGATGTCCTATGGTGCATATTAGGGGCAATGTATTAGTTTTTACTGGAAGAACGTACCGCTTCGTCCACATTCTGTGCAGGTGACCATGACTTCAGGGTTCTCTTCCTTGTTCTTGGAATCGTTTCCTTGGCAGAACCCACATTCTTCTTCGCGGCGGGGCTTCCTCTTTTTCTTTGGCGGCTTAGTTGCCGGTAGAGCCTCTTGGTGTACCGGCAGATAAGGCGCGGGTGGCTGAGGAGCAAACGGATCTCCCTGAGGACCCTGCTGGTAAGACCTTTGCTCTTGAGAATAATGAGGGTGAGAGGGGGGCGAGAAGGGGCTCTGGGGGAAGTTTGGTGGCTGGACCTGTTTGGTATTTGATGAGATGGCATCCCCATTGAAGTCTTTAATTACAACACGCGACGCGTCTGGCGCCAGAGGTACGCTGAAACCAAAGTCGCGCACATGACAGACACACTCACCTGCAGTACAGCTTTGCTTCCCAGTTCTCCAAGAATAGCGGGGTCGATGACTGGTTCTGCGAGGGCTGGATCGATGGGTATGTCGTCGACGTTGCTGAATGGGGTGCCGTAGTCGTTTGAGGCCTCGCGGTCATACAAGGCGTTTGTTGGAAAGGGAAGACCCCGCATTTTGAGGGGAATAGGGTCGTGGTCGCTGTGGAGGACGACGGGCAGAAGGAAAGAGGCAGCTAGAGAGGTCGCCGCCGTTGAGGTCGACGGCGAGCTAAGTTGTTGTGTGTTGTTTGTTCCCAGCACTTCTCTCTTTGGGTCTCAGTCGAGCCTGCGCTCGGCAACATGAATCTCAATTGAGCGGTGCTTTTCTCGATAGTGCACATTTTCATACAGAGCACGTCTGCCACATCAAATGGCTGCATTTATCTTCCAGTCACGAATCTCCATACCACAGCAGTAGCACTACATCCTACCAATACCATGCACGAATCTACACTGACATTCGCCTGCGATGCTGTCTTACCCTCTGCCTCTGCAACAGCTGGCAAGAAACCCCAGTCCCACCAGTGAGTCGAGAACATGAATCAAAACATGTATCCAATCGCGGGAGGGCAGATCTGTCTTTATTTGTACCACAATGCCTTGATGCGGGGCCGGAGGGGAAGAACTGCTCTGGCGATGGTCATCCGCCCGAACATCCAGCTTCAGGATCAAACGTGACTTGATCCACCACTATCATTGGAGATAAGGTCCAGAGACATCCCCAAGAAGACAGGAAAGGGGCCGGCAAGGTAAGGTACTGTCCACAGGGAGCACGGCAATGCTGCAGTCGGCACGAGCGAAACTGAAATAGTCTTCATATGCCGGTATTGACCGAGCTGTCCATGCTGTTGAAACGCTGCGTTTGAATACGAAGCTAGGTGCAGCGAAAGTAGCGTGGATGTCAGCCCTGGTATCTGTACAAGTGCATATATGTGAGATTGATGGCCAGCGCTGGGAGACTCGCTGGTAGAGCCGGGCTGGTGCCGCTGAGAGTGAGATAGCTTTGGTGAGTTTGCTAAGCTGGGTGGCTCCAGCTGATGGCAAACACGCAAAAACAAAACCGCACATCGTCCCTTGGGCTGCATTCTCAGTACTCGACATTCAGCCTGTGCTGGCCCTTTAATTCCCTCTCTCACCCATTCTTTCTTCTTCTTCAACCACCACGACGTCCTCATTCGCCTTTGCAACAATGCAGGCCGCTGTTCACCAGCTCCAGCATCCAATTTTGCCTCAGTATCACCCACAATCTCTCAATGCTGCTCTCGTAACCAATCCCACAATAATGCCCACTCCCTCCGTCGCCTCCAGGAAGAGAAAACGTGCACATCAATACACCGTCAGCTACAGCGAAGTTCAAGAGGTAGACAGTCACGGCAGATTGCGAGAAGTCATCGTTATTGAAGACACTCCGCCTCCATCCACAATATCTCCCGCAACAACACATACCAACGCCTACTCGGCCTCTTATCAACCACCTGTATACTCGGCTCCGATAAGAACAAGAGCTCGCGCTGCTGCCGAAGCTCAGGCTTTGTCTGCGAGCACATCTTCCGCAGCTCTCGTGGCACCGGCGCTCAAGAAAAGGAAGCGCGAGCCAGTCGACGACTCTCGTGGGATACTCACAAAGAAGCCCGCTACTGTCATTCAGCAGCAACAGCCCCAACTTGCCTCCAAATCATGGGCCAGCGGCAGCGGGCCTGTCGCGGAAGATGTACGTAACACCTTATTCATTCCTACTTTTGTTCACTCATATCGATTTCCTTCATCTCTAGACATCTAAAGGGCCTGTACCTTGCGACGACAAGGAGGGCCATTACATTATTGTCCCAGATGACATTATTTATCGACGCTGTAAGTTTACCCTCGAAACGTGCGTATCGGCTGTGATCTGATCGGATTGTCGTTGTCTAGATCGCACTGTCCGTCTCCTTGGACAGGGAACATTTGGCAAAGTCGTAGAAGCCATCGACACTCAAACTAACTCCAGAGTAGCTATCAAGATTATACGCGCAATCCCTAAATACCGCGACGCCAGTAAGATAGAGGTTCGAGTCCTCCAAAAACTGAAAGAGCGAGACCCTATGAACATACAGTCAGTTTCCATGCCAAGTTTTACCCAGAGATCGACTAACCGTTTTTGTCCAGCAAATGTATCCATCTACTGCATTGGTTTGACCATCGAAATCATATATGTCTAGTCTCGGAATTACTGGGGATGTGTGTGTATGATTTCTTGAAAGAGAATGAATTTGCCCCATTTCCTCGAAATCACATACAGTCGTTTGCTAAACAACTACTTGGAAGCGTAGCTTGTAAGCTCCCACCCTATATGCTCTTAATTCTCACGTAATTTAACGGAGTACTCTCTGCCAGTCCTGCACGATTTACACTTAATACACACGGACCTCAAGCCGGAGAACATTTTACTTGTGCACAACGACTACAGATCAATACCTGTGCATGTTCCAGGAAAGGTACCAGCTTGACTAGTTTTTCCAATGCGTCTATTCAACTAATACTATTATCATTAACAGCGGAATACACAACCTCGAAACAAACGGTTATTGCAACGTACGGACATTCGTCTCATAGATTTTGGGTCTGCGACCTTTGAAGAGGAATACCACTCAACCGTTGTTTCCACGAGACATTATCGTGCACCTGAAATTATACTAGGTACGCTACCTATTTATTTATAAGCTCGGTCACGCTTACCTATACGTGTGATTGTAGGCTTAGGTTGGTCGTATCCTTGCGACGCCTATTCACTAGGATGCATTCTTGTCGAGTTCTACACAGGCGTCGCACTTTATCAAACCCATGATAACCTGGAACATCTAGCAATGATGGAAATGGTCATGGGCAAGATGTCAGATCGATTCGCTCGTGCTGGCGCACGTTCGAAGCCAGACTTCTTTAAAGAAGGATGCAAGCTTGACTGGCCAAAGGCCAAAGCTTCGAGACAAAGCAAGAAGGACGTGCGCGCAACGCGCGCTCTTCATGTAAGCTGAATAACTACGCACATCGAGTAGTGAATAACCAATATCATAAACAGGACGTGATCCAACCCACGGATCATGTTAATCGGCAGTTCCTGGATCTTGTGCGGCGTCTGTTGGCATTTGACCCCTCTCAACGGATTACTGTGCGCGAGGCTCTTCAGCATCCGTACCTGTCCATGAATATCGCGGATGAACTATAGCAGCTAATGCTATAACTGATATTGAAGCTCGATGTAGCAACTCCCCACTTTTGGATCTCTGCCGTCAAAACTCTACCATTGCCGTTTTGGGAGAAACACCGGTCCCCTGTAACAGTCATCCTGCATTTTGTGATCTACATTCTTCGTTTATTTTGTTTCTTTTCCCACCCCTGTCATCCACCTAAGTTGGAACTATGATATTGGTCTTGGTCATGTACTTTTTCCTCTTCGTCGTCTATACTTTCCTTCTTCGACTTCTTCAAGTTCAAGTGCAATAATATTTTCACCGTTTCTTCAAGCAGTATCATATGTCTACATCATTTGCACGCATCCATTCTACATGCTATCCTCTGCTCTTAGGTCGACCCCCTCGATCGACGCATCGTTAGTGTTGTTGTATCTTATCAAGGTATCAATATCGCTTGACTTTACATGTCCTCACCTCATCTCGTCGTCCCTCGAGCTGGAGACGTCCCTACAGGTGTAGTTTATGTGTTTTTATCTTTATGTACAACATGGTTCATGAAAGAGCTACATCTAGCACTGCAGGCATGGACGACACGAATGGGAAGCTTCGATCTTGGCCATCGTTGCGATGAACGGGTGAAATATTGTGAGCCGTATTGCATGCTACTGTGGAGTCAACGGGCGATTGGTTGATGGTATTCATGACATCGGTCCTTACTTGGCCTCATGCGACTGCGCTTTCTGTCAAATGGACCGACAAAGGCACGCGTCGTGGTATTCCCAATTTGCAAACCTTATGTTATCCCAACTTCAAGGATTCAGATCTTTCAGACCTTTTGGAGGATCTTACGAAAGACATGACATGGGGCTGATTAGGTTCTCAGAATGTGAGTTCGCGATGATCAAGTGTACACTTGCTAAATATATTAGTGATGGGTCACGTGACCATTCTTTTTTTGATTTTGCAGAGAATCGATCACCATAGCCCACGAAGTGCTAAAATCATCAAGTCCATGGTAATGTTCTTCCCGCAAGAACTTGTTGATGCTAGTAAACTGATGAACCTAAGATAGGGCCCGTTGGAGAAACGCTCACCCCACCTGCACCCATAACGCGTTGGACCCCTCGAATAAGCGACGTGTATTTCGACTCTCTTTGTTTCACTTTTCAGCACACCACCAACTTGCCTGGCCATAAGTAAAACGTGCCTTTTCCTATGCGAGAACGCCGTGGATGTCGATTCGAAATCTACTTTTTAGTACGTACTCTCTTATGGTTAACGAGAAAACATAGCTACACGGTCATGTTCTCACTAGTGTCGTTATTTTCAATATCTTTTGATCGGTTCCGAATGATCATCTCCTTTCCAATCCGGATTGGTCTTAATGTGTGGTCGACCCCGTCAAAAGATACAGGACGAGTGCGACAACATTAGGTTTGATCGAATGCACCTTTGGTTTTTACGTCTTCCACATCCAACTTGAAGCTAGAAATCTTAGTGATACATTAAATACATTAAATGCATTTGAGTGGCTAACTCAATGGAATTTGGCAGGCACATGACCAATCCAATGAAGCTATGTCCGGTGGCGGTTCAATCAACGCCCATAAAACACTAGAAGCTCTCTCGAACACCGATCTGTTATACGGTGTATACCATGATATATCTGCGTCAGAGTACAGCTAGTCGGCGGTGAATGTTAGGTATTGCCCCATATGTTATTTCACACTTCGCTGTATGTTGATTTTCTTCATCAGTTCGGGCAAGCAAAGGCTCCTCGCAAATGATATAAACTGAGTGGAACCTGGACTTATTGTTCTTTACTCTGAATCCCCATAAGTGTCAAGTCCTCAGACGCCTATGCTCACAATGCCAGATATCAATAGCGAAATGTCAGCCATTCCCCAGCTGGTGTCCAGTCTTAGCAACTCGTTCGGTGCCTTTTACGTCAGCCTTTTGCTTGCTGCTATGTGAGTGACAATTGCTATGACTTTCCCGTGCAGCACTTATGTATGCTTCCAACTGCAGCCTTTATGGCTTCACAAGTTTACAACTCGTGATATATATCCAGTCGCAGTGGAAATATGATCGAGTTGTTTACAGGATAATGGTATGTTTAATTATTTGTCCAGTACTGCAACTTGAAGCCAACATAGACCGACCTTAAGGTTGTATTGCTTTGGTGGGTTTTTGTCGTGGTGTGCCGCAATATTGCCGACGATAAAGCCTTATTTTACAGGTTGCTCGATACAATCCATGTTACTTTTATCTCGCACATGTTATATTACTACCTGATATCAAATTTCGCAAATCCCCCTGCACTCTCGGTAATAGTTTGGAGTTTCAAGGTGAATTCACCGTGTCATTGCTTTCAACTTTTTTCACCATCCTGATTTATTCGATTTAGGGGGAAAATATAATGACCGTTAGTAGCATTTGTTCACATTCTTCGTATCCTCCTTACAATGGGAGCCTGTTACAGATGATAATCATATTATCTGTCCACTGGTGCGTCTTCACAGAACACTCAAATAAGAAAAGCACTGAGGGATACTAGCCTCTATGTTCATCGCCTTTGGATTTGTAAGTGTTGTTTGGTAAAATGATTAGCCCTCATGATCTGAGGAAGAGCTGCTTATTTTTCACTGACTACTCTCACCAACAATAGTGGGAAAGGGACGGAACCGTATACTTTCTTTGGTGCAAGTATGTGCATCATGTTCATGTCTAGTTACTCAGGACACTCTCATGTGTTATCGTCATGATAGGTTGTCACCATAACTCTTCTGTTAGGTAATTGTTCGCAATATAATACTTCTATGACGCCTTTTTTGACACTGGTACTGTTTTATAGGATTAAGCATGCGTGAGCACATCTCAAGAAATCTCTATGACAAATTCCAGACTAATATCGAAGGGTTGAAGTTCAATTGCACGCGATGTCAGTTCCCTGATTCTTGGAATTTAGTCCCAGTCCTTTTTTTTCGGTCCACACCTCAGTCATTTTCGCTCGCTGACTAAAGATACATCTAGGTCTCAGTGTTATTTGTACTCAGATTTGGAGATGTTGACAGTATGGTGTCTTTAATTGCTGGACTTTCAATATTTCTTAGCTGATCATAAATATTCCACACATCTCCGCCCGTCGTCGGAACCATTCACCTGAAATATGCGTGCATCAGTGGGAGCCTATAACTGTGCTTTCTGTGCTCGCCTTTAACGACTTCCTCGTTGCGTCATCTATGTGTTACCTCCTGGCTTTATCACGAACTGGATTTTCAAAGTAAGCCCATTATTTGCTTGCTCTTGCATTTCTTACACATCTTTTCATTTCACCATGCTATGTCGGTATAGAACGGACACCACAATAAAAAGAATAGCCCTTTATGTGTGTGGTTCTGGGTGCTTGACAAGGTAAACTTCGTATTGTCATAGTGAGGTCCCATCGTAGTGATCTGATGATTAAACTTTGAATTTTTACCCTCAGCATCTGCTCCTTGACTGCGATTATCACAGTATGCATAATTATTTCTCGGTTCACATATATTCGGTTATAGCATTTAGAGCAGTGTGCAGTAATGCCAGATAACAGTATCAACCTGGCAATTGATTTTTTACTCTCCAAGCGTACGTCTTTTTCCCCAATGTTTTAGTCCACTACTTATTAATATGATGACTGCAGTCTACGTGAACTCATTCATGGCACTTCTCAATTCGCGGAGCCAGGCAGAATGTTTTGGAGATGCCACTTTGTCAACATTTGGAGCCGCTCCGCATCCAGTCAAAGGTCAAGATAAAGAACATCAAACCTATCTTGGAGTACAATTTGAAGGAAGACAACCCCGACAAACACTTTGCACCAATGCACCGTGTTGCAAAGAAGATGCTGGAAGCCCTCTAAACCTGGATTCACCTAACTCTACTTACCAAGGCTCTTTCCAGAATGTGGGTATTGCCAAACTCTAATCGCAGACAAGTACATTTATCATCTTTTTGCTGCTGCTGCAGTACCTTCCAATCTCTGCATTGACATTATGATTTCTTACTTCTCGACTCCAATATGAAGATATATTTATTATTTATCTGTCCAAAAAATGTAACTGTGAAATGGGTTACAATATTTGGGGTTCTTGGTCTCGTGATGAAGTTAACGGCAAAATATAGCAGTAGATCGATCATTTGTTGCTCTTCCGTTCGAATTTGAAAACTGCAGTGGGTTTATTGACTAATATCAAGCGCCATATCAGTACTTTGATTTGGTCTAACTGGGGAGATTTAAGTAGGGCACGGACAGAAGAGCAAAGTATGGTGACAAAACTGGGTAAACCTGACGTTTCTGGAGTCTTGAATGGCGGTTAGGTAATGAGCGTTGCGAGTTCATTGCACATTTGAAGCGGTGAGAAAATATCTTGACACTATTCCTATTTGTAAATTTCTACTTATGACTGGGGTCTGCAAATACGGCAAAAACTGGGTCTGGGACTGCCTGGAGAACGATGGTTATTAGACATCTGGTGCACAAATCCGGCTGAGCAGTAGATCTGGGTGGCTGACGCTTCAAGTTGCAAGCTTGAAGATCTTTTTTTGGTCTCTCATGGTTAGCGAGAAGGCACGGCTACATGATCATTTTCACGCAAGTTTTGTCACTCCTATATCTATTAACCAGTTTTCGATGATCATCTTCTTTCCAGTCCGGTTTGTGCGGGGACGCTCGAACAAAGTCCATGGTAAACAACCCTGTCAAAAGATCTAGGTTGAATTCTCAATGTTCAATGTGCATGATGTCCAAAGCCACAAATATCAGTAACACACACTCTATGACAGTACTGTGTCATCTTTGATGCATTTAAGTAGCGAACTCACTGGAAGCCAGCAGGCACGACTTAAGATTCGATCAATATCCTCCTAAAACACCAAAGTTATTCTGAGTCCCGATCTGTTTTATGATGTCACGGTATGCCATGATATATCTGTGTTGAGGTACAGCCGCTGAGCTATTCAGTGATGATAATTGCTAGGCATTGCCCCCTATGCTTTTCCACAAGCCCATGTGTGTTTCTTTTCTTCATCGGTATGGATAAGCAAAGACCCCCATAAATGATATAAACTGTATGGAATCTCGACTTATTGTCCTTTATTCTGAATCATCACAAGTGTCCAGTCTTCACTGGCAAACGCCTGTGCTCACAATGTCGGATATCAACAGCGAAGTGTCAGCCATTCCCTACCTGTTACCCAGTCTTAACAACTCCTTTGGTGCCTACTACATCGGCCTTTTATTCTCTGCTGTGTGAGTGATAATAGTATGACTTTCTACTTTCCTGCTGAGCACTTACAACTGCAGCTTTTATGGTTTCACAAATTTACAACTCGTAACATATCTTCAAACTCAGTGGAAGCATGATCGAGTTGTTTATAAAATAATGGTATGATTAATTACTTGACCAGTACTGCAAGCTAACATACACGGACCTCAAGGTTGTATGGCTTTGGTGGGTTTTCCTCGTGGCGTAATGGATTATTGCCGATGCTGAAGCCCTACTGTTCAGGTTGCTTGACACGATCCATATTGCTCTTATCTCGCACATGTTATACTATCACCTCATCACAAACTTTGCAGATCCCCTCGCACTCACCGTAATAATTTAGAGTTTCAAGGTAAATCCACCTTGTCACAAATTACCCTTTTTCACCGTCTTGATTCATTTGGTAAAGGCACAGGCCATAATAGCCGTTAGTAAAACTTATTCACATTATATGTATCCTCCTTACAATGCGAGCATGTTACAGATGATTATCGTATTCTCTGTTCACTGGTGCGTCTTTACAGAATACTTGAACAAGGAAAGCACTGAGGAGCACTAGTCTGTATGCTCATCGTCTCTGGATTTGTAAGTTTTGATTCGTTAAATGGATCCCTATTTCTGACTGACTGCATTCATTGATTATAGTGGGAAAGGGACGGAACCGTATTCTTTCTGTGATACAAGTATGTGCATATGTCCGTCTACTGGGTCCATCCTCACATATCATCATCATGATAGGTTGTTGTCGTAGCTCTTGACACAGGTATTGCTCATAATGTATCATTTCCACGGCGCGTTTTTGACACTGGTTCTATTTTGCAGGTTTCAGCATATGTAAGAACATCTCAAGCAATTAATATGACGTATCCCAGATTAACAGTGACTCGTTGAAGTTCTATGTTACATCATGTCAGTTCCTCGCTTCTTGGAGAATGGTTTTGCCATAGTTCTTTTCCCTCTGATTCACATCTCAGTCATCTCGGCCCACTGACTATATTTATTTACATCCAGATTTCAGTGCCACTTATACAGCGATTTGCGGACGGTGAAAGTAGGTGCTCCTAACTACAGAAATTTCGCACACATTCCACTTACTTCTACGTGCCGTCTAAATTATCACCTGTAATACGTGTCCGCCACCGTAATCAGTGGGAGCCTATAACTGTACTTTCCGTGCTCGCCTCCAATGACTTCCTCCTTGCGGCATCCATGTGCTATCTCCTGGCCTTATCACGAACTGGATTCTCAAAGTAAGTTTATTGATTGCTTGCTCCCTCATGTCTTACACGTCTATTTCTTTAATCCTCATGCTATGTTGGTATAGGACGGACACAACAATCAAAAGAATAGTCGTTTATGTGTGTAGTTCCGGGTGCTTGACAAGGTGAACCTCATATCGTCATAGGGAAGTCCCCGTCGTAGTCTCATGAATTCTCACCCAACAGCCTCTGCTCTCTGGCCGCGATTATTGCAGTATGTGTAACTGTTTCTCAATCTTCTTATAGTCAGTTGTAACATTCTGAGCAGTGCGCGGTGATGCCAAATAACGCTATCTCCCCAGCAATCGAATTTTTACTCTCCAAGCGTACGCCTTTCTCCTAGGAATTGATTCCACCGCTTACTGACATAACTGTAGTCTATGTGAACTCGTTTATTGCACTTCTCAATTCGCGGAGTCATGCAGAGCATTTTGGAGATGTCAGTATGTCGACTCTTGTATCTGTCTCACATCCAGTCAAGTGCCAAGACGACGAAGAGCGTCGAACTTTTGGAGTACAATTCAAAGGAAGACCATCCCAACAAACACTGTGCACCACGCGTCATAGAGACAGTGCTGGAAGCGCTCTAAACATGGGCTCATATATGTCTGCTTAGGCAGACTCCTTCCCCGACGTGGGTATTGTCGGACTCTAATCGCGGACGAGTACATTTATCATTCTTTTACTACTACTACTGCTGTAGTAACTTCCATTCTCTATCTTGACACTCTGATTTATTACTTCTCAATTATACCCGATATACAGATACCCTTATTTTTTGATAAATTAGATTTGTTCGAGGTTTCTTGATATTAGTGTTACAGGTCTAGAAGTAGAACACATATTGTTCTTGGTGTTTAATCGTGTCACTGGATCAGATTATCCTGCAATAAACTTGCAACCCTGTCACTGCATGTATCACTTTCGAATATGATGTTTGTTACTTTCTTGGTATTACATTCCCGAGACTGAACTTACCGACCGAAAGCCTGAAGTGAAGCTTGAAGCCTCAGCGCTCAACGTCTACTTGTAACTCATGTAAGAACTCGCTCCATGTTGCACTGTATATGTGCACACTGCAATTAAAAGCGTGGTGGTAGTCGTGTAGCACTGCTCGAAAAGTCAGCAACGCATAGCTCATATCGAAAGATAAGAAGGGTCATGAAATTGCAAGGCAGCCACCTGGAGAGGGGAAGGAATTAGGGTAAGGTGGTGCCAAGGTTCTATAGCCTGAATGCTGAAAATATCGAGCCACCGCCGACGGAAAATGACCATCCCGAGTCTTTCATGTGAATCAGATTGGTCCACACTGAAACGATAGAACGAATCTCGGCCGAGAATTCCGCGAACCAAACGGTTACTTGGGTTTAACTTAAAAGCAGAGGCACGGTCGTTAGTATATGGCGATGAACGCCACTAACGCGACAGTAGACTGTAGGTGACCGACCAGACGCGTCATAATGTGGTTGCTTTGGGGCGTTTGTTCCGATCATCTCTTCACTTGACAAATATGATTGAAAATGAGGAACATAGCCGGCATGTAGATGCTAAGATACATATGGTGCGAACTCGTCAGCGCAGGGCCTTGGAATAGATGGGGATGCCCAAACTTCCGAAAAACCTGGCGCCAAAGCAAGCCGTCATTGTGATCGGGTATCAAGCTGTCTTAACTTTCAGTACGCCGATCAAGTCACTATTTTTACTCAACTGATTAATTACAGCGAGGACACTGACATATTACATCTAGTGCTATGCATCGAGTGCGCAAACAAAGTGTGGGTGTGGGTTCACTGTTCGCCCGTATTGGGAATGCGGAAAGATGGCTGATTAATTGTAGATTGCGCATTTGAGACGCTATTTGGCATTATCGTTCGGTAATTATGAAAGCTATCGGCGTCATCCATTGTAATGCCATTGCAAGCTCGACGGAGTAGAGGTAGCCCGAAATAGATCAGATTGAGCTATTCATGTACTGCACGATGCAAAAATAGTCACTGTAAGTGCGGACCGTTCGGTTTTTGAACAAAATGTAACATGTATACAACCGACTTGACGTGCTAATACGCAATACTAATGGCTATATCATGACAAGAAATACGTTAGAATTCTGAGCAACGAACGCAGTAAAAAACTGACCTCAAGTTTACTTCCTCTTGGCTGGTGCTGCAGCTGTCAGTGCCTGCGGTAGCCAATTCACCTATAGATAATCCTCACTGCCTCCCAAAGATATTCGAGTTGCAAACAACTGATAAGACACCATGGTGCCTCAGTTAAATGATATGTTCTCCAGTCAAACTTGACTTTCACGAACATGTCCCAAATGCATCACGTGAGACATATAATTAGGGTTAGGGTCTTTGAAGCCCGCCCTCACGTATTTCCATAGCGGACGTGGCAGAACCTGTAAAGGAGAAAGTTGAATACGCCGAGGCCAACTCCACTCACGCTGGTCACCGTCCTCATTCTCAAAGTTATCTAGTACCTGATCTTGCTCTCGGTCGTTACCCCCGGTCTGTACAAAATGCGTCTTCTATCTATCATCGGAAGTAGCGTCACCTTGGCTGCCTGGTTACTTTCTGCCTCTGCTGGTTAGCAACATATTTCTATGCTCACCAGGTCATACAAAGCTAACGGTTGCGTTATATGTGATCGTTCCCATCTGTCTAGCAACCTTGGAAACTACCGACACTGTTGAGCCAGAAATTTTGATTGAAGCTGCTTTCCCTGAAAACAACCCATTCGGTCGTACGTCACATACATGCCAATGCGCTTCTGCTCTAAAGTGTCTACTCCTATGTAGATGTTGTCAATGGAGAACGGAATCAGATCATCCTGGTCGTAGAGAACAAATCCGAGCGCAATGTCACCATTACCACTGTTGCGGGCTCTTTCCACAACCCTGATACGAACACTCTGATTAAAAATGTAGGATTGTCGCCAGTGCCCCTATTTATTTTGCTGACATCTTGACATTTCTAGTCCACATCATTGCAATATGACCTCCGTTTGTTGGAAGGTTCGAAATTGCAAATCCCCTATACCTTCCACAGCGAGTGAGTGTCTCGTGCGGTTCTATCTTCCATGATATTCTAACGCAATTTACAGATTCAAGGTACAATCTAATTGATGTGATAACTTGAAATGTATTACTCATATTTTCCTTGCTTTCCTAGCCTGGTGATCTGCGTTTGAATGTCTGGCTAGAGCATGTTGTTGATGTCCGTGTAATATTCCTCCTTTTACCCCTGTTAGTTTCTAATAGTCTCGTATAACAGGATGAGAAATACCGCGTGACGGCGTACGACTCTGTTGTCACCGTCGTTGAGCCCGAAATATCTTTCTTTGACTTCAAACTGTACGTATTCTCACCTCTTAACAACGGTAAAGATAGCTAAACGAAAATGTACTCTCATTTGTCTATTCGCTTTATTAGTATTTCCACATATCTCGTCGTCCTTGGACTCTTGGGTGGTGCCTCATATTTCGCATACCAGACCTACATGCCTCAAACGAAGAAGTCACGTAGAAAGACGCGCCCCTCTCCCTCAGAGGTTAGTGCGCCTGTTGGTGCTGTGACAGCAAGCGGTGGCGGTGGATACCAGGAAGAGTGGATTCCTGAGCACCATTTGAAGAAAACCCGGGCAGGCAAAGGAAAGAAGGGAGTTGCGAGTAGTGCGGATGAGATGAGTGGCAACGAGTCTGCTTCCAAGAGGAAGAGCCGCAAGTAGATACAAGCGGCACATAATGTGAATGGATGTGATCAAAAGTATCGCTGGTATGCGATAATAATACAATAGCAATTGAGCACGGTATAAGTTGGTTTAATTTCTATATGAGAGTCATCATCGCCTTGTAAGGGACACTTACGAACTCGGCGTGATACTCTGTGTAGTTCCAATTGTGAATTATTTCGTGAGGCTTGGCAAATCCACTTGAATATCAATCACGAAGGGAAGTCATCCCGTCTCGCCGACAGATAGAGCTCAGGGTGATGGTAGAACGCAGTGATGTTAAGTCTCATACATCTATTTTCTTATACCCCTTCACCTACAGAAGAAATCAGTATCTGACCAAAAAGTATACAAAATGGGAGGCACGCACCTTGTTCTCCGTAAGCATCTTTGAATATTTATCTGCCAGCCATCTACAGTTCTCCAAGTGGTTCACACCCTCATAGCGCTGGCACTTCTGCAGCTCGGTCTGGACGAGGCGCGCTTCCATTGCTTTCACCCATGATTCGCGAACCAGCTCTTCTCGCTCCTGCAGCTTGGCTGGATACAAAAGGTGAGTATGTGAGCATTGTTTTTAGGTAGATGGGATGAGAGGAATATGTGGGACCTTTGATGAATTCTGCTTTATCCCCGTCTATTTGGTCTAACATGGCGGATGGAAGGAATGGTTTGTTTGGTGCTTGTTTGGACGACTCGGATATCCCTTTCCACTCACTCTCGGTACTCATCCAGACAGGCATAATCACCTGTCGCGAAATTATCAAGACTCTTCCAACATGGTCAAGCTTTCAAATCTCAAGGGCGAGGTTGAGGTCAAATTATATATGAAAGGGTATGAAGATGAATGTGCCAACTATATGTATGTCTTTTTCTCGTGTTCAAATACAGGGATTCTAGGCTACAAATGTCTGTGAAGGTCGATGCGTGCACTGGCAGATACGACATTCTTCCTAGCTCCATCCTGAGCTATATGGATCCTTCAAGATTGGCTATTGGGATGCAAACTCCCTCTGAACGATGGATCTCCATATCCTTCCAAGGTACCGTGGCCGCGAGGGCACATATGGCAATGCACTATACTGTAACTATACGGTCATTCATACCCTAGGATGTTGTACCAGGGGCTGTTGCGATGACCTATCAGCTACCCTGATGATTCTTGCTTCCCCCAAAGATGTGACGTACTTATCTATAACCATGCCGCCGTGATACGATTTGCCGGTATGCCTTGAAATCGAACATATCTGTCCTCTCGATCCTGTGTTGCTACTCGACGCTGTGTATTCTGAGATTGTAGAGAACGTATATCTTGAGAAAGTCGGTAAAAGGTTAACGTTCCAGGTCCAGGATCACTTGTAGTTTATGCAATGTTTGCGGCTGATGCTGGTATTTGCGGATTTCACGTGTGATTGGATTCGGGCTCGGTAAATAGGGTCTCACCCACTTCGACTCGTGTCTGCTATCTTTTATATAAATTATATTGGTGTCCCCAGCTTTAAAACTGTACTTATATATCTTCACAACGTCTTTGACATATCCGCACGATGGAACCTGACACTTCCACACAAGCATACCCGCTTTCTCTCCCTGGAACCGACCCTATCCTCACCATAACCTATCGTGGGTTCATAAATCTACTCGACTGGCAACAAATGTGACTGATTATTGTGTCAAATGAAGCACGGCAGGGTCTTTGGATCATAGAGCTGCACAATGGGGACGATTCTCGTCTTACAAAGCGGCTCATCGACGAAGCATTCCGTCCTGCTCTAGATATCGTGGAGAACCACTGGGCCAAGGACTGGAAAGCCGCCAATGTGTCTGAGGACAAGGAAGGCGGCAAAGGAGCACTCATTATTGTGGGCAAGAGAAATCAAGATAAATTCTTCAGCAATGGGTTTGACTACGAGAGCGTGAAGGGTAATCCGGCTTTCTTTACTTGTGAGTGGTATACCGCCTTTTGTAACTCAAACTGGGCTTTGACGTGGTGCGTCGCTATTCGTATGCAGACACTGCTAATCCTCTCCTATCACGCCTTCTCTCTTTCCCAAGTGCGTATATCACTAGGGCTGTCTGTGGATACTCCACTAACCTTGCACTGGCCTATGTTTTTTGTTTCGATTTTACACATCTAGTCCCCACCATTGCAGCCATCAATGGTCACGCGTTCGCAGCAGGCATGATGCTGGCGCTAGCTTGCGATTATCGAGTCATGATAGATGGAAGTAAACGGCGTGCATGGCTATCCATGAATGAGGTACATCGTCTCTCTCACCGTCATGATTCAAGCACTTTGAATCACGTCATCCTCTTCAGATACACTTTGGCGCACCATGGCCACTCTCTTTTTCAGCGCTTCTTCGCGCCAAAGTTGCTTTACCCGCGACGAGACGAAGTGTCGCATTGGAGGGGCACAGATTCACACCAGCAGAGGCTCTAGATGTGCATATGATAGATCATGCAGTGCCTGGTGCGGAAGGGACGAAAGGCGTGTTGAGCAAAGCAGAGGAAGTCGCAGTTCAAGTCAGTGGCCTGGCGAAAGGCGGAGTGTGGGGGGCGATCAAGGTAAGCAAGCAAGCTGTCCCCAAAAGCCGAGGCTTCCAAGTGGGGTTTTCATACAAACCATGCTTTTACAGACGTATTTGTATCACGAGGCCCTCGAAACTATCAGCCTTGATGCCCAGTCACATAGCTTGCCTCTCCCACATGATTCTATCGGTACCAAATCCAAGTTGTAACCAGCGTAGCTCTGGCAACTGCAGAACCGAACTCATTTAGTGTACTTGGATGAATGGGGGGTGTTCCCGTCCACCGTTCACAGAAATAACCCAAAGCCTATGCGCAATCTCCCGAACCAAACTCCTCGATCATTCTATTATTGAAAGAGATGTCATGATTGGTGCATTGTGGGACAGACATGACGTTTTTTCCCTTGTTCAAGTTGAACACATCAGAAGGTTGACGTGAGTGACTGCTTGGAAAGGATCAACCCATCCGAGTTATTATTGCCTGTGATATTTCAAGAACGCACAATCTTCGCTGTTACGTTCCCAGTTCATCTAACAATGTAAAGGCGGTTATAGGTGCGCGAAAGCATGCGCTACAAAGAACAAGAGCCATCCAGGACTTGTGATTGTCTCTGAACAATGCCAATGCACGCTCATCATAGTATCACAGTTTAGGGACGCACCATTTGATTGTTTACACCAGCTAAACAGTCGAGTGGCAAATGAACATCTGGATATCTGAAGAGCTATCTAGAAGGAAGATAATGCGAACTCGAATCTGATGCAACAGTTGGCAGTGCTTGTGATGGATCCTGATGATATACCCGACTGTTAGCGATCGGACTACAGTGGATGCTTTAGTTGGAAAAGTCGGTGTCCTGGAGATGAATCGAAGGCTTCTGTGAGAACTGGCGTGATGAAGATCGTGAAGATGACTTTGAACGCCCTTAAAACTATCTTGCGGGACAAGATTCATGGTGATAATGACAATTGGCGATTGACCTTTGAAGTTCGACGTATTTGAAATCATAAATAATGGATTAAAAAAGCAAGTGGCTTGGCAGATCAAGATGAAACCTGTATCTTGAACATCTTCGAGCACAGGCAAGTGATCCAGCGATGTGCATGATGCCGGTTAAGAGGCATCGAGGATGAAACCAGGTACGACGACGGCATGCTTGGATGGGAGCTTTTTTTACGGTCGTCAACGCAGCTGGGGTTCAGAATCCTTGTTCTTGTGGAGAATGACAAAAAGGGCTTCAAGCTTTGGCCGCAGTCAGCCACTTCTCATTACGTCAGCTTCCCAATCCAGTGGGCTGGCAACGAAGAGAAGGATCAAAGGACGAAAGTATCTCCTGTGGGATATAAAAGCACCCCAGTCCCAATGCTCGTTTCGTTTTGATCGCCCACTTTCTTCTCTTTCCTCGCTTTCTTTCTTGCCTGCATACTCTTGGGCCAGGCGCCTTCCTTTCTTTTTACGTCTCTTCATCTCTTCTCTACCTAGTTGATCTTGGTTTAGTCGCTAGTCGACAAACAGTCCCTTCTTTTTACTTCCTGAACTTGCTTGTTGTCCAGAAATGAAGCTCGATATCTCGATCTCAGTCCTCCTCACCAGCCTTCTCTATGCTATCTCGGTGTCAGCCGTCCCAGCCAGGCGCAATGCCAACCCAGGAATGGTCACACTGCCTTTGAAACGGCTTCACCAAACCCGGACTGACATACACCCTCACCTGGTAGGCGAGAGGCCAGATCACTTCACATGCCATGACTTACCTTGCACCCCGTTTAGTTCATCCAACAGCACAAGAACCGTGGCCACCGCCGTCTCGCACGCATGACCGGGCGCTCAGAGCCCTCGGCTGACGAGCTCCGCAGAAACCTCATGAAGCGCGTCTCCATGCTCGAAAGCGAGCTTGTCGCACGATCAAAGACCTCGGAGTCGGAGGCTTTAGTTGGCAGCAATTTCAGCGGACGTTTCCGCACAGGCAAGGCTGCTAAAGGTATTGCAGCAGGTGCGGCGGGTGCAGCGGGTGCAGGTGCTTTGGGTGCGGGTGAAATTGCACACGGACAAGCAGGGTGAGCTGGGTTTGTCACGCCAGCCAACGGATTTGACGTGACTGATTCGATTTTCGTAGTGCTGATATGCCGGTTGGAAGCAATGGTACGATGACTGGTGATATAATGGGAGGTAATGGAACGATGGTCGGCAACGGTACTGCTACTAGTACTGGATCAATGACTGGGAATAGTACTACTACTGGTACTGGGTCAATGACTGGAAACGGTACTACTACTGGTACAGGATCAACTACTGGCAAGGGTGATACTGGCAAGGGTGCTACTGGCAAGGGTACAGGATCAACAACTACTGGCAATGGTACCACTACTACTGGAACTGGTTCAACTACTGGCAACGGTACTACTACTGGCACCGGATCAACTACCGGCAAGGGTACTTCTACTGGCAAAGGTGCTGCTGGAAAGGGTACTGTTGGCGGGGGTGTTGCTACTGGTACGGGATCAACTACTGGCAACGGCACCACTACTGGAACAGGTTCAACTACTGGCAACGGTACTACCACCGGTACGGGATCAACTACTGGCAACGGTACCACTACTGGAACCGGTTCAACTTCTGGAAATGGCACCACTACTGGCAACAGCACCGGAGTCTCCCAAATCGATATACAAGCCGCACAAAACGGCGGGTTAACAGCTGCTAACACACCTACGGCTAACAACTCCCTTGGACTAGACATTGAGTAAGTTCGATTTATCCAATATTTGTTAATTTATAATTTTAATATCCTTATTAGAGCTGATGATGTCGGATACATTGCCACTGTTCAAATTGGAACGCCAGCTCAGGACTTCAAGATTCTGATGGATTCGGGATCAGCCGACTTTTGGGTTGGCAGTGAAACCTGTCAGGCTCAAGGCGGAGGAACCTGCGTAAGTAATTTATTTACCGTCCGTTTTGACGAGCACAAAGTATAGGTCGTTAATAAATATACTCTTCAGGGAAACCACACATTCCTTGGTTCGCAGAGTTCAACTTCCTTCAAGCAGTCCACCCAACAGTTCCAGGTGGAATATGGCTCTGGTGCCGTTGCTGGTGTTCTTTGCCAAGACAACGTCAACATCGCCGGTCTTGCCTTGAACGCACATACTTTCGGGGTAGCCAATGAAGAGTCTGTTCAGTTTGCCAGTGACACCGTGCCTTTTGATGGCTTGATGGGTCTTGCACAATCGGTATGTCGGTTTTTAAGATCCCAACTTAGTTTAGGGATTTATGACTCGACGTTACCAGACCCTTTCCGAGGAAGGCGTCCCAACCCCTGTTGAATCTCTTGCATCTGCTGGTCTTATTTCTTCAGCAATAACGTCTTTCAAGATCTCTCGACTTTCTGATCAGCTCAACGATGGTGAAGTAACGTTTGGTGGACTTGACGCAACCAAGTTCGTTGCCAACTCATTGGTAACCTTCGCCAACGTCAACACGCAAGGTTTCTGGGAAGGAGCCATGACCGCTCTCACCGTCAATGGCGCCGACTCTGGACTTACAAACCGGACTGCTATCCTTGACACTGGTACCACTCTCGTCATGGCACCTCCTCAGGATGCCGCAACAATCAACCAGATGCTGGGTGGAGCTTGCGATTCTCAAGGAACTTGCACTGTGCCATGCACAATGAATTCCAGCTTGGCTCTTACCTTTGGGGGTGCGGCATTCGCCATTGATCCTAGTGACATCACAGTATTGCCTATGGATTTGAATGACCCTACGGGCACCTGTATGTCCGGTATTCAAGCTGGTTCAGTGGGTGGCGCAGATGAGTGGCTGGTAAGTTGCATCGTCGCCTGCCGTAAACCTCTGATTATTCATTTAAATTGTTCTCTACTAGGTGGGCGATGTTTTCTTGAAGAACGCATATTTCTCTACAGATATTTCGAAAAACCAGATTTCGCTTGCGCAGCTGGCACAGTCATAGGGTTCGATGCCGTGGCCATTGTTATATATCGGCATGTAGGGATTGCTGGTTCATTCTTCTATTATTTCTGGGTGTACTACCATCCAAGAGGCCGGGCAATGATTTTACTTTGTGCGAGGCACGATCCAATGTATTTTAGTCTAGTTTTGCTATCCTCTGCATCGCAAATTTCTGAGCATTTGAGGTCACACTGAAACAATTTGATCCCATAAATTCGAGAAAGCAACCTTCAGAAGGCATGCAATACGAGATAATAATAGTATAATTACACGTCTAATATAAGTGTAGTAGTACATCAACTGGACTTCTTTTTCAGCAGCTCCTTTGCGATTTCCTCGTTGTCCGCTGTTTGGTCGGGTAGCCAAAATGCCTACACGTTAATTAGTACTTTAGCTATGGCAACAAACCAAGGCGACATACAAGCTCAGCTCCAGCGGTGACCATCATGGCAAATCTCGGGTTAAACCTTACACATCTAGACGGTCCTGGATGGCCTTCTAAATTTACCAGAGGTTGGATACGCGTTGGAGGTGTTTTTAAATCTGGGGTGCCTGTCCGAGCTGGCAAGTGCTGCACGTCCCACACGATGATTCGACCGTTCAAACTCCCTCCAACCACATATTTAGAGTCAGGCGTCCACGAAACCTCCTCCCCGCTGTTCCCTTTGACCGGGTCGATGCTTACCGGTGCGTCGAGCCTCCGTCGTTCTAATCCCATATGTCCCTCGAGCTTTGCCAGTAAATGACCTTCGAAAGCGTCGAGGATATAGTGCGCATCGCCAGAACAGCCGACAAGGATGTATTTCCCGTTTGAAGAGAAGGATAGCGAGGTCATGTAGATCGGCCGTGGGGGATAGCTTACTAGGGCCAGGGTGGGATCTTCGAGTGTGATAGTGAGGAAAGGGGCTTTGTCGAAATTTGCCTGGTCGTAGAGTAGAATGCGCGAGTAATGGTTGACGGCTACGGCAAATACGACACCTGTTGTGTCGTAGGCAACGATGGGAGCTGAAGGCAGGTTGAGGAGGCCTCGGCAGTGAGGGGTGCGGAGATCCCAGAGACGGACGGTCTTGTCAAGTGAGCCGGACATGAATCCGTCATCTACGGGTGAAACCTCGAGTGAGACGACGCGTTGCTTATGGCCTCTGAAGTACTGCAAGTATTTGTTATCGTGTAACGAATGATACCGTATCGTGTCGTCTTCTTTAGTGGAGGCATGCACTATAGCAGTGTTCTTGTGGGTAAACCGAGGGAGATCCACGCCGTATTTCTTCGAATAAAGAGTTTTCAAATGTCTGTATAGGAAGCGGCAAGATAAGTGGTGGTAAATGGAGTCGAATAGATAGGAACTTGCTTGCCAGTTTTGCAATTATAAAGCCGGAAAGTCTCGTCCTCAGCAGCTGTCAGGATCTGGTCTCCCCTGTCGTCGAAACTTATTCCAGTGATATGCCGTGGTCCTGCATTCGAGCGTGTATAACTTCCGGGTGTTGGTGGTGGCAAAGGTTCGACGGCGCCTTTATATATTTTAGCTGGCTTCAATTTGTTCTACAGCCCAGTAACACTAATAAGAAACCAAATCTGTGCGTTAAACAAATAAGACTGACCATAAGCGCATTGGAAAGCGCAATGGAGGAGAGCTGGGTGCCGCCATTGGATGTGGTTGGAGCCATTAATGGATGAGCGGGTTATAGCGCCAGTTGTAACGTCTGAGTTCCAATCCGACTTTTTCTGCCACTCTGATGGAGGACGAAACAGCCAAGCTATGGAAAGTAAACAGAACTATCCATGAATTGGTCAAAGACAGAGTCAGTATTGCATCTTTTGTGTCGATAATAACATCGTAACCTGTGCTTTCTATCTGATGCTGTGCATTGAATGTAATCTAGGGGTTTGCAGTCTCAGACGATGAAATTCATATGGATCTAGTTACCTTTCGGTCCCACTATGCAAACAACGGAGGCAGCGTTGAGTACGTTCAGGGGATTTTGTTGTATTGAGCTTGTCTCATTCTGAACACTGCCTAGTCGCAATCAGCTCAACTTTTTCACAAACTCCCGGACGAACCCAACAGATCAGATTTTTGTATTCTTCTCTGACGAAAAGAGTGTAGGAGTGAAAACAATGCGAAAGTGTGTCATAATATCTATTCAAATCCGCTGTTTTCTCAGGAGACAACATCTCAGATTGCTGGGTATCCTTGAGGAAAAGTCTATACAGCGGGGCATAATAGTCTTCCCAGGGAACATGACACCGTCTGCCCGAAAGGTCCATATTAATGTGCTCATCCTGCGATATGATCCTGATGTATGATATTGACAGGTTATTGCAGCTATGGCCGCCCAGTATCGGTTAGAAGAGTTCTCCGAGTCTGATCTTCTGGTCAACATCACCCATCACACTCTGGTGCCAAAACATGAAGTTCTCACACCTGAGGAAAAGAAAACTTTGCTGGAAAAATAGTATGATTTCAAATAAATTCAATTTGGTTGGCTGACTTTTTGGTGGGTTGCATTCTAGCCGCCTGAAAGAAACGCAACTACCGCGAATACAACTGGCTGATCCTGTTGCTCGCTATTATGGGCTGAGGCGTGGCCAAGTCGTCAAAATAACCCGACCAAGTGAAACTAGTGGGCGGTATGCAAGCTATCGTATATGTTTCTAGGCCTTCGGCAGCCTGGGTTTGTGTATATCTCTCGCTCCTTTCGTATTAAAAAAAAAACTGTTTTAATTCACTTATTGCTTTCTCACCCATTTGGTGTCGCTCACAATGTATACATTAGCAGTGTCATAGAAAACTCTGTATCATTGACTTCGTGGCGTCCGTCACACGATTGTTGTACTCCGCCCTCGACGGAACTTTTGGTAAGACTATACTGATGGGCCAATAAGCATAGACATATGCAGGGGAACACTGGGCATTCACGAGCTGGGCGCGCCAATCTCCGGAACCCACACGTTATCTCGAAAGTGCCATGTGATCTCTGTTTTTCTTTCATTGCAAGGGCTTGACAATAAATCTGTGGTGATGCCTGTCTTATTATAGCTTCTAGGGTGGATACGATACCCTGATCTCATTGTGACAGGACTCTGCCTTTCATAGCTTGGTACGTTCACTGGAGCCCTGGCATGGAGATCGGTATTCTATTGCACCTCCCCACTGAACATAAATGGGTCACTTCGACATTTACACTCCGAGGACTTGACGTGTTTTGTGGATCCCATGAGATTGATGAGATACTAAGGCAAGCCTGTGTTTATTGAATTACTATCGCGATACCATGTCCGAAATATCCCGCGAAACAATGGTTGTAGTGCGCACTCTTCAATATGTCTGACGAGGCGATGTCCTTAACCTCCACGCCGCAGCCGAACACAACCGATCATCTTAGCACCTGGGCAGGTAGTCTTGAAGTGAGCATAGCTATCATCTAATACTGTCCTTTTCAATAGACGCTGATTCTCTTGAGCAGAAGCGCCCATCGGTGCGATCGTCCCGTTGAAACGCTGCGCTTATTCAATATTCAACACTCGCTCTTGCTTGTTTCAAACTGCCGAAGGACATCACCCTCGCTGCAAAAGAGAATTATCTTTCCACTACAGTCGTTGGTGCTTTCTGTAAGAATGAGACACTGAGTCGGGAAATCACCTAGGAAGAATTAAGGAAGCCTCCGGTAAACATTTAAACGTGACTTCGTGAGACCTTACAATTTAATCCTCCTAAATTAACTTGTGGATTTCACCGGTGGTAAATTTATATTCTACCGTTCCATGATTTAGCAAGATCCAGGTACAACTCAAGTGAAAACGTAACGCAGATTCACGGCTTGCTCTTGTCTGCATTCCATCACGGTGGTACGTATGTATTCCTTGCGGTCAATCAACAAATACCGGGACGAATCCTAAGTGTCATATCTTTGGTTTTTTAAAACTATCTGATCATTCCACAGGCTCCTCTCCGAAGAATGATTTGCACTGAATACATCAGGCCTGTTCAGTAACGACGGGATATCCATAGGCGCTAGCTTATAGCGCCATACGCTGCATAATGAAACTCCGAGGGTATCCCCGTGTGCTATGGTATGTTTGGGAACCATAGGCGCTGTGACCGACACTGACTCAATTATGTTTAGCTTCTTCTGGTTGATTAAGCAGCACGCACATTTGCTGACTTTACACTATGAGGAGATATTTAGGATCCATATAGAGATAAAATATCTTTAAACTGACAAGGATTTCAATCACATAGCCGGAACTTCATCAACCCGATCTGAAACCACTCCCATTGGAACTTGAGGGCATGAAATTGTTAAACAACACTGCAATTACCTTCAGCGCTTTCAATCGCTCCTCACGTGTGGGCATGTCTCCTGACTCGGAGTCCTTCGTAACAGTGCGGTGTGTCCATGTTGTTGAAACTTCCGTGACGGGGAATATTATTCCGGTGTACCCCGTGTAATAGTTTCCTCGACAGTGACTTACTCAGACAGCCCCTTAAGAGGATACTATATAAGCCGTACAAAAAAGTTCACTGGTCGACATCCCCATAGCTCATTCCATTCATCGACATGTCTTCAGCCACCACCCACTTCACTCTGCCTGATCTGCATGCAATGTGCCCTTTGGAATTTGGGAAAGGGAACCCTCATTACAAAGAAGCCAGTGCAGCATCAAGGGCTTGGGCTAATCAGTACGGTGTTTTTACCGACAAAAAACGTGCCGCTTTCGTTCAAGGTTGTAATGAACTACTCTGCTGCCGCGCGTATCCGTATGCTGGCTACGAGGAGTTCCGAACCTGTTGCGACTTTGTCAACCTCCTATTTGTTGTTGATGAGCTCAGCGATGCCATGGACGGCAAAGACGCGAGAGCGACTTGCCAGCTTTTCCTTCGGGCCATGGTAGACCCAGAATATCAAAGCGATTCTATCCTTGTCAAGATGACAAAAGAGTAGGTCATTTTTTCATCCGCTGCATGGTTCCTTATTTAATTGTCCGTCTCAGGTTCCGTGCACGCATGGTATCCGTAACCAAGCCAAGATGCTTCAGTCGTTTCCTCGTACATTGTGCGAACTATGTAGAAGCAGTTTCGAAGGAAGCTGAGCTTCGCGAGAAACGCGAAGTCCTTAGTATGCAGTCATATACTCATCTCAGGCGCGAGAACAGCGCTGTCCGCCCCTGCTTTGCTCTCGCTGAAATGGCTCTCGGGTTAAATCTTCCGGATGAAGTCTTCGACGACCCTACATTTACGAATATCTACTTCGCGGGTGTAGACATGGTATGCTGGTCAAATGTCAGTATTTCTTCCGCTTGTTACAAACTACACACAATATTAATCATGAAACCATCAGGACGTGTATTCATATAACATGGAGCAGGCAATGGGACACACAGGCAACAATGTTGTCACGGTCATTATGCAGGATAAAGGCATCGACCTTCAGGCCGCTGCCGACGAAGTGGGAGTCATCTTTGGCCAATGCATGCGCACATGGTCTGCAGAACAGGCTAAATTACCCTCATGGGGCAAGTCTGTAGATGCAGATGTCGGCCGTTATGTTGAAGCCCTCGGTCAATGGGTCGTTGGAAATCTCGAGTGGAGCTTCGAGACACCGCGTTATTTCGGAGCAATGCACGATGAAGTCTTGCGCACACGCCTTGTCACATTGAAACCGCAGGAGGGGGAAAGCGATGATGAAGAATAAGCCCGTGAACAGAGGCGATGATGAGAGCGACATTGAGGGCAACACCGTGAGATAGGTCACGATGGTGGCCCTGTTTGTCGCCCTCAGAGTGATAGAGCGCTCTGTAGAAATCACGGTCGAAGGACCATATTATCGAGTTTAATTCTTTCCTATAATTGTAATCTGACCTTCCCTAATTTCCTCGCCCTGAAATAATACATATAGCTTATTATATTGTTCTCCAATGTATTTTGGACCCACATTCTACTTATTTATCTGTGTTGGTACATTAACTTCGTTATCATAAACTACAATCAGATATATATATTACTATGAATACTAGAGGAAAACAATATCAGCACTTGTTTACTACTGAAACTCCCTAGTTGTTCCTACCACGACTCAGTTACTCGGTGACATTTTTCACTCTCAATCCTCAACAATTTGAAGCTCGAGCAGGATGGCCCACACTCTGAGACTCTGGAAGCGCCAACTGTTATAGTAGTATCAAAGTGGCAAGTAAAGGGGTATGCCAGTGCAATATGATGAGGGGGAGCTGCTACCAACTGCCAAAAAACAGTGACTCGTCCAGCTTCATCATCCTGTGCATGCATGCATTACATTGATGAGATAGTCGTTAAGCACCTTAAAACATCCCGGACCTCTGCCTCAAGGCCCTAGCAAGTGCAGTGCCAGAAATTTCATAGTAATGATGATAACACACGTTGTTACGATATGGTGTACGTAACATATGCAATAGTATTACAAGCACACGATACACGACTCCATGGGTTTCGCGGAGCAGTTACACGAACAGCCACCTTCCACGAGCGTCAGCCCACTCTCCTAGCTCAGTAGTAGAGCTTGTTTCAAATGCGGCACCCAAAGACTCCGGAAGGGCGTCCTCTTCTTCAGTACCATTTGTTTGCTCTCCGGGTGTCTCGGGCGGGGTAATGGGAGCAAGTTGTTTTCTAGCTGAAGCTTGAGGTTGGTTATATGGCGAAAGAATACCAAGACCGCTTCCTCCAACCAAAGTGAAATAAGGGTCGTAATTATCGGAAGATAGGGCCGCAATCAGATCGTTGAGATCGGAGTCCGTAAAGTCTGTTTCAAAAGCTTAGTTGTTAGAACCGACAATGACCAATACTGTTGAGCAAGTTTACTCACGATCAGGCACCAACGTCACTGCGCAACCACCACCGCCCGCGCCTGTGAGTTTAGTACTGAGATTGTAGGGATTTGATGCGGTTTTGGCACGAATAGCCTCTAGGGTTGGGTGAGATACCCCCAGCGAAACTAAATGTTGGTGGTTTTCGTCTATCAAGGCCTATAACGCAAAAATATGAGGTTGTGTTGTGATTGAATGGTAAGTATTACTTACGGATAGTGCAGATATCAAAGACTCTCTAGACATTTCAGGGTCGGCCAGAGCGCGACGAGCCTCGTCGCTGATGCTTTGTATGAGATCCATTATTCCATTCACCAACTCTGGTTCCTGAGCCTTCTTGACTGCAACTCCAGCCACCAGACTCTTGGTATCTCGAGGAACTTTCGAATCCGTCAATAAGAACCGAAGTGATTTAAACCTGTGAACGGGTTCCATTAGGAAAACAATAGATCATGATATAAATCAAAAGCTTACCCTTGAATAGGATCCATCCCGCTCTTCTTCCCAAACCCAGCCCGAGTATATGCCAGTGCACCACCAAACACCGCGACTGAATTGTCTACACCACTGGGATTCCCATGCAAAATTTTCTCTGCGACAAATGCCCAGCGATTGACCTCTTCCGCGATTTTAGGTTCAATGGCGCGACGACCTTGATGAGAAACGTGGATATGGCCAGGCTCGCCAGGACGTCCTTCACGCGTGGGGGGAGGCAGAGGAGGGATCGAGATGCGTTGATGAAGGAGGAGAAGTGCAGTAGCTGCACAAACAGAGAAAGAGGCGGAGGAACCTAGGCCTGCGCCGATAGGTAGAGTAGCACGAGCGGAGAAATTGAAGGACGGTCTGAACAACACAATATACGTAAATACCAGTCGTAAAAGATAAACAGAAAGTGTCAAATGACGCACCTCACACCGCCGTGAGCCTGGACCATGTACATATACAAAAAGGCAGTGGAAGCTTGTTTGGCTTTGGGTGGTATCGAGCTTGGCAGCGCACGCGATGTGATGGCTTCGACGAGTTTGAGATCGAGAGATTCTGGATGTTCACCGCCCACGCCGACAGGAGTGACAGCTTCCCATGGTAAATCATCCACTTCCCAAGCATGCTTGAAATTATCGATGTCGATGAAATGAACTGATACCTTTCCATCATGTCGGGGTGTAGTTAGACCATAGCAACGAAGGTCGACAGATGCCGCGATAGCAGTCTGATCCAAAACTGCATCAGACTTCCCAGAACGCACGATTGATGTGAAAAGTAACACTCACAACCCCGTGCACAACAGCATGCTCTCCGAACAATATCACCTTTC
The DNA here is from genome assembly GCF_000218685.1 of Serpula lacrymans var. lacrymans S7.9. Classification (NCBI taxonomy): domain Eukaryota; kingdom Fungi; phylum Basidiomycota; class Agaricomycetes; order Boletales; family Serpulaceae; genus Serpula; species Serpula lacrymans. The sequence continues at coordinate 1,433,345 of NW_006763296.1, read as the reverse complement.
CAGGAGCACTGACAAACCACTCTCTATCCTCCTGATGACGTTCTTTCATGTATCCGAGTCCAGCTGCATCGTTGAAGGCAAGTTTCTCTACCGCACGACTGATCGCGGATCCTTCGCTGGGATGGGAGGCACGTACATATCTGTGCTCATCTGCACCTGCAGAAAGCGTGATAGCGCCAGCTTCAAGTAGCGCACGTTCAAGGTCATCTAAAAGGTCGGCTGGGTCTTCAATACCGACACATAGACGAATGAGGTCCTCGGGTAATCCACGAGCAGCACGGGTGGCAGGATCAATCGATGCATGACTTGGACTAAGCATCAGTACGAGCACGTTGAGTCAAATAAGAATACGTACGACATCACACAAGGCATACTTATCAATGAATTCACACAGCCAAAGCTGACACTAATGCCCCATAGCCTCGTAGCGCCGACGATTCGCTCGCTGAGCGCTTTGTCGCCGGTGGTGAAGCTGAGAACCGCACCGTAGCCGTCTGCAATTCTTTCGTGCACCTCTCGATCAGGATGACTCGCAAGTCCTGGGTAGTGCACCTTAAAGCCTAGACGATCGAGCATGTTGGCTACTTGCATTGCTGTTGACTGCTGGCGGTCCATTCGGATAGCAAGCGTTTTAATGCCACGAAGCAAGAGGAAACAGTCAAACGGCGTCAATGCATTGCCCGCTGAATTGATAATGAAACCCATTTGCTGCAAAACGTATCAGAGTTAGTCATTGCATATCAAGATGAAGAGTACTAACTTTAGCTAGGTCCTCTCTATTACAGGTTATCACACCAGCCATCAAGTCATGATGTCCACTGAGATACTTGGTTGCACTGTCGTATACGATGTCTGCGCCATGTTCCAACGGCCGCTGCAAATAAGGGCTCATCATGGTGTTGTCTACCACGATAACGGCATCCGGGGCACGTTCCTTGACATTGGCCGAGATGGTCGCAAGATCGCAAATCTTGAGCAAGGGGTTCGTTGGGCTCTCCAGGAGAACCATAGCTGTCTTTCCAGCCTTGATGTACTCCAAGAGGCTAGAAGGCTTGGTGGTATCAACATGATGAACGGTAACGCCACCATGGGCCTTGAGGTAACCAAGCAAGCGATTGGTACCACCGTACAAGTCATCACCTGCGATAACTTCGTCTCCCGGTTTGAGCTGACGAAGGATGATATCCAAAGCAGCCATTCCTGACGAAACGGCGAAAGCATGCGCAGCAGATGATATCTTTGCGATATGATGCTCTGAAATGACGTGAGTCACAGCTCATATGTGCACTAGAAAAAGAGATGAAACATAGCAGATGCTATCGCGATATCTAAAGTTTGATATTCATACTCCCGATCCACTACTACTTTTCACGAAAACATGCATACCCAATCCCCCAAGATGGACTGATCTGTGACTCACCTAAGTGGCTCCTGGTGGGATTACCACTCCTGGAATAATCATACTCTGCCCCAATCCCCTTGAACGTTGCTGTCTGATAGATGGGCACGGAACTCGACCCATACTGGTCCTTTTGCGATGGGTTTTCGACAGTAGCACAAAGTGTGGAGAAACGGTAAGGCTGGCGAGGTCTGTAAGGTGACTCGGGCTCTGGAGTGGGCAGATCATGGAGAGCACTGTCAGCTTTGAATTTTGGGTCAATGGAAGGGGCCATATTGTGCGGTCAGAAGTGAAGCAAGAAAGTAAAAGCAAGCACGTTTAAAATAAAGCAATGGCCAGATTTCGCAAGTAACATGCAGGATGGCTTAGCGGCCGTCCTGAGGTAATACAGCAGCATAGCCACATGATGGCGTGCTTTCTTTGCCATTCCACTCCATTCAAGAGCTTATCGGCCGAAACAAGCTTGCTGCAAGTCATATAATGGCACCCAAAAAAGCAAGGGAACAAGGTGAGCTATCCTATGTTTCTAGGAGTCAGCAATTCATCTATTCCTATCAGCCGCGAGGCAAGTCAACGCAGCCAAACAGATCCTTGCACCAGAAATCATCGCGAAACGTACAAAGAGACATCTCGATGAACTAGAGGTATGGCGAAAGCAGCTATTCCTCGCACAGATTCTTAGTTTATAACTGCAGCGGTCGAATTATGCGGAACCATCCTTTTCACTACTTGGCGACGACGAGGAAGATGGTGGTGGGGGAAAGTACGCAAAAGGACGATCCCGACAGACCATTTCTGACAAACGTCACTTTGATATCACTGGAAAGAGGAAGAAATCCACCATGAACGTTCGCACTGCGCTTTTGTACCGCAAGAATCTCTCTACACTCATCGAAGAGTCCGTAAGTCAAGATGAGCACTACTGCTTCCTCCTCAGTTGTTAGTTGACTTATTTCAGGGTATCGCACACCTTCCAGCACATGTCCCTACTTATCTGACGGCGGTGACGTCTCCTCCTAGAGAGCCTACGAGACTGATTTGTTCGGTGTGTGGGTATCAAGGGAGGTATAAATGCAGGAGGTGTGCGATGCCTTATTGCGACTTAAATTGTGAAGGTGTGCACAACGAGACACGGTGCGAGAAAAGGGTCATATGATGGCGCAATACCAGAGGTCAGCGCTCACAGTGTCATTACTTTGTGATTGGCGAACAGTCGACTGCTGACACGCTATCTTCATACAGGGCCGTTGCGACGACTGGGACTATCACAACTCCTGGCCTGGTTTATTCTTTCTGCGCTATAACAGGTGCACAGTTCCCGGATCGCTTGATCGAACGGCAATGGCGACGATGGCAGCGCTTGGTTACGAAAGACGATGGTCCACATGCACCATGTGGACTACATGGCAGGCAATGCTAGGCCATGGCACTGCGATTGCAGGAACGCTGCAACATTGTTCACGACAGATGGATGATCTACGCGCACTTTTAGTCCTCGAGACGAGATCAGGCACGGTGTCTGGTACCTTATTGCACCTTTCAGTAGGAATTTAGATATGATATTTTCTGTAGATTAGATCAAAATGGAGAGTATTCAAGTCCAGGTTATTGATGAAAAGTGTGGCAAGTCCGTCGGCCGACCAGCCGGCATAGATCTGACTCAGAGTTGCAAGATAAAATTCCCCCTGTACAGTTTTTGACTTCTTTTTTTCACGACATCCATACCTTTGACTCGAATCTGTCGAAATTTTTTGATACTTATACCTCGCCATCCAGCATGTGTCCCCATCAAAACGGTGATTCTCTCCCTACCAACCCAGACCAAATGGTTTCTGTAGACACAAACGGTTCCACCTCCAAGGTCAACGGTGTCAACGGCACCAACGGGACAAATGGCATCAACGGCCATCGCGCACAAAGAGACCAGCAGCAACGAAACCCATATGCACCTAGGGCATCAGACTTCCTCAGCAACATCTCAAACTTCAGCATCATCGAAAGCACCCTCCGAGGTTGGCTCTTCTTTCTTATTACTCCCACACCTTCCTTTCTCATGCCTTTTTTTCTAACCTTATGCAGAGGGCGAGCAATTTGCCAATGCTTTCTTCGATACCAAAACTAAAATCGCCATTGCCAAGGCTCTCGATGCTTTCGGTGTCGAGTACATCGAGCTCACCTCTCCCGCTGCTTCGGAGCAATCCCGATCAGATTGCGAGGCCATCTGCAAGCTTGGTTTGAAGGCCAAGGTCCTCACCCACATTCGTTGCCACATGGATGACGCCAGAATTGCCGTAGAGACTGGTAAGTCGACTTGACCATCCAAAAGTGATCAGATCTGTTGGGCACCGGCGCATGTCAAGTCAGTATCTGTCAGTATCTTGGACATACCTGGTCTTGTGCGTCTCGGTCTTCGACAGGTATTAACCTTCCTTGCCTGGTTCAGGTGTCGATGGTGTCGACGTTGTGATCGGCACCTCTTCTTTCCTCCGTGAATTCTCACACGGAAAGGACATGACTTACATCACCAAGACCGCCATCGAGGTCATCAACTTTGTCAAGTCCAAGGGCATCGAAGTCCGTTTCTCATCAGAGGACTCTTTCCGCTCAGATCTCGTGGACTTGCTTTCGATATACCAAACCGTCGACAAGATCGGCGTCAACCGAGTGGGTATCGCGGATACCGTCGGCTGTGCGAACCCCCGTCAGGTTTATGACCTCGTAAGGACCTTGAGGGGTGTCGTTGGTTGTGATATTGAGATTCACTTGCACAACGATACCGGAATGGGTAAGTTATGATCCCTTCCCTTTGGCTTGCATACACTAATATATTTTCCGGCCTTTAGCCATCGCTAATGCCTACACCGCGCTTGAAGCTGGTGCAACCCACATCGACACCTGTAAGTGGCAGCCAGGTCACTCACATATGTTCTATAATTGATGTCATAACTCGACAGCTGTTCTTGGCATTGGTGAGCGTGTCGGGATTACCCCCCTCGGTGGTCTCGTTGCTTGCCTTTACGCCGCAAACCCCGAATATGTCAAGGCTAAGTACAACCTACCCATGCTGCGAGAAATAGAAAACCTCGTAGCAGAAGCAGTCGAAGTCAACGTGCCCTTCATGAACCCTATCACGTAGGCATCCTATCCATGCGATTTCGCGAATGTTACGGGAGGCTGACTGCTCATTTCTTTAGTGGATACTGTGCATTCACACACAAGGCGGGTATTCACGCAAAGGCTATCCTCAACAACCCCAGCACGTATGAGATCCTCAAGCCTGAGGACTTTGGTCTCACTCGTTACGTCTCCATCGGGTCAGTTGAGAAGTTCGCCTATTACTATTCACAAATTGACTTTTTCTTGTATCCCATAGTCACCGTCTGACAGGATGGAACGCAGTCAAGTCGCGAGTCGAACAACTCGGGCTTACTCTCACTGATGACGAGGTTAGTCGAGTCCCCCCCCATCACACAAACAAAGCGACGTCGCTGACGGGATGGCTAACCCTCCTGTGACTAGATCAAGGATGCAACTGCCAAGATCAAGGAGCTCGCTGACGTCCGCACACAATCCATGGACGATGTCGACTCTCTCCTCCGTGTCTACCACTCTGGTATTCAGTCAGGAGAGCTTGCTGTCGGCCAAAAGGAGGCGCTTGACCGGCTGCTCAAGCAGCACCGCGAGGCTCAATCTAGCCCGGCGCCTGTCCCTGTTGCTGCATGAGTTACCGCCGCACAGTGTATGTCGCTATACACTGGTGAGATTGGTGATCTATAACCACGCTTAGCGGTGGTATGTAGGATGTGGGACTTGAGGAAGAGAAAAAAAAAAGGCTAGTTCCGACTCCACGCAACTAATTTGTATCAACACTGTGGAGAGGGATACACATATACGCCCTGGATTTTGTAGCTTGTATGTTATGTTGTAGATTGCATATATATTGACGTATCTGTTGTGCTGTTTACCTGAAATTGGGTGTTTCCAGGATGATTTGAAAAAGCTCATCGAGTTCATGACCATGAAAACTGAGAATGTATATCCGAAATTTGCTGGTACTTAAAAAAAGAAGATGCCAATAACCTGAAACCTGGGATACAGAGATAGACTACGGGAAAAAGCCAACAGATATAGTACAAGTAATGGAACGAACGACGCTTGTCAGCCAATAAGATGGGGGATGTAATTAGAACATGTGTATAAGTAGAGCAACAAATTGTCCCGGAAACCTAGAAAATATGTCAGACGTCAAGACAGACCGAGTTTGTGAAACATTTCATCAAGCGTTTTGAACGCTACAGGCTTGACAAGGCTGTAGACATGACGTGCGTTAATCCAACCCCAAGAATAGCGAAAACATTGCACGTACTATCCATCCATGCCAGCTTCAAAGGCTTTACGTTTATCTTCTAAGGAAGACATTCCGGTCAACGCTAATATCCGAGCTGGTTTCTCGATCGAACGATCCGTCTCGATTTCGCGTATTTTCACAGTAGCACCAACACCTGAATAATTGTTAAGCAAAACCGTTCATCATCGTTGCGTAGACTGACCATCAAGCACAGGCATAGAAAGGTCCAACAGAACAACACTGTTAGAGTTTTTTTTACACATTAATTATTATCGCAGAGTCAAGAACGACTTGCACTTACTCAAACGGGCCATTTTGTTCGAAAATATTGACCCCTTGCTGTCCGTCTACGGCTTCTTGATAATCATATCCCTGCAATACGTGTTAAAACTTCGTCCTCGCATACCAAACTGATACGTCACCTTCTTCGATAACCACTTGGCACTAAAGATTTGCCGATTCGTAAAACAAAAAAGCAAACACGCAGAGGGTGAAAAACGCACAGAAGATTCCGAAGAATGCTATTGTCTTCCACAATGAGCATCCGAAATCGTCGCTCCATTGAATGCAGAGACCCAATAGAAGACTTCAGCAGCGTCCCTCCTGCCCCAACAGTGACCGTAGAATTCTTAAGATTCCGCTGTGCAGTCGAATTTCTTGGATCCACGACAGTATTTGGACCAGAGTCGAATGAATCAAATTCAGGATAACCGGGTATCGGAGCAACTATAGTTAAATCCCTATCCAAGGACGTAGCTGCCGAGTGTTCCCCCGAGTTCTGTCGACTTGACCCGTCTGGCCGCGGAGACTCCTCCGTAAACATCGTCGACATACTATCATCCGAGGCATTATCACTAATGAAACTGGAAGATCGTTTTTGACGTCGCTGCTTCGCTCTGAGAAGGTGCTTTAGGGCAGATCGTAACCTTGAAGGTCCTCCGGGCTTGTACAATATTCTGCAAAATCCGCCTATGCGTTCATAAGCACCACATATTCCCATGATTCTTGGGCTACCCCTTGACGACGAAAGCAAGATGAACATATGGTCACGTTCCATCCTCTGCGTAGAGTTTTGCACAAGCGTAGGGTCTTCGTTTATGATGACGATGTCCCCCAATGCAGATCCGTCGGGCTGCACCTTGAAACCCCACCAAGATGTAAGGTACGTGCATATAACGCTGGAAACTAACTGGATGCCTTTCCTCTTCTTTCTAAAGCCAACAAGGGAAACGGTTGGCGGATTCAAGGGGTCCTCAAAGACAAACGGTTCCTGATAGTTCTTCGCATCCGGTCCCACTTGTTCGGCTTCAAACGTGATTTTGATCTCTGTACCTACCCCTTCTTCACTCGAGACATCGACCTTACCACCAATACTAGGAGATTGAACAATGCTATTCACGATGGCCAGGCCAAGGCCTGTGCCTGGCTGAAGTGGGTTTTCCTGCGAGAATGGGTGAAATAGGTGATTCTGTGTGCTTTGTTAGTACGTGCCCACGATGATATCAGTAGTGCTTTCCCGTACCTTCAAGAAATTCTGGTTGATTCCCTACCAAAATCACCAGTTAAATCTTCATCGATAAAATCTAGTTCGAAAACCTACCTTGCCCGTGTCAGTAACGGCCAGCTCTATTTTCATGCTATTACCGGAAACGCTGCCTTCTTCATGTGATTGTCGTAGTGAAACATGGATATAACCGTCCTGCAAAGCTATATATCAAAACCCCGACACAGGAAAATAATAGGGAATATGAATATACCGAGGTAAATTTGAGACTATTTCCGAAAAGATTCATCAATACCCGCCGTATTCCTCCCTTCTCACATATGAGTGTCCAACCCTGTAGTGAATATGAATATTTAGTATCAGAACCGAAAATCAGGGATGAAAAGCATACACCAGGGCGTTGATCAATGTCGATGACAATCTCCACATGTTTAGTTGGGAAAGGTGTGGTCGCATGTGCAGAGATAGGTGTTTGCATATCAGGGGTTGGTGGCGAATACACACTACCAATTTCGGATTCCCGTAGGGCGGAGGTACGAGCACAATGACCTATCCAGCATCCGTCAATGGCCTCTTCAACCAGCTGCATCATATCGACTCTGAGAGATGACCATCAACATCTATCATACAATACACCACAGTTAACAGCGTACCTGCTTCGGACAATGACGTTATCAACTCCACCCGACTTAACATTACCACTAAGCTTGGTGAAGTCTAACACGTGATTAACCGTTTCTACTAGCGATGTTCCGCAAGCTTGTACAGTGTGGAGGAACGAGATTTGACTGTGGTTAAGTGGGGTTTCAGCCAATAGCTCGGCAGCGGCCAAGATCTGAATGTCACGTTGAAAAAAACGAAGATGAAAAAATATGACTCGAAATGACTAACACCATGCAAAGGGGTGCGCAGCTCGTGCGATATACTATCAAAATATGAGTACACCTTGACTCGCAGACAAAAGAGTTACATACTTTGATATAAACAAGCTCTTAGCCTGATCAGCCAGCATCATCCGCCGTTTCAAAACCGCTGACAAGATAATGACACCTGATAATGGTTTAGTAGTGATCCATTTACAATCAGCAGATAGCTGACCTATTGCCCGCAGATAGGAGAGTTCATGACCTTCCAACTAGTTATACATATACAGTTAGACCAGAATGACACCGTTTGGTAATACACTCACGAAGCGCCTCGTAGGGTCCGAAGCATTATATGCGCATAACAGGGCAAACGGTCGCTTGTCGATGTTAAAAATAGGAACAGCTGAAATGATGTTATAACAGATGAGGTCTCGATCAGTGTCTAGCAAAAGAAGCGAATATGAAATTAATTTCTCACTCAGCGCATACTCGATGTGTGTAGGTATGAAAGGGCGGAAGCATATTGGGAGGATGCCTTCCGAGATTTTGCCGTCGGGGTACTTGTTGAAGAAAACGTTCAGTTTGCTGTATTCATCCGCTGTCAATGACTGTGTCGTGGTTTCGCATTGTGGGTCGCCATAGTGCATAACCACAGACACCGAACCTTCGGCATTCATCGTCTCGAGGACCTCGCAGTGCGATACATCCATGACAATCACGCCTTCCACGTCCAAAGTACGTTTTACGAGTTTTGCTGCGCGGTCATATACCTTGTCCATAGACCCACCACCGTACAAATCAGGGGCTTTCCCTTCTTTCCGGATTTCTGCATCGATTTCAAGACATTCTCGGCTGAACTGCTCCATCTGCGAAATGTGCGTCGTGAAGCCTCGGATGTCGTAACAAAGCAACTAATTATACGCACTGAATTCTGGATACGGTCTCGAATTCGTAATTGGATCTTATGACATTCAAATTTAACCAAACGTTTCACTAGCACGACAAAACAAAATACCTTGTCACGCCATAATTCCATTTCACGCATTGCAATAGCCTGATAGCGGTAGGTGTTGAGATAAAAAATTTCTCTGTACCAGAGTCTGGACTTACCGCAAACTCCTTCAATGTATGACGTTGACGAGGAGTGAAGTCTTGGCGAGGCTGATCATCGATAACAGCCAAGCTAACAACATGGTCATGTCAATCATACTAGATTAAACACTCCGTGCAGTACTCTTACCTTCCAATATTAAAACCATCCTGCGTTCTAAGGGGCGCACCTGCATAAAAACGCATTTTGGGAGTATTCAAGACAAGAGGCTAATGTAATTAAGCAGGTTAGTGGTATCCGAATTAGGGAAAATTACTGCATACATTCTTGGCGAAACGCCAATCTGTGTGAGTATCCAAAACGACTGTAGGCTCGTCGCCTCTGAAATATGGATTGATTAATGCAGCTTGAATAAGAGGTAAATGTTGTACCTTTGCAAAATAGCATGCGCACAGAAGGACGTTATCCGCGCACAGCTACTGAAATCCATGCCCCCTGAATTTGGGTAAAATTAATATGGTGAAAAAGTCACAAGATCACAAATCATACACTGCGATTTGAACCATCTGCGAGGAGGTATAAGGCAATGAATAAAGTCATGATAAATAAAACTCACTGCTCGTTGCCATCGATCAGCGAAACGAAGACACTTTTGGTGTTGAATACTAATTTCGCGAGATGAGCTATGCGATCAAAGTTGAGATCAGGACCAGTGTTCCATATGTTAAACCTGCGAAGCATGTCAGCAGACTATAGAGTCAAAGCCCAAAACCAAACTTACTTATATAATGCACGGCGACGTTCGAGTTCGTCTGGAGGATTTGGAGGAGCGAGATACCCCAATTCCTGAAACATTTGCTCCTCTTTCGCCGCCCGTCCCGCTTTTATACTGTTAAAAGGCTCAGACACCGTGCGGCCACCTGGCAAGACTCTGTTGCGGAAAGCCGATTGTGGAAGGGGTGAAGATGTCTGACGGGTTAAACAGATCCTCCGCGGCAGTGCTGGTACAGTCGAAATGTCAAGACTCAGTGGCTCCGAATCTCGTCGATAATCAGCAAAGTTTTGTCGAAGTATTGTCGATTGTGTCTGTGTCGATTCTGTTTGGGAATGTTCGCTCCGTGCACTGCTTGCATTGGTGTCACCAAAATAATCCTGTTCATAAGAGCCTTCTGACGGCTGATGCAGCAAAGGGGCTGTAGCAGGGGGTAACTGATAGGAAGCAGATGCGGGTTCTATGGGACCGGGAGTGGGAGGCTCTGTCGATCGAACTTTGGGTGGCGTCGTTGAAGGACTCCCTGCTATCGTATAGAGCCGATCGCCACCGTCTTCGATATCCTGAGTGCCCTCCCAAAAGCTGCCAAGGCGAGTCTTGCGAGTGCCACCAGGTGTCATAGGATCGAGACTTGGGCTATGGGGGAGAGGGTGTGAACCAGGTATTGCAGTATGCACTCCACGCATGGGGTCAGTGAGTTCGTGTTCTGGAGAAGGAAGAGCAAGCGGCGCGAGATTGACACGTGCAGCTGCCCATCGCATGGTTGCTGCAGCGGTAGTGACGTCCGGATTCATGGCCATCATCGAACTTCCAGAATCGAATGACAGATTAAGCTGTTGAGCGTTTGACGCGGAAGGCATGTCGGTAAAGGATTTTCGAAAGCGACGAGTCATGGTAGACAGTTTAGAAGGCGTCCTTGGTGAATACCTGTCCATTACGAAAGCTGTAGACATTTCAGCACTTGGCACAGCGCTCCGGACGTCAGGGAAATTAGTTTCTTGTTTTTCTTCAGTTGGGGAAGCAGAGAGAGTGCTTAATGGTGAACTGTTGATCATCGGAGTGGAGGACATAGATGGCTGCGGTTGTACGTTGAGCGCTTCTCTTTCCAATAATAAATCTCCTGCTGAGGAAACTGCTTTTAGAGGTAATGAATTTGGAGCCGAAGTGTCCGTTTTGATATACGTCGGATGAGAAGGCGACGCTAGAAATGATCGTGGAGGTGTTGGTGTGCGATGAGGATGCCATCGACCAGAAGCATACGCATCCATGAAAGTGGCCCAATCATAATCTGATTCATTTGAATCCATCCTATCGTCAGGTTGACTCGTCGTCGCCAAATCATCGCTGGAAAGATTATCAAAAGGTGGTGACAATACTCCTGAGATATATATCTAAGAAAAATAATTTTCAGCTCAAAACATTGGCATACCTAGATCGGACTGTGTGTCCTTGCTCCCACGATTTACGGGCATTTTGAGTGCAAAGTTCTGTCCACCGGAAAGCCGGTTACTGCCATCTGAGGCAGAGAGCTCGTTACCTCCGTCTTGACTTGTCTGGGGATCTTTTAAATCCAAGGGAGATATCTGGGTCTGGCTAATAAGGATGGAGGGCAAGAGCGAGGGAACTTCTTCTATACCAGAAGCAGTGGACGGCCTAGGAGGCCGTCGATTGACACGCTTCGGTGTGGTCAAACGAGGGATGGGCAAGCTGAAGGGATTTGGAGGAGTCGTCACATCCGAAAGGGATATACCGTTCAGCGAGAGCGATGGTGCTGCATCCGCATGATCGTCCACAAGCGACGTGTGCTCCATGGACGGAGTAAAATCTGTTTCTATCGTGAATCAACGCCGGGTTAATATCCCAGCCGTAAGGAAAGAAGAGCTGGAAGATTAGTACGATAATGAATCAAATCATGGCTGTGAAGAAAGGCGAGAAATCAAACAAGACTGACACGATCCAGGATAGCCCGGTGTTCGCCTAGAGAAATGCCAGATAAAATGAGACTGGGCTTGTGGTGGTGGAAGAGAAGGATGAGAGCTGCGTTGGCGGGAGAGCCAAGGAGCAGAGCTGGTTTTGGTAGTCCAGGTTTAAAGGAAGGGTTCAAATCAATGTACGCGCATTATTCTCTTTGCCTGAAAGCACCTTTTCGTGGATGACTAAGCACTCCAAGCCCTAACCACTGTCTGACGTCACTGCTTCTATTGCCGTTACACACCCCATATCGGGCAGTTTCGGTGCCGTCGCCTGCCTTTACGGGGCCTTTCCCCGCATATCTGGCCGGAGTGGGGTAACCACCTCCATCGGAACGGACACCGGACATCTAGAACTTCTATCGCATGTACCGTAACAATCAGAGTGCTGTCAACACACCACCCTGTGGCACATATTACTCAACCTCAATATTGCTGCACACTTCGCTGTTCAGGCATCGAGCCCTTGTCCCTAAACTGTCCATTGCTCTACTATTACGAAGCTAACAAACATCGGCAACTACCAACATACTCCACATATACAACGGCAGCGTTAAATTGTCGTTCTGGTCAGAGAGCGCCTCCAACGCGGAAGACAGCGCTACTACAGCCGTGTACCTCACGATCTATAATGAAAAAGTGCCGTTCAGCCACTCCACGCCGATGACCTGCTCGTGATGGCAAACCCACCGAAAAATCCTCTGTCAAGCCGCAAATCCGCAAGATCCACACACATGCCACAATCGATAGCGTGAATGCCGCGCTGCCTTCAAGCGTTTTCGACGTACTGGGCGACCATCGGTGCTTTCCAATCCGCTTGCCAACTATAGACGCCTGCAGCTACCCATCAGTACTCCATTCACATCGAACCATCTGGAAATACTGACAAGGGCATCCCCTACTCCCAGCGCTAGAATGCCAGTATACTGCAGAATCTGATGGGGCCTGGCACATCGTTAGCTCACGCCACTTGCATATGTGTACCATCTCATACCCTTCCAGCCACAACGAGCCAGCACATCCTGTCAAGAGATAAAAATGGCTTAGTATCGCCGTTCCGCTATCTTTGTGGTCCAGGAACTCGTTCATGAAGAGATGCACGACAGCTCCGAAAGGATAGATCGCAAAATACCGCACATATTCTGCAAAAGTAAACAAGGCAAAAGCAGCACTGAATGACAGGTGCGTAAAAGCAGGCTGCCATCATCGCATTAATTTCTGGCCGGAGGCAAACATCAACATAGCTTACATCAAACGCCACGCCAGGAAGAAACATCACGACAGCCAACGCGTGGAAGAACTTGCGTCTGGCGTTGAGGCCAAGGGTTGGCACATGCTTATCTGCAGCATCGAGAAGGTCTGTTGCGACGTTCGACACCTGCGCACTGTTGGGTAAATTCGACAGGTTCGGCAAATTCGGCAAATTAGGGAAATTCAGCCCCAGAGCACCTGCCGGTGAGGATGGGACTGAAGTCGTCTCGGTGAACACCTGGTTATTATTCGCCGGTCCCGGAACAACAATGTCTCCCGATCCACTTGTTGTATTCCGGGGACGGTATCTCCTCGACCTTGACAACTGCCTATTCCATGCCGCAACACTGATGCTTCCCAAGAGTCCCCAATACACGAGCAACATCGGACGACTCCATTTTTTCCTTCCCTCAAGAAGCCAGAAGATGGTCCAAAGCCATGGATCACGCCGGCCTAGACTCCACCACGTCCACGCCCCAATGAGACCCCCGACTATGACGATAGTGCCGATGTAGAATCCAGCAGCTAATGCACGTCGGTGACGCTGCTTCTCCTGAGGAAAGCGGAGACGGTGTACCGGCTTCTGCGCGATGTGCCTTGAGAGAACGAGTAGGGGGGACAAAAGAAATCCGGTGAGAAAGGACCCAGCGACAAGCGCTATCTGAAAAATAAGAAGAGGGGTGGGAAGGCGATATGTTTTGATGAACGGCGTAGCAACTGGCCATATCTACATCCATGTTTCCATCAGAAAAGTCGCAATGGAGTAACAGTTAAGATAGGAGGAACGAACCCGCGCCCTAGTTAAATTTAAAAGCTCGGTACATATAGCCAGCCCGCCAAAGCACACTAGAGCTAACTCTCCGAGAGTGAATCCACGATGGGCCAAACGAATGGCAATATAGAGACAAAATTGATAGAATAATGAAAAGACAATGATGTCAAAGTAACTTATGTCTGAAAGAAAATCAAAAGTCCTTAGCTAAACGCACACATTAGAGGATACAACGATGGATGGTGCGTACGCTGCCAGATACTAATTTCCCAATGAGACAATGCTGCCCGAATACCCAAAGCGATTAAAGTGAAAGTATATGTGAATAAGATATAGTTCCACGTCCGGAGCAATTCACTCCGAGGAACCGACCCCCGCTCGCCTTCAGGGACATTCTTGCGTTTCGAACATCGAGCTTCGAACCACCAGGAAGCGCATACCTGCGACAACAGCGTAAAAGAACAGAACGTAGCCAAGTTGACGAGACTCTCGCGAGATAAAACTAGGGCGTCGAGAGCAGAAGGGGGAGAGCGTGCGTTGAGTAATACGCGAGGCTCTTCTATTCTCCATGCCCGAGGCAGCGGGCTATAGTCTGGTGAAGATGCTGATGCGGCTTGCTGTAGCGAAGAGTAGAGCATGGCTGATGCGATGATAGGCCCGAGAAGGAAGCCTGTCAAGATACCATCATCCGAAGACTCCCTGTTGACGTTTTGATCAGATCATGCTTCTTCTAGGAAAGGAGACAAATCGCACCTATAATTTTTGGGGACAGTCATCCATGCAAAGCTAAAGTGAGACTTTCTTGGGATGCCACCGGGAGGAGAATGAACAGTATGACGCCTATTTTCGCGAGCTTCAACGCGAGGAGACGGTGAAGTGCGCAGCTGTTCTGGTATACTTGAAGTTGATGAGGGAGTGGAGCTAGTTCTTGTGAGTGAGGAGTGTGTCCACACAATATAAATAAAGGAGATAATGATGAGAGTATAGAGTTCTATAATCACAAAATCAGACACGTCACGACAAATGAGAGGTAGTAAATCAACCTAGAGATAGCGATGGATCGGATCCACGCGAGTCTAACAGTGTTCCCGAGATTTTCCAGTCCATGTACAACAGAGTTCCCAAAAGTAAAACAGATTCCCCAGCTTTTCTTGTATCCATACATACAGTCCAAGTACCAATAAAGGGCAGAGGAACTTGCAGAGAGAGCACCATAGACAACACACTATAGAGTTGCGGCAAGGACCTATGTCGATGAGATAAAGGGGAAGGAGAAAAGGGGTGTGGACCGATACCGTTACCGGCATTGTGGCCTAGTGTTCGAACATGGGGTGACCGCGAGCGTGTAAACGACTGTCTGCGATGAGCAGCGCTGGACACATTAGGTTTTACATCGATGTGTTCTGCAAGAACTGGGCTAAGAGTCCTGTTCATGGGCGAAGCGTGAACTTTCTTCTTTCGAGCGCTATTGCTCTTTCGCAAACCCTTCTGTGAGTTCGACCTTCCGCGGTTGAATCGCACCTCCTCATCCGTATCCTCTTCGGCGGTGTCGCTGCCAGACGCAGAGCTGTACAGGTACTTAAGCATGCATTACAGTAATTTTTTTTAAAGATGCTACCTTGACGATCCAGCATGATACGTCGTACTCAGTTCCACATTGGAGTCCGGAGGCTCCGCAGAAACGGCACCAAACGACTCATGACGCCTTTTCACCGAACGCACACCCAAGAACCTTCTCGAATTCGTGTCCGAACGCCCACTTGCTGCATTCCTAGACGATGGCGGGGAAGGTGAAGAATGTGAGCGAGGCAGCTTGGCAAGTGATGAAGAGGTGTCCGGCTTTGCAGCAATAATATTGACTATGGAGGCGTGGCAGACGGGAAACAAGAACAAGCAAAAAGCACCGAGATTATTTTAGCGAGCTATTAGCGCAACCGCGGCGAACTCACCACAAACGTGGCTTTAGAATCTAAACGAAAACCAGAACGACCGCGTTTGACGACTCCATACCGTGAGTATACCTCTGAAATCGTCTGTTTTGCATCATGGCGGATGAAAAACGCGTCGTCTATCTTGAGGATGTGGAATCCACCGTAATTTCAGTTCAATCCAATGCGCTCAGTGGCAAGGAGGGAACCGAGGACACGGTGATAGCTACCACAACAGGGACGAAGAGGCAGCGCACTCTGATGGATATGTTTCCAGGATCTCAGACTGACAAAGGGTCACAACCAGCGGCGAAGAAGATGAAGCTGACCGCTTCGGGGTCCAGCTCAAACTTGAACAAAATAACAACCAGACTGGGGACTCAGCGCCTGAACTCCATCCCATTTTCTTTATCTCAGTACATAGCTTCTTTACCAGAAGAGCACAAGGACCTCCTGAAGTTGGAGTGTGACTGCATGGGAAAGAGTTGGTGGGTACGGTCATTAAGATTCGTCCGTCTGACTAATTGGGCCTCTGTGAACCCCCTTGCCTCTCCAGGCTCAAGGTGCTCAAAGATGAGATCAAAAAGCCCTACTTCATATCACTAAAGCGGTTTCTATGGGAAGAAGGTGTCAAAGGCCCCAGTGATAGTGCCAAAACACTCAAGGTGTATCCATCCCGTATGTGCCGTATTATGAATCAAGCACAGTGCTCATAACCATCGGTATTCATAAAGCGAGAAACATCTATTCATGGTCTAATACACCGCTAGGAAAAGTAAAAGTTGTGATAGTGGGGCAAGACCCTTACCACGGCCCTAATCAGGCGCATGGCAAGTTTTTTTCTGCCATTGTTAGTTGCCCGAAATATGCTAAAGACCTGTTCCTGCCATCACAGGGCTCTGCTTCTCCGTGCCGAAAGGTGTGGCAGTCCCACCATCCTTAAGGAATGTAAGCAGCGCTCATCTTGTTCTGATTATCTGCGCTCTTGTATCCTCACTAAAGAACGTTAGATATACGCCGAGATCAAGGCAGAGTACCCTGCATTTGAGCCACCAAAGCATGGGTAAATATTTGTCAAGTTCCGAGGTTCTCTGTACTAATTAATGACCTCCCTTCTCGACCGCTGCGATAAGCAACCTAGCGACGTGGGCAGATAATGGCGTCCTCATGCTCAACACCTGTCTGACCGTAAAGGCTGGCCAGGCTGGCTCCCATTCTGGCAAAGGCTGGGAAGAATTTACTGATAAAGTGGTCGATGTCGTGGATAGGTATGGCGGCGCCAATCTTGCGAACGGGGACTCCGACGTCAGCGGAATTGGTCGCGGTGTCGTTTTTCTAGCATGGGGAGCCTGGGCTGCGAAACGGGTTGCCAAGTTGAACGAGGTGAGTTAGGCTTGAGGCAAAGATTTTTTCCAGAGGCTAAACCAAGTGCTGACTTGTGGTCGGGCCCGCATCAGACGAAACATCTGATACTCAAGAGCGCTGTACGGATCATGAACTTTTTTCCCCCGATTTTTGTCCCGCTCTGACTAACTTGATGTAGCATCCCTCCCCTTTCAGTGCACACAAAGGGTTTATAGGAAACGGCCATTTTAAGACGGCGAACGAGTGGCTAGAGAGGAGATACGGGCGCGAGGGCACGGTAGACTGGTGCGATCTGGACAAACCGGTGACTGACGAGAGTGCGTGATGGCAGACGTCACTGCAATGACTTTCAAGGAAGATGCCATGCTAATTGTAGATACCAAGTTTTCGACAAAGTACAGTGCTAACAAAGTGAGATAGCGGTTGCACCTGGGTTAGATGGGCTTGCGAAATCATGATTATGACATCCCGAGCTCCTGAAAAGTCGGGATTTTGACGAGATCGCGGTGGAAAGTTTCCGGGAGGGGTAAGATTGAATCCCGGCAGGCGGCAGATCGTGGGCTGCAAAAAAAAAACAATCACGAGGACAGCAGCGTTTCACTGGTGACCAGGACATTAAAAGGCTAATGCTGTCACTGCCAGCACATTGTAGGTGTTATGAAGAGCGGGTTATGGCAAACTCTGAGCAGACTGTCGAGTTCCTGAAGCGGGAGCATTAGCAATTAACGTAGGGACCGAAACTCACGTGAGAGAAGGGCTACTTAAGTTGGCGAGCGGCTGTGCCGTGCCTTGCCATTGACGATTACGTCCGATCCCAATATAGATCCCAGTCTATCGCAGATTTTCAAGTTACATGTCTGCAGAACAGACAGGAAATATAGTAGATCGACAACCGTACAGGGCACACAGGCATCTTGTCGAGCTATCGTATGTTCGTCCGTGCAATTAGTGTAAACGATTAGATACTATTGCGTGTACATCTAATATACGAGAGACCACGTAACCCAGAGAAAATTCAACTATCAGACAGTAGAGATACAGAGCAGCGCTTTCGATCGTTCGATGGAATGATACCAGTAACATTGATTGCCCAGTGCGGACCAGATAAAATGCTTTGCAAAAGACTAAAAGGAAACACAGACGCCACTCGATCCGTTCACGGTAGCACGTTCATGCGTGATCCTGTATTGGTGTACGCATGTCGTGGTCCGTTCACGTCGTGCAGTGTAGGTGGAGACGGTAGACGTATCCCATGCGCCTGTTGCACAGGATTAGGGAGATGTGGCAACTGATTGGTGATTGTACGGTATCCTTGCGGTTCCGTAACCGAACGCCGGTGAGGAAATGGTAAAGTGGGCGGAGGTTGGGCCGCAGGCTCACGGTGCGATGCATGCGTCTGCTGATGCATGGGCTGCTGAGCACTTGCCGGGTGTGTTTGCATGTTGTGGTCAGCCGGAGAGAAGGATGGCTGCGAATAGGAATAGTGGTGGTGCGTATCTTCACGCAATAGATAACTCATGTCGTTATATCCGCCACCCATAGGTCTATCGGCAGTGTGCGAAAAGCTAGATTGCGAAGGAGGCATGTAGATGCTGTTTGACATCGAGTTCCTGGAAGAGGTAGACATGGGATTCGGAAACGTAAACTGCTGCGCATTCTTTTTCAGCATAGGCGCAGACACAGCAGGTAAATGATAGGGAGTCGACGACGAGGAAATCTGCGGCTCTGGTGGGGGCTGGTGCTGCTGTTGGGGGGCTTGCTGCTGCTGGTCGGTCATGATCATGCTGTCTTCCCATGCGGTGGGCTCCATGACCGACAGATTCCGAGGAGATGCGCGCATGGAGTTTGTGATGATGGAAGGCGAGACCGAATCCGTCCTCGTGGGGGAAGGCGACTCTGCAGCTGACGAGGAATCACGGCTCATCGAAGACGGGTGGTGGGACTGCAAGTCATCTATGGACTTTGGTTTATCTTTGCCGGTTGGTCCTTTGCCAAGGGATGGGCGGCTAGCTGGGGGAAGGTTCAAAGCAGCCCGCAGACAGTTGTTTTCCTCCTCTAGTTCTGCAACGCGGAGTTCCAGAGCCTGTGAGAGGGCGAAAAGGGCATGTAAGAAGGCGAAAAAGAGGAGGTGAAGGATGGCGACATACCTGCAGATGGGCAGCGCGGCGGGCACGAAAGGCTCTCTGGACGTCCCTTGCACGATTAGGGGGGAGGTTGTCGTTTCTCTTGCGTCCACGCTTTGAGGACATTGGGGGAGAGGAGTGGAGGGATAGGAAAGGAATGGGGAAGACTAGGAGGAGAAAAGGTGTGGATGGAGAGAAAGCAGGAAGAACATATAAAAGGGATTGTCCGGATGTAACTTGGTAGCATCGGTCAGGATTAATACTATTTGTTGGTGCGTGTATCAGCACCAGCCGGGATTCGATCGGGGTCGACAGGCCAGACCCAATGCTTCGGCCATAGAACCTCCGCAGGCAAGGTTCAAACCCAGCCACCTCAGCCGGGCGGTGCCGTGCTGTCCAGCGCAGACCAGGCTGTCTCTAAAACATAGGGTCAACACATGCAACATACACAAGCATCCTGAGCCCATGCATGTTCTATGATATCGATGGTGCCATGATGGTCTGCAGAGAAACAGAAACGATCTCGAACGGTCGAACTACCTCCTCATCCAGGACCCGTCCCCGTCCAACATGAGCCAAGAGTCTAGTCCCCAGGTCTCACCCTACTTTCGGACAGCCGTGGCTGCTCTTCTCATACGGCAATTCACATCGCTCTTTTCGCTCGTTCTTCCAAATCTCATCGAGGGTCTCATTTAGCGCCACAGCCTGGTTGGTGCCCTGGCTCTCCTGCCCCCTCGCCCTCCCAAACGAGGCCCCCCGCTGCGACGGCCTTTCTCCTCTCCTTTCTCTTTTAACCCCGCCTGTCTATCCATCCCATGAACCCCATTAGTATGACATCGATTCCATGTGTATTATGTATTACATACCACCTCTGCTCTATTAACACTTCCATAACGATCCCATTACATGAATCTACCTAATATACAAAGTTTAACGACATGAGAAGGCACTGATGAACCAGATCATGCCACCTTCACTTGTCCCCCATAATCATCCCCGACCTGATGTGCGCGCCTCCTTTCTCGCACTCGCCTTATCTTTCTCGCGCCTCGAAAACAGCTTGTGCCGACTCGGCGCTGCATCCCGCGCCAGCTTCTTGTTCGCCGACTTGTTTTGTTCCACGTACGACATGTGTTGAGCACCACTCAATGCCGTCAGTGTTCCCGTCGTCCGTTGCGCCCCCGGGAATTTCATCTGTCCAAAGTCTTTCGACGTAACCGTTCCTGCCAAATCACCCTCAGTCGCCCGAATGTCTGACCCAAGATCAGCCTCGCTCTCATTGGCTAACAACACCGATGAAATTAGTTCGATCTGCTCGTCCTTCGTTCGGTATACCAGATCGGGCAGATTCTCCAGTCCATCCAAGTGCGTGATCACTTTGAACGCATAGCCTTGATCGATTAGAAACTGCTGACGCTTCGTGCTGTAGAACATCTCTTGGGTGTCCTTGGAAACTAGCGAATAGAAGAACGCATTGAATCCCTCGTCATTCCGACGTTTCGCACGAAGAATCCGTCCTAGCGCGGAGCGATCAGTGTCCGGTAGCGGGGATAAACATCGGATGCCACATACCTAATCTTTGCGCCTCTTGCCGTCTGGATCCAAAGTGGGAGGATATTTGGATCAAACACGTAGCTTCCGGGAGATCAATTGATGTGTCGCCAACCTATATCAAGGGTCGTTAGGATAGCGTCTCTGATAATGCCATAAAGGAGGCTCGCCTTGGAAAGAAATATGGTGTTGACGTTCGAGTCGTGTTGGAACCACTGCAGTACACGCATTCTCTCTACCTGGCCAGTACCACCATGAATGTATGGTTTGCCAAGTTTTTTAGCATAGGCCTAGCCCAACCACGCATGTTAGCACATACAAACAAGCAAAGCGATCAATAGAATAATACCTCGAGAGCAAACACGTTGTCCGAGAAAACAATAATTTTGTCTCCCCTGTCCTCGTGGAACTTGATGAGGAATTGGCATGCTTGGAACTTCTTAGGGTTCATGCAATACAGCAACATGCGTTTGCGAGATTGCTCCCGTAGGTACTCCCGGTAGAACTCCGGCGTCATGGGACACCATACTTCGGCACACTGTAGCATCGTTCCAGTCGATCATGGTACCCAGTGAAAAAATAGAAAACATACCTGCACGTTGGCAATATGACCCTTAGCGGCGAGATCCATCCAATTTGCCTCATAAAGCTTCGGACCAATCATATAATTGAGGTCCGCGATCTTGTCATCTTCACGTACGAGAGTGGCTTCAATGACGTGCGTGAGCAAATGACACAACAATACGCTTCTCCGAGTAAAACGAATCCTTACCAGTAAGTCCCAACTTCGAGTGAGCTTTGATGGTGGTTACCACTCGACGAAACATGGCCGCAGGAACGACGTGGACCTCATCCAAAAGAATGAATCCCCACTCACGTGAAGTCAGGAACTCCATCATTTTCTTTGACTCATGCGATCTGTTATGCGTGTTCGCCACCATGGAATACGTGGACACTACTATGCCGCTCTCGCCGGCGAACTATAGACGTAGCTTGTGAGGGGCAAAGCCAACTTATGAACTGCAGCACGTACCCTTTCCTTCGACTCGGCGGTAAACACCGCAATTTGACGATCAGTAACGTTCGACCACTGCATGAATTGTTGCTTCCATTGCATCACGGAGACACTAAGAATAGGGCAGTTACCGTCAACGTCGGGATTCTCATACGCCACCACACCACACGACACTCACGAGGAGGTGCAGAGGACTAGACACGACTTTTTAATCGTGCATGCTGCAGTAATTCCGACCAGCGTTTTTCCTGCACCACACGGAAGTACAATAATTCCAGAACGAGCACGGCTGTCAAAACACTATGAGAGAGAGGGGTGCGGCCGGTATACGAAGCAAAACGAACCCATTCCCGAACATCTTACTTAAACTCGTTTCTTGATATGGCCGAATGACGGTTGCAGGCTTCAGGTCGATGTCTAAATTAGCATTGATGGTGTCGTTGCGAAAGTCATATTCTTCTAACATAGGATACTCAAGCTCGTTACAACGCTTCTTTACGTCCTATGAATGCATTGTCGGTTAGATGGCAAAAGAAGATCCAGTTATTGCACGAACGTCAATTTTGCCATCACTGATCTCAAATGCATGCACGTTGTCATCGTCCTCATCAATCTCATCTGACATGATAGCAAGTTAAAGTTTATAACAGCATCACAGGAGGCTAACGTGCGTACCATTATCAACACCCACCACAGATGTGAAGAGATCCGCATCGGCATTTCCTGCAGCAGGGGCACCGGGTCTACCATTAGGAACTTCATCCTTCTTTTTCTCTGCCTCCTTCGTCCCAGGAATTATGAGGTTTCCTTTCACAGGGGCTTTAGCTGTCGTAAAAGTTGCAGCCTTGATACTATTATCTGCCGTTTGACTAACGACTCGAGCATCCCGAATGGTTCTATCTTTTAGCAAAAGCTGTAGGGTTTCAGGGTGACTTGATTCCACGAAGTATTTGTTATGTTTTAAGACTAATTTCACTTTGCCGTAAGATAGCGTTCGTTCGCGAATGAAGCCGATGATGCTCTCCGGAACAGGTACCTTTGATGGCTTGAATTCCTGTGATAGGTGCCTGGTGAAAAGAAAGTACTGACCTTGGATAAACGATTCAAAACCTTAGCAGGCCACACGTGGTTAGCATGTGAAACAAACGCGATGAGCGCAATGCACACGGACTTCTATGATATCTTCGGTTTGCAAGCCCACTGAAACTGCAGCATACAGCGAATAGGAAGTGAGTTTGTATTCGTGAATAAAGGCCGGTCTAAGGGCATCCATCTGAACTGGTAATCTACATAGTAAGACCAACCTGCGTACCTGCTGACAGGTTCGCTGATAGCTACAAGAAAGTCTTGAGCCTGTTCCGCTATCGGAGAGAAGGCTTCAAGGATGATATGCCCATCTTCTGGGCTGATCCATATTGGGCGAGATGCGTGGTCAGGTTTCAGATGTAGCCACGAGAAGTCTTGGTCCATGAAGATATGAGATACCAAATTGTCCTGCTGACGACGATGGGCATCTAATGAGCTTGTACCTTCCACGTCGGTAGTTGACCGGCGTGTTTCTGCGAGTTTACGAGTTAAAGCGCTGAAATTGATTGTGGCTGCACGAGGAATGAGAGCAGCGTCCGCAGCAGGATCACTCATGTAGTCTTCTTCGCGAAGTTCTCCGTATTCCTCGTCATCTTGCTTTCTAGGACGCTTTGTTGGCAAATTTAAGTCTAATGAAGCTGCTAGAGAACATGTAAAGTTAATTGGAACTCTGATAGCCGCTTGAGCGCTAGCAAAGCTTACCGTCA
The DNA here is from genome assembly GCF_000218685.1 of Serpula lacrymans var. lacrymans S7.9. Classification (NCBI taxonomy): domain Eukaryota; kingdom Fungi; phylum Basidiomycota; class Agaricomycetes; order Boletales; family Serpulaceae; genus Serpula; species Serpula lacrymans. The sequence continues at coordinate 1,409,637 of NW_006763296.1, read as the reverse complement.
GCTGCACGTTTTCCCGACATGTGTGATATCTCTCAAGCAATGAGCAGATAACGCAAGTGGAAGAACAAATGAAGATGTAGAGATGACTGTCGCAGACAAGCCTGCCAATGTCGGTCGGTACCGTTGGTCCTCATTGTAAGCAAGGTCAAATTTAAGCGGAGATTGAATATATTCAGAAACCACCTGAGCCCAATTTCCCATTTCTCTCACTTCCGTCCGTCTTCCTCCACCGTCGCCTTCATCCAGCTCCGTTGCTTTCTTGTATATTGCAGAATGTGGAGGCCCGCAACCAGAGAAGTTACAGGAACAAATGAAGGTATGTTTATTCTCTATTCAGTTTTACTGGCATTTGTTCAACTGATTTTTAAATTAATCCATAGTTCCCCTCGGAACACGTCGTCGTTTCGGTCCTGCTCCTGTTGGAGAAACCGCCCCCCCTCAGCTTGCTCAGCCTTCTCCTTCTGCTTATCCCCGACACAACCAGCAAGAGCCCGATGGAAGGAGAGGCAGAGATGATTCTCCTATTGCGGACATTCAAGGTAAGTTGTATGCTCTTGGCAAGTAACCTGTCACAGCCGCCCTATTCTATTTCTTGTCCTTGTGACCTGGTAGCTGCTTCGAACCCTTCTAGCTGCTGTATGCCTAAACCAAAGGTCTTCGACAAACACAGCTCAGAACTTGATTACCATGCACTAACACTAACCATGATACTAACCTCGATGCATTGTGTTTTGCTATTGATATATTAGCTGACCAAAATGGACCCCGAAAGAGGCGTAGCCGTTGGGGCGAAGCTAAAACTGAGATTCCTGGATTACCCACAGCAATTTCCGCCGCTGGTGTTTCGCAAGCTCAGCTCGATAACTATGCCATTCACCTCAGATTAGAAGAGATTAATCGTAAACTCAGGCTTAACGATTTCATACCTCCTGAGCGCGAACGGTATGTGTAACTCTATCCTGTATTGATCTTATACTTATCTATAACCCATTTTAGTTCTCCTTCTCCTCCACCAACTTATGATGCTCATGGTCGCAGGACTAACACCCGTGAAGTTCGCTACCGCAAAAAGCTCGAAGATGAACGTATCAGGCTGGTTGATCGTGCTATGAAGAACGACCCCAATTTCCGCCCTCCAGTTGAATATCACCAGCAAAAGCGTTCCCAACGTCCATCCGAAAAGGTTTATATTCCCGTAAAAGAGTTCCCTGAAATCAATTTCTTTGGTTTGCTTGTGGGCCCTCGTGGAAATAGTTTGAAGAAAATGGAGAGGGAGAGTGGGGCCAAGATTAGCATTCGAGGCAAAGGAAGCGTAAAGGAAGGAAAAGCACGCCCAGATCAATATGCCGATGATGCTGAGGAAGATCTTCACTGTCTCGTTCTTGCCGAAACCGAAGAAAAGGTAGCAGCTTGCGTGAAAATGATTAACAGGGTTATTGAAACTGTGAGTAAATGCTCTATCGCTGTTGTTGTGCAACCTAATTTTGTGCCATTTAGGCTGCATCCACTCCTGAAGGCCAGAATGATCACAAACGCAACCAACTGCGCGAGCTGGCTGCATTGAATGGTACACTTCGCGACGATGAAAATCAAATTTGTCAGAATTGTGGTGGTCTAGGACACCGCAAATATGATTGTCCCGAACAACGCAATTTCACTGCTAACATCATCTGTCGTGTTTGCGGTAGTGCTGGTCATATGGCGCGTGATTGCACAGTTAACAAGGACCCTAATGCTGTCCCCCTTGGCGGCCCCTCACCTCCTTCAAACAAGGGAGGATTCGATTCGGAATATGCTAGCCTGATGGCGGAGCTCGGCGAAGGTGGCAGAGGTGGTGGTGGAGATGTCGTTAAGTCATCCTGGGCAGGACCCACCAGCGGACACGATATCACGGCAGGCGGATCCAATATCCCCCCTTGGCGACGTCCGGAGGTCTGGCAGTCATCCAACAATAACAATACTTCACAGCAGAATGTTGGCTATCGTCCACCTCAACAAGGCTATCCTGGCTATAGTGGTGCCCCTGGACAGTACGGTGCATCGCAATGGAGTGGTCAACCCGCTTCGGGCTACTCTCAAGCAGGTTACGGTCAACAGGATTATTCGGCCAATTACGCTCAGTATTATCAGAATCAATATGCTCAACAGCAAATCAGCACTCCTTCTCATTAATAACCTCTTTTACCGCCGGTAAACTCATCTAACAGAAAAACCATGAGCTTCTCACTTTAATCAGATTCTCCCGCCGACCCGTTTAGCCTTTGCTTTTGGAAACATGGATTCGATAAACTGACGGAGTCTTTTGAGGAGAAGCAGGTATTGAACTTAACTTTGCACAGGCAGGCTGATGCGGAACATAGGGCCTGTAACTCACTGCAGCTGATTGTCGGCGTTTCTCTAGGAACATCGATGACCTCGACGTAACTTTTGTTTTTATTATTGAATGGAATTATAGTTCCTTTATACTCTGAGCCTGATGAGTTTAACCATATGTTTAATTTTGAGCCTGAAAGCTTGAACGGGTTTTTATACAATAAATGAAGTGAATTCTTTTGCGGTGTACCGCGAATCATCGTGCTTTATGGTCCACTTTTCTTTTCTTCCTTTTCCGTTTAACTACCAAGTCTAACTCGTCCCCATCATCTCTTTTCCGCTGTTGATTGGTAAGAAGTGCATCTGATGTTTGATGGGTCTTCCTCACAAAGCAGGATACAAAGAATCCATTTGTCGCGTCTTCGCCGGGAGAACAACGCACAACAGACAACGCGTCGTCTTTTGCATGCCTTATCAGTAGTGCAAGCATAAACGAGGCGGTGGATGCGTACCTGGATTTTCCATTTTTTCTGGGAGTCCTCGCCGATGCCAGGAAGGTAAGACTTCTCCTGGCGGTGCCAATATAAAATGGCCAGCCTTGGCCTCGTTGGAACAGAGTGCCTGACGAACTACGTCCTCGTTTTCGGTCGCATGTATGCTGCACGTCGAATAGACTATTTTCTTAACAGACGGAACTAGCGTGGTACTCAACATTCAAAGAGAAATATCCATGATAAAGATTTATGAACACTTACATTTCATGGCGTGCCGTATCATCAACATTTGAAAGCTGGCCAGTTTAGTCAGCCGCTCTTCTTGATCGGTATCATCTTCTTGCTCTGGAACATGTTTACAAAGGCACCAAAATCAGATGTCAGTCTTACCAGATTCAAGTAGGTAATCCAGCCTATTAACGATGCCTGAACCGCTGCATGATGGATCTAGAAGACTGCGAGGCACACCAGTTGGAGTGCACGAGAAGGTCGGAGCCGGAAGGTACTTACATGTGTGATACAGAAGCATATTTAGAATCTGTAGGCTCAACAGTGAGGAAATCGGCATTAATCGTCTCGACGTTCTTGCATTCCGCTTTGCTGAGCATCGTTTTGAGTGTAGAAAACCGTTTTCTGTCTCGTTCAAACGCCAGTAACTGTAACATAATCACTTTCGTTAAGCAAATGTTGGCCATGATTGTACCATGAAAAATATTACCTTCCCCCGATTACGCATAAGTGCACTCAGGTGTGATGTCTTATTACCTGGTGCAGCTGTAGCATCTATAACTACAGAATCCTCATTCGCAGGAGGATCAAGGACGACAGCCGGAAAACAAGATGCCTTATCCTGCAAAATAACTTTGCCTGATTTATAGGATGGTTCATCGCGGAATTGCATTACAGGGTTAAATAGAAGAAGGTGCGGGACATGATCATCCTTAGCAAAACCTTTCCTGGTGATAACCCTTGTTAAAAACTTGTACTCACTACCAAACAAGACGGCTTACTTCGAACTGAAAGGTCCTGATAACTCGAAGCCACGAGAGACAAAGTGTTGAATAGCCTCGTCGGCAGTCCAGAGCAAAGTGTTAATTCGTACGTAACGCGGGATTTGAGCTGAGCAGAACGATGTCGATTGTCAGTGCTTTGATCCTTACACTTTCGTACTGACCTCCTCTACTGTCTCCGGTATGTGCAAGTTCGCCGTTTGATTTCGCCCCACGTTTGATCTTGATTTTCTGGAACTCACCATGTAATCTCGTTTTATGTCGGAGTATTGCTTGTTTGATAGGTCCGTCTGCAGCTTGAATTCCTTTGGAAAGTAAGACGTCATGGACGAGAACAAGAGCCAGATTGAGAGATGTGATTTTCTTCTTCTCTTCCTTTAGGAGCTTAGCAGTGTCAATGACATTCGTCAAGACATCCTTATCTACGAGACCACATTTAGCAAAACACGCCTGTCTAGCGGGCGCGGGGATGTCCTTGAAAACTTATGGGCCTCACATTTCAGGGTTTCTATGACAAGAGCAGCAGTTCTTGCCCTATCTTTCTCGGGCAAAGTGGCAAGGATACCCTTGATCGAACCTTGCTTTGCATCCAGCCGGTCTAGAGTTTTAGCTGCCTCGAAATAAAAGTTCATTGCATGTGGCTAATATACAAATGTAGAGGACATCAGCGCCCGGCAGATGCAAGACGGAAAAAGCACATATAAACAGAAGAAGATTGTCTAAGCCGTAAACTGAACCAACTATTCTGTGATGGAATGAGAAAAGCATCAGCACAGAGTCCAAGACAGCATGAGGTAAAAGACAACAAAAATCAGAGTTGATGTAATCGTCAAGCCAGGAAATTCCCATCAGACAATGTAGATAAAATTTGAAAACATCATTGGAGGCACGAAGAAATGCTGGACTTACAAGCTGCTGTGATTGTTTTGAAATTTGAGGGGATGAAAGCGAGCACCTTCAGGACCAGAGCCTGGTTATATACTTGCGTTTCAAAGTCCGACTGACTTTTTTTTTGCTGCATTCGCGTCGTGGCTCGTGGCTGGCGTGCGTGTCTGTCGGGTCCCCCTTGTCTGCTGTTGTATATCAAAAAGTAAGTCTTAATGTTTTTGAATACAAGATAATCACTCACAGTCTTTCTTGGTTGTAGTGGCCGTTGAAACTGAACTTTATGATGTCTTGGGTCTTTCTCCCGAAGCTAGTGATGGTACACATTTCAAATTTCTCATCGAGATGGAGAGCCAGGTTCACATGCTTGTATAGGCGACATAAAAAAGGCATATAGAAAAAAAGTAAGAGCTCTGCTCCGTCAGTTTTGACTCCTAGGTCTAATCGTTGAGCAGGCGAAGGAACATCATCCCGTGAGTAACGCGCCAAGTCTTGTCTGATGCATGAATGATTTTACATTGCGCTTAATGATACAAAGGACAAAGTGCGTGACTTTCAGGCGATCAGCGTCCAACCAGCTTATATCTCATATCGCCCAGAACCCTAATGACCCTCAAGCAGCCCAAAAATTCCAGGAAATGGCGGCCGCGTTCGTCCGCTACCCTAACGTTATTCAGTGGCACCCATCTTACTTTCGGCTCTATTCCCCATTGTCAGATACGAAATCCTAAGTGACCCAAACACGAGGGAAATATACGATTCCCATGGCATGGGTGGACTTGCAGGCCCAGGGGGCGGCGGACCTGGCATGGACCCAGCAGAAGCCTTCGCAGAGTTCTTCAGTGGCGGTAATACGTTCTTCGATTTTGGATCCGGCGCTGGTCCAGGTGTTCCTCGGCGTCAGAAAGGCGAAGATACCGTTATTCCCTATGATGTGACATTGGAAGACCTCTACAATGGCAAGTCCGTCAAGATGAACATGGAAAAGGAAATCCTCTGCGGTACCTGCAAGGGGTAAGTTCGCTTTTGGAGTTTAGTTGATGGTACTGATAGTGTTCGAACTCAGTTCTGGTGCACGAGGTAATGCGAAGCCAAAACAGTGTGCAACATGCGAGGGTAAGGGCTTTAGCTTTGTCCAGACACAGGTATGCATGGATTATTTATTTTCTACGACATGCGCTAACCTCGTTGATATAGATTTCATCATCTCGATTTGGGGTGACAAGGGCAAAATGCTCGGATTGTGATGGAGCAGGTGAGAAGCTGCGTGAAAAAGATCGGTACGTGCTCCGTATTATGACTTCCACTTCTTATTTTTTATTCCCCGGTTGACAGATGCAAGAAGTGCAAAGGCGAAAAAACAGTTAAAGAAAAAACGCGTCAGGAGATTTTTGTTGAAAAAGGCATGAATGATCGGCAACGCATTGTGCTTGCAGGTGCTGGTGATCAAGAAGTAAGCATATATGGGGAATCTTTCCATTCCGACATCAACTAATATCCCTTAGCCTGGCATTCCTGCGGGCGATGTAATATTCGTCCTCAAAGCTGCCACACATGACTCATTTGAGCGTTCTGGCAATGATCTGCTGACTCGTGTCACGATCACGCTATCTGAAGCTCTTCTTGGCTTTTCGCGGATACTGATTACACATCTGGATGGGCGAGGTATACATGTGTCCAGTCCTCCCGGAAAGGTCATCAAGGTCGGCCAAACTATTGTATTGCGAGGCGAGGGCATGCCAGTGTATAAAGGCCAAGACCAACGGGGAAATCTATATATAGTCATAAATATCGAAATGCCCGACGAACAGTGGTTGCGAAGCGTCGATCGGAAGGTATGTGTTTTTTTTTTGAAATCCCATGTGTGGAATAAAACTAGATCTGCGGTGCTAGGCTGTTGAACAACTGCTTCCACCGAAGAAGGCGGAAATGGATCCTCCCCCAGCCATAATAGACGAGGCTCCGTATGAAGAGAGTGATATTGTGGAAGTGCGTGGAAGTTCTTTCCCGGCGAGCTCGAACTTCTTTGATGAAGGATTCTCGTCGCAGTTCGGCGAGGGTAATGAAGACGACTGGGAGGATGACGACGATCCTTATGGAAACCCCATGGGCGCGGAACCAGAATGCAGACCCCAATAAGCTGTTCTATCGTAAAATTAATGGGACTACGGGCGGCCTGGTTTGTTTTGCATTTTCACTGATCATAACCCCCCTCAACATTTTCAGCTCACATTTTGCCTCCTTTTGCTTCACGGATGTATCATATTCACCTTGCTTTGCAAGTGCTAATACATGTTTTTGTGACTTCGATCAGGCTTTGGCTTTGGATTTCCATTTAACCCATTCAACAGGACTGGTTTTGTGCTATTACACTGCGAAATAGTTCCGTGGCAAACAAAGCTCATAAAGTTGTGATGTGGACTAATTTACAAGAAACTCAAGGAGGACCGAAAAGCCTAGGCTATACGCGGTTGCAAGGAATATAATAGATGTTCTATCTAACCTGAGCGTGCCTACAGGATATAATCTTAAGCTGCGTTACCGACCTTCCCCTCGCTATTGAAAGCGCGGGTTGTCCCGGATTGCAAAGACCAGGTGATACCGCCCAGGACATGTGCTAAGAACAGTTCGTCCTGTGCCATCGAATATTATCAGGTGAGCTATCTGTGGCCAGAGAATATACCAAACCAAGCGCTCACATGCCATATCTCAATGCAATGTCCTAGGCTCGTGTACCAGCTGCGGCCAGCGATCCCTCCGCTTTCTACTCCGGCTCCTTGATCCTGATACCACGCTTATGGGGCAGGCGTGAGTCTTTACTGTGAAGAACTATATTTTTGTACTACTTACCTACAGGATGTGGCAATCCATGGTCAAATTTTCTCTCTCCAGGGTCTGAGAGAACGGAATATGGGTAGTTAATGGGATAGTACTTAGGTGTGATTATTGTACTTACCATCATAGCTTGATTCATCTGCGGTGAGTAAAACCTTACAGCCGAATACTCGAGGATCCGATTGGAAATTATACCTTTGCAGAGGGTCAGGATGTAGAGTGAAGGAAACGCAGGAGCATAACTCACATTTCATCCACTAGGCGCCATTTTTCGGGCAACATATTCGTACTGGGGTGCGCATGATCGATCACATCGACGCACTACGAACGAGGAGGTCAAGGACGGAAAAATATCGATACCGTATTGACTTACCGATTCCTGGATAGCGGGATGATAATCAAAGTATGCACCTTGTCGATGAGAAGCAAGATAAGAGCATTTGTCATATTTCTGACGATATTATGTTCAAATATTGAAGCGTACCGACTGTTTTGAGGTAGAAAGGGCTATCGCGCAAGGCGGCAGAAGCACAGTGGATACCAACGAAGTTCCCGCCTAAATTGAGGTATTTCTGAAAAGCAGCCTTGCCAGCCTCGTCCAATACTGAGAACGGTGATTAGATATTGTGTAACCCACGACAGATTTCAAGTCGTTGGATTTTCTTACCTATTCCCGAGTTATTCAGAAACACAACTGCATCATATTTTGCCAAGTTCTCGTCATTGAACTGGCTCTTGTCCTCTGTGTTATCAAACTGGACGTCGATAGAAGCAGCCTTTGCTTGAAGTGCTTCGATTGATGCAGGAATGGAATCGTGTCTAAAGTCTGCAGTGGCGGAGTATAGGAGGAGTCGAGCTGGCATGTTCAAGTTTACCTTGGTCACAAGTTGCGTAAGACTTATGGGGAGCTGTGGAGGACGATGCGCAAGTTTCGCGATTTATGTGAAAGTCATACTAGTATTATTGTCAACGAGAGATACTGTGGGAGCTCGGAGAAATTTCTCTCGGGCCAGACAGTGGGAAGTGGCGGATGCAAGAGATCTTATGACCTCCACCGGTGCGGCTAGAAGGAACGACTATCTTGCCAGTGCTTCTATCTGCCCGAGCAGCGGCGCAATCTACGACCTGCAAGTCATCGTGGTTGTTCTTGGAGGAATAGACGCAGCTACAAAATGTATATAATATAATATCACATGTACAAAACTAGTTATATGTAGAATTATGAAACATATAAATGAAGGGCCACCTAAAGGAAATGTCCTTGATGAGTAGAGTAAACAAAAATGTGCGATATAATGTAGCCAAAATGGTCCTAAACCAAGTCCTGTAAGCAGATATACGCATACCAGAAAACGGTCGCTAGAAAGACAGAAAGAGTGACCCTGCTATCAAAGGGCTTCAACTGTTGGTGAACATCGGAAGATGATGATCTAGAGTGATAATATGTAAGTCAATAAAGGTTACTCGTGGACACGACACGATACGCACGTCGGTTTGGATGAAACTGAGGTTCCACTTGGTGTCGTCGATGATTGGGAAGACGATTGCGCGTTTCCGACAAGAGCGCTTTTATTGAATGCGCGGGTCGTGTTTGATAGTAATGTCCAGGTGATACCACCAGTGACATGAGCTAGGAATAATTCATCCTTTATAAAGTTACATGTGAGTATCGCGGTTGACAGAAAGTAGTGACTACCGACCTGCCATGTTTCATTCAAATGACCAAGACTGGTATAAAAACTGCGACCCGCTGTGCCATTACTTTGGACTCCAGCACCATGGTCTTGGTACCAAGCTGCGAACGACACGAAGGCATATTCAGCATGCGTAAGCTGGATATAAAATTGTATCCTTACCAGTTGGATGAGGTGTCCCCTGATTATAGAGGCGGGGCCCTGGGTCTACGAGATATTCCGGCTGTTTATTCAGAATGTTCATTAGAAAGACCTCACTGACCATTATAGCTCGATTCGTTGGCTGAAAGTACGACAATGGCGCCGTTTGCACGAGGGTCCGATTTAAAGTTGTACCTTGATCATGTTAGGTTCTTTATGAACAAAGATTCAAAACAATAAGAAATGGAGTTCACATTTCATCCTGGACATGCCACTCAGCAGGGAGCATACTTGTGCTCGGGTGGCTTGAGTCAATAACGTCAACGGTCTATAGTGAATTTCCGATCAGTATTATTATTATGCAGTAAAGATATGAAATAATGTACCGCATTCTGGAGAGCTGGATGGTAGTCAAAATAGGCTCCTACGAACAACGGCGTTAATGTACACATCCACAAAACACGCCATATATACTTACCCAGTTCCTGACCGTAGAACGTAGTGCTGTTTAGACAGTCTGACGCAGCATGTACACCAACAAAATTCCCACCAAGGTTCAAATAATTTTGCAATGCAGCGGTTCCTGAGTCATCCAAGACTGCAAAAATCAGTTAGCGGACACGTTAACTTGAAAGCGATTTAGAGAAAAGTTGTAGTCGCACCTTGTCCTGTGGTATCGAGAAATAGAAGAGCGTCGTATTGAGCCAATACCTGACCATTGAATTGGGTCTCGTCTTCCGTATTGTCGAACACCACATTGATGGAAGACCCTTTCATTTTTAACGCTTGAATGGCTGTGGGGATGGAGTCATGCCTGAACCCCTTTGTTGCTGAATATATCAAGATTCTGGCTGATCCTTGCTGAGCCAGCGAATAAAATACAAAGAAAGACAACAGCCCAAGCAGGTAGCAGAGCGGATGCATAACGTCGGTTCAAAAGTTCGGAGTGGTAAGTGCATGTTTTGTGGGGTAATGAACCACAGCAAATCGCAGTTGCCGCTCCCGGCAGAATAGACGCGGAGAGGCTGAGCTTGAATTATCACCAAGTTCAATTCGAACATTCCTTCCAATGCACTTGCGAGTCTTGGTTTGTGGTGTATGCGTTCTATACACGTCCTGTCTTTTCTCTTGCGAAACATGGTTTCTCTTAAACTACAACTCTCTTTTTTGGTTTGTATACTTTGCACGATCAACACGGTGTCCGCGTTACCTCTTTCCTCCAGTTCAAGTTATACTTTACATTCGAATCAGCACCTCTCTCTCATAATTGTCTGCATCGCTCTTCTTCTCATATTTGGAGCACTTCTGGCTATCAAGATCCTCTACATGAAACATCGCCGCATTGGAACAATACACGCTCCAAATCTCCTTCAATCCTCGATGCCTCATGATTTTTCATCCGACTATACCTCTCATTCATCTTTAGCTGTACATCAAGAAAACTTTTGCAGCGAAATAAATGTGGAAAAAGAAAATATTGGCACCTTTGGATTTTTTATCGGTTGCCTAGGTTCACCTGCATGGGAAACCAGGATCAAGTCCAAGGTCGACAAGGAAGCTTGGAAACAACAACGAACATCTAGTTTTTTGTATGAATTGCACAGGGAATCAAAGGAGCGCCTCTCTCGCGCCACAGCAGCTATTCACGACCACAGCAGTAACGCGAATCCTGCCGCCTACCACCGGAGGCCTCTGTCACGCTCCTTCCTAGAAATAGCTAATACTGAAGAATCTAGTCAACCACGCGGGAAAAATTGGATCGCAAGCCCCAGGTCGCTTCGCATACTTACATATCCTGTAAAAGCTCATCCAGTGAAACCTGAAGCTTGCTTGGTCAGGCGAAGATCTATGCCAAACTCCGGTAGTACAGAACGATATACTGTTCCAGGAGACTTTGGCGAAACGGTTTGCATTCAGGGACTTTTTTCCGGAACTATTGCGAAAGCCTGCAGCCGTATATCGTCGAACAGTATTCTAGATGGAAATGCATCTTTACGTCTCGTGGGTCCGACCATAGGCACCGAAATTCCGTCTCCATCATTATCTGGCTCTTTGTTTTCTTCTCTCACCGTCACTCGTAGCCCTTGTCTATATGAGCTGCACTCAAAGCCTCAATGCGCATCAATCCTTCCGGCGTTACCAACCCTTTCTAATTATGCTGTAAATCGTTCAGATAATTCAAACGTAGTCTTCAATTCTGTTCTGACTAGCATATCTCATCCTTATGCGCAAGCGTCACCTCTCCTTTCAACACGTCTATCGCCAAAAGTGAAACCCACCCAGAAATTTATATCAAGCGGCAAAATCTCCCCTCCACACAACATGGATATTGGTATACTGGAGCCTGTCAGCGTCGAAATATGCAATAACACTCCAGTGCTCGACGATGCTCCCGCCACCGATATGGCCAATGGGGACACCTCACCCGCTGAACACCAACCCCTGTCATTAGATTTCACTTTGACTCAGCACCGCGTATCGCTGATCGAAGGCTCTTCTCCTCTTCCTGCTTTTACATGGTCGCCCACTCCAATTGCATTTGCAGTGCAACACCCCAATAACAACTCGAAACACAGAAAAACCGGGATTTCCAGCGCAAGAAAGGCCTCCATTATAAGTGCATCTCCTTTAAGAAGAGTAGTACTTTCCGATAATGTATCACAAAAGAGCCAAGTCGCTTTCATTGATGATGAGGACAAGGAAAACCGCCCAGAAATTCGAAGGGGAGAAGACACCTTTGCAGGTCGTACTGGCCGGACCATAGGTTTATATTCATCGGGATCGAACAAGCGCAGGAGAACCTTACCCATACCGCCGCGGACCTCACCCAGAGTCTCCGTAGCAGGTTCTCTCGTAGGTGCAGCGAGCCGAAAGTCAAGTACACGAAGCATCATTACTCGTCACTCCCGGGCAAGATCAGGAGCTGAACAAACACGCACTCCAAAATCTGTGTTCGATGCCACATCCCCTTCATTGTCGGAAATTGATATTGGCATGCTGGGACTGGATCGATTTACTCGTCTGCAAGGTGACCGTGAAGAAGAGTACGAAAACCGTGCATCTTATATCAGTAAAGATGATACTGGCATGGGACTAGTTTCGTTCTGGGACGAAGGTGGTTGGCTACAAGATAACGAACCATGGTAGGATTTGCACTCACTACCCGTGTATTTGCCCCGCTCATTGCTCTATTGCAGGGATAGTGTGGGCCTGGCCTGTTGAGTCCAGCACAGTCATCTCAGCATAGCACACTGCAGAAATAATAAACAAAGGCCTTTAAGCACGAAGATTACTATGTACACTGTAGCACGTATTGTAAAATCTCCCTCTACTACATCTGTAGCTCTATGAACGACAAAGCAGCGCATACACTGCATTATAGGTATTATAATACATAAAAGGAACGGATAGTAGCAGACATGACCCTGTAAGCGCAAGATCTAGTGCCTTGACACCTACAACTATGGGGCAGTTACATCTCACCTCTAAAAGTGTCACGTCGACCCAGGCCTCGTATATAGGGCGACGTGATACGAGGACACATGTATACATGTATCACATTCTCCTTTCTTGATGCAGTCTAGGCCTCTGTGACATCCAGGAAGTCCACGATTACTGGTTGAAAGCCAAGACCACCGCACGGCACAGACGTGTTGTTGGGTAATCGAGCTTTGGGGCCCATGGGGTAATTGGCTGCATTAACCGTGATAGTCGATCTTGAAGGATGTCGTCCCGCACTCGGTTCCGAATCACTTGGCGACCACGAATGCATCAAAGCTCCGTGACCCTCGTGGATATGGCCAAAAACGTGTAAACGAGGAGGCTTTGCCATGCGAGATAGGTGTGTGCTGAGAGATGAACATCCAACATGGCCACCGCTCAGGGCCTCGTCTAGAAGCATGTGAGGTGGGCCATGCGTCAAACTGGGCGGTAAACGTGAAGGCTATTATCAGCTGCGGAATGATATTACAGGAGGTGGCTCACAGAATATCCACTTCAGGGATCTTGGAGACTAGAGCTATGCACAACTATGAATCTTCAGTGCAAAAGCCATCAATACGAAATGAGCGGACCATCTGCTTCGTCTCCTGGCATGTAGTTGAATGCCCATCCTCCGTAGTATGGCTGCCACTATTTTGATACGAAGAATTTTCACACATCACCCAGCAATGATAGAAACTAAACGTACAGGAGATCCATAGATCGACCATGTTCGTCCTCCCTCCTTCGCCTGAAAAGTGTGTGACTCGTCTTGAAGGTATACAAGGCCGTGTTTTCGATTCAATTTGCTGTCTACTAGTGACCGGATACGAGAGCATGACTGATGTAATGAAAGCTTCTGAGTCAGTTTATCTTAATAGGACACAAAATTTGCACGCACTTACCTCCTTTTTTGTGCCATGAAACATGCGATAGGCTGATTTATACCATTCTTGATGCAGAGGCAAGTCATGATTTCCTGCAATGATGCTACCAGCCAGTAAGTCGGTGCACGCTTGCCATTATCAAGTTCCGTACATTTTGACAGGGTGGGGCTGTGCTCGTAACCACTCTACAGTAATCTTTATTTGATCTTCCCGGCCCATTTTACTCAAATCCCCAGAATGGAGTAAAACGTCCCCATGAGGGATATTAAAAGTACTTGAATGAGTGTCGCTTATACATATGAACCGCGTCCAATTGGCTCCCGGGTGAGGCGGGGGATTCAAAGGATCATATGAAATGTGAACAATCGTATCTTCAGATTCAGATTTGAGGCTTTCTGAAGGATATTGGACCTCGTTGGGTGCGACTGGGTCATGGGCTGACTGTCCTGCTTCTGGACTAGAGTCTGGGAAATATCGGCATTAGTGGTCTGTCATGTCATCATGAATGCGGGGCGACATACCAGATTTGAAGTTCATTATATTTGAGAACCAGGACTGAAAGGGTGACATGAGTGTCAGGATCAAGACACTAAGGGTGCAGATGAGAACCTCGGCTCGGTAAATCCAAGGTTACGTAAAACTTGACTTGGGGTTTGCAAGTTCCCTTCAATTCCACATCGCAGCTAAATCTCGATATATCACCTTCTCCAATACTCATTTCCACTAGGGTACATTGTACATGATCATAAAGCCAATGTCAGAATCACTGACGACCGCGTATGACAGAATTTCTTTACAACATGGATAAACTTCTTTGCATTTCCTACCGACACTACCGGCAGCGCCATATTATTCTTTGATCACGCAGATTCAACTCGTGCTTTAGCCCCCGTGCCCGAGATATCAACATCAAGGATGCTCTGTGGGGTTATCGATGTGAGTTTACAGCCAATCTCATGTGATGATGGTCCTAACCTTTCCAGCCCTTAACTCTTCGGGCGATGGCATCAATTCCAGCCTAAGCAACTCAGAAGCTTTGCTAACGACTGGATCATTTTGCATGCTACGAGATGTGTGAGACGTGTAAATCTAATCGACTGTGCAGTGACATACCTGGATACTGCAACAACGTTGCCTGCCTTGACATAGTATGCAATGAACTAAAAGCAATGTTCATCAAGATCCTGACAAACACAGGACGATCAAGATTACCTTCATCTCATCCGGATTTCCGTTGATAATGATATCATCATAACCAGAACCCAAACCACAGTATCGCAATTGCTGGCCCTCTGTAAGCCAGGCCCTTAGCTCGTAAAATTGATAAAGGAGTGCACACACTCACGGGCACTCCAGAAAACAGGAACCTTCACGAATGGTTGTGGATCTCCAGAAATCGTCTTCCCTACAGCACGGCCATGATTCCCTGCAACCTATGCGCACGTACAAAAGATCAGATATCCAGAAGATAAGAAGCACTAATATCTGGAACTCACATTCCAATGCTCAATCCTTCTACTTTCCCCTGTCTTGTGCTGAGGGTAAACCGCGACGTCACCTAATAATCACTTATCAAGATCGCTTTTATCAATGTTTTCAGAGAATTCCATACCAATAGCATAGATACCATCGAATCCCTTGACCTGCAGATACTCATCTACTTTAAGACCACCATCACTCTCAAGCTCAAAGCCACTCTGCTTCAAAAATTCAGTTGCAGGTGCAACACCGACACCCATGATAACGAAGTCAGCGGGGATTGTCTCGCCATTGACAACTACCCCTCCTGCTTGCGATGAATCCGTTTCCAAAGGTACGATCTTGTCGACTTTAGAGTTCATGTGGAATTTGACACCTTGAGACTCGTGATACTATAAAGGAGGGGCATAAGGTAACTGCGACTGAAGCTAGAAAAAGGCAAGAACCTTTTTTAGACCCTTTCCGACTTCTTTCCCAAGTACGGCTTCAAAAGGATATTCCTCCATGCCGATGACGTCGATGGAGGCAAGCTTGCGCTTTGCAACGGCAACAACGAGCTCCATACTGATGAAGGAACTTCCAATGACCACCATACGTTTCCCCTCCTGGGCAGCTTTGCAATAATATTAGAAAATTCGAGGGTATCAATCAAAGGGCAGTGCAGATACCAGCGTCGACTTTCTTCGCGTCTTCAATGCCCCTGAAAGTGTATACGTTCTCCAGGTCCGCACCCTCTACAGGAAGGCGACGTGGGGTTCCTCCCGGTGCAATGATGAGTTTGCTATAGGATATAATTTCTTTGCCTCCGTCGAGAACAACTTGTTTCGATGACGTGTCCACCGATGTGACAGTCTAACGTCTATGTGAGGACATATCCCAGAAAAAAATACTGTGCTTACCACGCCTGTACGAAGGGTTGTTCCATATTTAATCTTGAGATCTGCTGCTGTGCGCCATTGAATTTTGGCAGGGTCTGTAATGAGCGCTTTGCTCAATTTCGTTCTAAAGTTGTAATGGTAATTGCACCGAGTCCAAGCGGAAGGATATCAAACCTTACCTGTCTATAGGTGAGTAGGTCTCCTTGGAAAGCACCGTAATATTTCCAGAGTATCCGTGCTTGAGAAGAGTCAGAAAACAAATTGTGACAGAATACATGACATGTATACACCTCTCTTAGACTTTCGATGGCGTGGAAGGTACCAGAGCCTCCTCCTACAATCACGACACCCCTTCCACCGGAAAGAAATCCGGGAGAGAGCAGTTTAGGGGGTCGAGACATATTGGCTTTGAGCGTGTGGGAAGAATCTGCTGTGACATGAATCTTTCCATCTGCTACTTTGGTTTTGAATGAGTGAAGGGCAGAAGGTGCCGGTGCGTCCTCTAATCAAGGTATTGAGTAAACAGTTTTCGGCTTTTGATAAATAAGATACACACCGATGTCTCCAGTGCAGACGTTGAAGCAAGCTGCAGGTCAGATGATTTTATATATATTAATTGGACAAGTATGTATTACGGCATGCATATATAGCTTACCTCCGTGCCACGGGCTGACGTCAAATACGATCGTCAGACATGCTCTAGCTGTAAGAAGTGCACACCTCACCATACGATCCGACCATCGGCTGTGAGCACACCTTTTGCCAAAGGTGCGCCGTAGTGAGTACAGAAAGCACTAGTTGCGTGAACCTTGTCTCCCAGTTTATAGACCAAAACCTTCCCTTCCCCTTCGAAACTGACTTCTTTCCTGTATTATATGCTCATCAGTGTTCATGGCACAAAATCCAAGTGCATAGATATAGATCAGCGCATACATCTGACCATCCTTGAGATCGACGTCATCGAGAACGGCTATGGTTTTAAGAGACATGTTGCGTGTATACAACCGGATCTGCTGTGGAACTACAAATTTTTGAAGCGTTAGAAAACGGCGTAAGGACATGAAGAGCAGGTTGAAGAAAACCTTTGAAGAGCCTTTGCGTATGATATGACAGTAGTCAACTGACAAGGATCATGATACTGCCGCACCAGTCCCACTATCGCGATGACGGGATTATGACCTTAACCTTAGCTTAGGGCTACACATGATCTGATCTGCTTCCGCTCAATAGAACTTCCGTGCTGATGTCTGAAAGACAGTCTCGTTTGCTTTCGACCAAAATGCTGTCGATGAAAAGCGAAATATGCTTGCAAGAATGTGATGTACATATCTGGAACGAGAAATAAAACAGGGAACAGGAACAGCGAAATGAAAACATGCACATAAACAGTACAAGCGATTGGGCTTGAGCTAGACGGAATCATGTACACCACTTACGAGTATGATGAAGAGAAATATCATCAAGTCTAGGTTCTCCCTTCAACGAACTCCAAGGCGGAATCTAGTCCTCTAACAAACTTCTCCGCACGAATCGACATTCCACGCATAATGCCATTCTGCCGTTTCTTGCTTCCAGAACCAGTGGCATTATCAGTGTCCCCTCCTTCCTGATCAGAAGTTACTTCAGCGATGTTATGTGCAGTAGAGCGCATCTGCAGATTCGACCCAGAACGTGCATGGCGAATCAGAGGATTACTCCTCGATTTCGGTGATGTAGCAGTAGAAATACGGATATTTCCACGTTCGAGGATGGTAGGAGACATGGCAGACATTTGCGATCGGTGACCTTGATGCGTTTCCGATTTGTCCTTATCCTTCTTCAACTTTGCGGGGATAGCAGTCGTGATGGTCGAGGAACGCCTCCGGGCTGGTTTACTGCCTACGCTCACGGTACTGGTCGTGACTGTCATCCTATCCATATCCATGGTCATTCTTCCAACATCTTGCGATGGGGACGTTCGTGGTCTCTCCACTAACGTGCTGAGACTGGAATATGCGGAATGAGGAAGATAGTTATGAGAAACTTTCATTGGAAAGGTAGCAGAAGGTGTTGTCAGCGTTGGAGAGCGTCCCCGATCAGGCGAAGAAGCATCTGACAGAGGTGGAGAAGGTAAGGATGTGGAAGGATCCGAGCTTGGACTTTTCTGTCCCAAACTAGACCGCGACTCTAATGACTGTTTGATTCGACCTTGGCGATCCAAATCCCTCATCCATCCTTCCCACTCTAATTCGCTGTCGTCTGTGTCAATATCATCGCTTCGAATATCCGCGTTCGAAGGTAAGCCGTTCCTCCTATACTGCATCTTTTGGGTAAATCTCCGCCGTTGGTCGCGGAGGTTATCCATGAGCGTGTCCCCTAATCCCTTCTCTTCCCAAAGTACCCACGCCATTGGTTTGCCAATGTCTCCCATACCAGCCTTGCGAGCCGTTTCTGTGATATTTGTCCGCCATTCTGGATATGGAAGCGAGTCGTAGGGATAGGAATACATGAATGGCGTGATAGCTGGTAAGAGAACATTGGGAGTTGGCATTGTAACTATGGATGAGGATGATATGAACGACGACGACATGGGATACGGTAAATGACGATGGAGAATGCGAAGAATACTTGCAAATGCTGGAGCATATAGTCATTAGTTTATTATTCGACATCAGACAGAATAAACGATGCTGGAATACAGAACCACATGTGCTTACCCTGATCATCCAGCATGTCCAACACAAGCCACTCTCCCTCTGAACGGCATATATCCTCTGGATTGTAGTTACTGGACGGTTGTTGCCTCGGCTTATATTCTACCTCTCCATCCGTATCAGTGTCGATATTCTGCTGTCTCTCCTTCCCTCTCGCACGATCACTTTTCCCGATATTTCGGAATTGATCAAAGTTGGAATGTTCTGTTAAGGGTGATGAAGGCACTGAGCCGGGAGGTGATACAAATGATGGTGAGGACACAGATGGCTGGAACTTAACGCATACAACACGCTGTTCTGTTATGATTGAACATGCTCGTGCTAGGGAGTCGGCCCCACGCAGGGCGCATGAGGAAGACAGAGGGAATGCGTGCATGGGGATGCTGCCCTGTTGAACAGATCAGCTATGATGGCAAGTAGAAGCTTGTTGTACGCACTGATTGATCTTTACATAAAGTGAGAACCCCCTGGTGTATAATGACCCAACGATCTCTCCATTCTACCTTGGCTCTACGGTTCTTCCTCTCGGCAGGTCGTGGTGACGATACAGTCATGAATGGATCTGGTTTGGCCTTGTCCTTACCCTTGCCACCGAGTGTGTTGTAGTTAGTGTCCTTAACATTAGACGGGGACTCAAATCGCCCCGATTTCTCGTTCCAAACGGCGCGCAACGCCCTTACCTTAGCTTCAAAAAAGGGTTGGACGTAGTCGGGGATTACGTCTCTTGGCAGAGATATTACAGTTCCAGCACGGTGAAGCTCGAGGAGTTCATAAGGATGTATATTGTACCAGGAGAGGGCAAAGTCATCTTCTAAAATAATTCCAGTGGAAAACGAAAGGAGTGTGTACTGGTCAGCCACGGTGTTCTTCCCGAGTAGTGTGGCTTGAAAGCTGCCAGGAGGGTCCGACGTATTCGAAGAAAAGGACGCCTTGAGCATCTGGCGAGAATGTAGGTTGTGCCGTCGCAGTGCTTGGTGATGATAGGAGAGGTCATCGTAGTCGTCGGAATCATCGTCGTACTCATCTTCCTCATAGGTGTCATCCCCGCTACCATCCAGCGAGCTCTTTGTACGGGTGGTCGAAGCAAAAGTGATAGGCGATACCGAACGATGAATCTTCGGTGGAGCTGATTCTTGTATTAAATTGCATTTGGAGAGAAACCAGTGCTTAACCTGTTTAACTTTCCAGCTGTCATCGACATGGGTGACGAACCACTGGTCATATGGGACTGAAAGTTGGACATGTTATAAGCCAGAGCCCTATTCCAAACACGTTTATTTGACATACCGAATCTGCATGTAACGGTGAGCAAAGCTGGATAATTGTCTGATTCCATATGCCTGGTTGTGGACGTTTCGGGAAATACAGTGTATTCTGGTGGCGATGGATAGAAATGAGAGCGGGACTCACCGAAACGTTACACATGCGCATGCACTTCATGGCTGTTCTCTACATTCATCTTTGATTTTGACTTTTGCCAGCCCTCGAATCTAAGACTTCTGAATCATTGTTATATATACCATCTGCACGTTGTCGGCGTGCGCCTATCATACATCATGTCTCTGGCTTCTCCATCGAAAGCCGGCGCTCTCTGGAAGGGAAAGGAAAAAGCCACCGACGATGCCTACGACGACCTCACACCAGTCATAACCTATCGCCATATTTTATCTCAGAGTCTTGGTGTCAAAGATCCACTACGTGTTGTTGCACTATGCGACAGCGATGCTTTCTATGCAGCATGCGAACAAGTCAGACTTGGCCTCGACCCAAACGTGCCCATGGTCGTGCAGCAGTGGGAAGCGTTGATTGCGGTGAACTATCCCGCTCGCAAGTTTGGCATCTCGAGGATGGACAGAGTCAAAGACGCGAAGAAAAGGTGTCCAGAGCTCATCGCTGTACATGTAGCAACTTACAAAGAGGGGCAAAAGGAGCCTGGATATTGGGATGATGTCGATTCGCATACTCATAAGGTATGTCTCTCAAGTGGTGGTTGACCCCACACACAAATAACGCGGGAAAAAAAAGTATTTGATGTGGACACTTCAATACAATAGGTTTCCTTAGACTATTATCGGCGAGAAAGTATGAAGATTATCAACATGTTCAAGGAAAACCTGCCTGGAGGAGAAATCGGTGAGACTTCCAGCTTTTATCGTTGTCGCTCGGTCTTACCTGTCAAGATAAGAAAAGGCATCAATAGATGAGGCCTTTATAGATTTCACTCGCCCAGTGCGCGAAAAAATTCTTGAGCGGTACCCGTATTTAGCGGAAGTTCCTCATGATGCTCCCAATGGCATCGATAGTCCTTTACCGCCGCCGCCGCCTATTAGTTGGAATGCTATCGGCTTCCTCGTACCTGTCACGCCTTCGGAGAGCGCAGGAAACGAAGGCGAGGAACTACTTCGTGGTGAGGACGATGATTCGACCACCTGGCACGATGTCGCACTCTCTATAGCTGCAGAACTGATGGACCAAATCCGTAAAGAAGTGCACACCAAACTTGGTTACACTACATCAGCAGTTCGTAGAAAGCAATCCCCTTCTAACCCCGGATTATCTAAAGAGTACACAATAGGGTATTTCACGAAACAAGTTCTTGGCCAAGGTGTGTTGGTTTAATTTGCCTGTCGCAAGCACGCCATAGGTTAAGTGTTACTGGCGTTAGCTTTGTGCTTCCTATAAAAAGCCGAACAGTCAAGTATGTGTCTATCCAAATGTTCTGAGTTGGCAGGCTGATATCATTACAGTCAATCTTGCGAAACACTGCGATCCCCAATTATCTCAGGCCGCTACCCTTCCAAAAGGTGCTACGATTTTATTTTCCTACAACCCAGAACCTCATTACAAGACGTAGATCCGATTTCTAGGAGGTAAACTGGGTGACGCACTGGCCAAAGAATACGACGTATCTACGGTCGGCGACCTACTGCAAGTGTTTCTGCCATTCTCAGTATCAATTGATTTTAAATGAAAGGTCACTTCAGAACGATCAGTCTCGGTAATGCGCCAGATTGATTGTCAGACTGATGACTGAATTGCTCTTGTAGAGGAAATGCAACGCAAGTTTGGCGAAAATTCAATATGGGTGTACGAGCTTCTCCGGTGAGTTTTCTTCAAATCGTCTGCCACTTGGGCGTTGTTTGACCTGTAAGTACAAGTGGGATAGACCGTAGCGAAGGTATGCTGTTCATTTTCATTTATGTTAAAGCTATAACGGCATATTTCAGTGAAGGAGAAATCCGCCATGTTCAAGAGTATGCTAGCATCCAAAAACCTCCCGAAGCCGATAACCAACCCCTCCGAGGGGCATCATTGGCTTCGTGTCCTAGCAGCTGAGTTAGCGCTGAGACTGAAGGACTCTAGAGAAGCAAGCCCAAATTTATGGCCAAAAACCATTGTATTGCACGCCCGTAAAGGTGGTTTTCCCAAGGAAGATTTGATGTCTAAACGCTAAATTTAAGCTATTCACAGGCTACGAGACTGCGCGTTCTAAGCAAGCTTCATTCCCGTTTGTTCGGGATATAACGGTTGATGTCATCTCTGCTATTGCTGATAAGCTGTGGAAGGAAGTCACAGGGGATGCCAAAAGTGTCTACGTGACCAACGTGCAACTTGCGTTCACTAATATAGAGGCGACGGAGGCTGGACAACAGAGCATCGAAGGCTTCTTTAGGTCCAAGGGTTCAATACACCAGATTTTAAAACGAAATCACGAGGAAGGGGACTCTACGGAAGGCCAGTCTCTTGGATCAGGCAGTAAGCCACGTAGCAAGTCGTCCGACCCACCGAACGATGACTCGTCCGTGTCGTTTGTGTGTGGGCGATGCGGGAAGCGGGTTGTTCTGCCAGATAAGGGCGAGCAGAGCGATGAAGATGGCGGGGCAGAGGCACGCCAAGCTGGAGTGCTGGCTGTGTTGCGTATGGAACATGACGATTTCCATTTTGCACAGGATTTAGCCAAGTCATCTGGAGCTGATATATCGAGCTCAAAAGGGTCTTCACCGTCGAGGGCCACAAAGCGACGTAAAAAGCAGGTGGAACCAAAGGGAATAGCGAAATTTTTCAGAAAGAAGTGAGGTTACTTTGTGTTAAGTAGTGTATATTAGTAAATTATTCATGATGCCAAACATGTAGGACTTCATGATCAGAGTGAGCCTGAGAGAAGATTACCACAGTCACGGTATGTGATGTTTGACTGGATTACGCCAACGCAAGACAGAATGCAACCACCAATGTCGCATCAGCATCGATCAATGGAGTTGGTCGAGACAAGCGCTTTCCTGTGAGTGAAGGCAGTACACTGTGGTACCTTTGATCGTTGTCGTGGCCGTAATACTCCAGTTTGGGTGCCAGGTGACGTTTTAGCACGAATATAATGTCCCATCATTCCAACTTTGCCGAATCAACCTTGGAAGCGGATTTGGGTGGATTGCTCGGTGTCGAACACTGGCGGGTCATCTTCGTTTCGTACCACTCTCACCTGTTTCCCTTATTTTTCTTTCTGTTTTACAGGTCCCTTTTCTTTACCTCTGGGAGGCCTATTACGACTACGGCTAGACCGTTCTAATCTTTCGTTCTTCTCCAGTTCTGCTTGCTCAGAACAGAGCCTCGCTGTCGAGCAGCTTTTATAAATCTGTAGCCCAATCAACCATATTCTTTCAAGACACGACCTTTTTAACGATATGAACTCGTCTACCTCCACTTTCACACCATTCCCTGCTGGCTACTCCAAATCGGTCGTTGTGAGTGTATTCTGCAACCGAATCTCATGTACTATTCTCATCTAACTGATGTCACCGTAGGCTGCACCAATCTTTGCCCTTTTCTCCACTTTGGCTCTATGTTTCATCGCTCTCAGAACCTTGATTTTGGTCGCTATTCCTTTCTTCCAGGGGAATGCAAAAGCTAGTAGGGCACCTGAAAACCTGTTCTTCCGCACGCAGCTTGGTCACTATGCTGCTGCTCTTGTGTTCAGCAATGTCTTCATCAGCTTATCAGGGCTCGTAGAGTTTCGCTGGGTAGCTGAGTCAGGCATTACCACAGGTATGTCTCTTCATCCTTGTCATGCTGTGACCAAGCGCTGAATATCATTGCTGTGCAAAGGTTCGCTCTGTGATGCACAAGGTACTGTGTCAATTCTCAGCCCTTGTTTTTCATACTAAAAGACATTGACAGCTGTATTGATGGAGATTGGGAACGTCTCGACGGCTTACTTTACCGTCGCTATGGCTATTCATACCTGCAATTCCCTTGTGCTCCGCATCCGTCAGACTTCGTGGCTCAGTCCCGTTGTGATTGCTATTGGATGGATAACGTCTTTTGCATTTGGTGAGGCTGATGTTTTGAGAAAATCGAAGAAAATCGTTGACGTTGGCATTGCCTTGGACTTGAATAGGCCTAGCTCCCTTAAAGAAACAAGGTTTAAGTACTATCTATGGCCCACAAGGAATCTCATGTGGCGTCACGAGTTCTCATCCTGCTCTCGTCTTTGTCTTCGATGCTCTCCCAGTAAGCGCATTCCTACGAAATAAATAATGCTAACTGACGACATGGTGCAGATTCTTCTTGGCGCCCTGTTTTCGGTTACGTTATATTCTCTCATTTTTCTTGTCCTTCGCGGCACCCTACAGATCAAGGGTAGCATCAAATTTACCCTTAATCCTGAGGAGCGTTGGAGCTCTGTCAGCAACTTCGAGGAGTATGATCGCTTCATTGGCGCTATCGCAAGGAGCTTGTTGTGGTAAGACATTATTCCATCCAGATCTATGCATAGTTACTAAGCACCGCTTTTTAGGTATCCCTTTGGTTAGTCACAATCCATAGTTTAGTTCATCCAGTACTCATTAATTTACAGCTTTCATCACACTCCTTCTGCCCTATTCCATTGCTTCCTTGGCCGCCGTATCGGGTTACAACGTTCCTTTCGGCGCTGATGTCTTCGCACACGTGTGCTGCTTTTTGCTTGGTTCGATCTTTCGCCCCTACAGCTTCTGATGCTGTGCTTACTGGTCTTCTAGGTTTTGCCAACGTCGTCCTTCTCTACAACATATTCCGCGTCCTGAACCCAGTCTACCACGGTGAATTTAGCGCCGGCTGCAAAGGGGAGTTGTACGGCGACAAAGCTTTTTCCCGATCGTCAATCTACAAAGGGCCCTCGCTCCCTCCCGTTGCCGTCACATTTTCGGGACCTGGACTACCCTTGTACAGAAAAAGTGACAGCAGTGAGAAAACTTCGTCTCGAACCGAGTTACCCTTGCCTGCTCTTCCTGCAGAGCAGGCTTCCAGGGAAAGCGTGTATTCGGTGACGCGCATGTCGGTCACTGAGAGGGAGATAATCCGCTTTAGTCAGATAAGCGTGGAGCCACCAGCCAACCGTGCCAGTTTCAGAGAGTCCCTTCCCACGGAATCATTCCAACACCTCATCGCTCCTCTCGCTGAACTTGAACGCCAGCTTTCAGAGCCACGTGATGTCCCGTCTCGATTGTCAACTATTACTTCGAGTACTGCACTGTCGGCTCTGCTCGATTCACAAGGTATCACTCGTAGTCTGACTCCAGCTCCTCGTGTCGTTCCAACACCCGAGCCCTCTGCACACCTTTTGGATACCAGCGAGGAAACAGTTATCACACCACCGATTACGCCCACATCTGAAGCGAGTGCAACTCCCTCAAGCACTGGATTGCCTCGCGATAGCTTCGGAATCCGTCCATTGCCAGTGTTACCTACAGCAACATCTGGGCCACCAGCCTTCTCTGGTGCTTCTGGTAAACGTCGAGCACCACCCCCAGTACTCCGTGTTATCCCTGCTGCACCTCACATCGCGGAAGCAGAACAGTCGCCGCTGCCCGTCCTCTCCGTTTCACAACGTTCGTCGTACTCCACCAGTGATACAGGGATTTCCTCTTCCGGCTCATTGCGTAGCATCAGACCCCTTCCTGTTTTACCCCGAAAAGCGAGCGCTGAGAAGGTAGTGCAAGAACCCAGTCGCAGTAATACTATGCAAAGCCGCCGCACGACAATGACATCTGTTTGGTCTCAAGACAGCGCTGAGACACACGGTCATCCAGTAGACGTCGAGGCTGCTATCTCCTGGTCGGAGCTTTCGGAAGGGAAACGAACGAGTGCTGGTTCGAGCAGCACGTCGTCGATCAATCAGGAAAATCGTGTGCGTGAGAATGCCCCAGCCCGCAATGGTACATTTGGAGCTGTCCCAGTGCCTGCGACCTTGCGACCGAGGACGCCCTTGTCTAACTTCACCGTGCGCTTCACCGGCGCTAACGCTGCCAAGCGCTCTTCCAGGGGTGGATCATTGCTCTCAGGATTCTCCATCTTGCCATCACCTATGGCCGGAAAGAACAGCAATGCGTACGCCAGCCGGTCACTGCCGAAAGGTCCTTCCGTTTCGAGTAGGCCATGAGTATGCCCAGTTCTTGCGATGGAAAAGGAGGAATGGATTTTAGCGATGAGTTTCCTTTGGACAAGCTCTTTGATATGGAATATTCGCCCCGGTCCCCCTTACTGTAAATCTGACTGTCGTTTATTTATTTTCAAGTCAGTATAATCTCTGGACGTTCTACCAGATATCTCAACACGCTCTACTACTCTCTGTATTGCCAGTGTATAATATGGGATATTTACACTTCGTCAGAATTGTGATTTCCCTTTCTTGTCAAAAGGGCTGTACGTTATTATCGATCAAGATAGATGAATCACAGCCTGTTGAAAGAGCAGCTTCAAGACATGATCATGATGCTGTCTTGAAATCAAATTGACACATTGGGGAATACCTCAGTCCCAGCGCGCAACGTATAACTTGTGATGAGCATGAAAGTACAAGTAAAAAGATTGCAATGGATGGCGGCATCAATAGGACTGCATCTATACAATGTGTGCAAAGGCAATCTGATTGGGACAGAAGGACCCCGGGTGGCTTGGTCTTATTTGGCTCACGCGTGGCAATCACCGTTATAATAAGTAATAAAGTCGGTACTCTCAGGCGTCGTCCATCATCGTCTGGTTTTTCTTCCGCCGTTCCTGTCCATCCCCTCCCTCAGACTTGCCTTCTTTGCGTACAGTATATCTTCCATTTTTCTATTATTTCTTAACCTACACTTCAAATCGAAGAAAACATGTCAAAGGTGCGTAGAGTTTTGGCAGTTTGTAGGTTCAGTTCTTCATCATTGCGCACTAATTTGGCATCTCTGTAGGCACAATTCTTGAGGGAGTACAAATTGGTCGTTGTCGGCGGTGGTGGTAAGCCTAAGAATAAGACTTGGTGCCATATCGTTTTATGGAATTGGCTTATGCAGGTGTTGGCAAATCGGCCCTGACCATCCAATTCATCCAAAGCCACTTCGTTGATGAGTACGACCCAACTATCGAGGGTGAGGAAATGAGTTCAGTCTTGATGATGAGTCGCGTCCTGACATCAACGCACCAGACTCGTACAGGAAACAGTGCGTAATTGATGACGAAGTTGCTCTTCTCGATGTCCTCGACACGGCCGGTCAGGAGGAATATGGGTAAGTCATTTCATGGCCGGAGGATCTGCGTACATATTTCCGAACGTCATATAGTGCTATGCGTGAACAATACATGCGGACCGGCGAAGGTTTCCTCCTGGTTTACTCTATCACTTCTCGTGACTCCTTCGAAGAAATCAGCACCTTCCACCAGCAGATCCTCCGAGTAAAGGACCAGGACTCGTTCCCCGTCATCGTTGTGGCAAATAAATGTGATCTCGAATACGAACGACAAGTTGGCATGAACGGTGGGTAAACTTCCCATTCGAGGTATAAAAGATAATGATTTTATTTGTTTTTCCAGAGGGTCGTGATGTCGCAAAACACTTTGGTTGCAAGTTTATTGAGACTTCAGCGAAGCAACGTATCAATGTCGATGAGGCATTCACCAACCTGGTCCGCGAAATCCGGAAATACAACAAGGTATGTTTTATCACCGCCTCTTTCGACGGTTGACCTTGAGTACTAATGTGCATATATCAGGAACAACAAACAGGTCGACCTGTGATGGCAAATTCTGGTAGCGGTGGACCTGGTGTGTACGGCAACGGCAAGGGAGACGCGGGGGACGATAACCACAGTGGATGCTGTGGGTGTGTTGTTGTTTGAGTCCCTGATTATATTTCTTTATCTTTCCATTTGTTTTCTCCTCATGCTTCGCATTGTACGATGGCCGCTTTCACCTTTCTTTTTCTATTGACACTATGAAGGGATAAACTGTACATATATTCATGCTTATGATTCAATGTTTTCAATCGATTTTTGAATCGAGCTAGAGAGGTTCGCCGTGCCTGGCTTATAGGGATGGAGTACGAAAGCTATGGGCTGCAGCCTGCTTAGTGATATCGTGTGATATATAACCTGATGTGCATTCATCTGCTATTTTTGACTGCAACTCCTCTGAATACATGAGCATTGAAGCGTCAGAGGACGAGCACACTGAATAAATGAATTACTATGAAGCGTGGATTTTTGCTTCATTTATGTTGGTAGATACACAGGGATATAGAGTTTAGTAGATGCACCAGAGTGTATTTATCAAAAGGCACTGTCGTTTGGCATGTGTGACTGATAGGGGCATATCAGTATTGGGACCTCACAACGGTACTTGATGAATTGAATGCAAAGCGTGAGCATGACTCGGACTTGTGATGGATACGTGATGCTTAGATACTCATATGCCTTTTACCTTTCACCGATAAGTGCGCGTGCTGCACCTGCGAAATGTTTTCTTACAGTATGTGTCATGATTACTTATCGCTTATCTAGAGATTGATAACAGGTTTAGTTTTACTTCCATCAGAGGATGCGAATGTGGCTAGTCGTACTGATATTTGTATAAGGCTTAACATGTTCATGCCCGTTGAGCAAAAAAATACATCAGACCGTATATCCTATTATCGATCTTCCATCTCTGCTGTCTCCCCTTTGTCCGCCTTAACAGGCTGGTTTATTACTTTTCAGGACTTGTCCGATGATCCACTCACCTATCGCCACTCCGGAGACGGGGGATATCACTGCCAGCCTGTCAGGTGAGCCGCTCTGGCATTGCATAGGCTCTAGTTTGCAAAATCCGCTTTCTATATTACTGTCAAACGCTGAAATTTTCGCATTGCGAATTATAGACCAGTCCGTTCCCACAAACGCCGCAGTTCATCAAAGTCACAGCCATCCTTCATCTGATCTGGATGCTTACATTCCCAATACTCGTACTCGATGTAAGCAACGGGCGAAACAGCTTGCTGTTGTTTGGTGTGTCAAAACTTGTTATAAATCCACCTCTCAAGCCGATACTGGTCAACTTCTCATTTTTGTTTGCACCTGCTCTGTCCTTGCCCACGTCTTCCTGTTGCGTAAACCTTTCCTTTCCTTGCACTTAATTTCAATAGGCGACCTTTGCCCTTGTCATGTCTCGGGTATGTGACTTCATGATAGTTCGAACGGTGTTCATGTAATTCATTTTGCTTAGGCACAATTCTTGCGAGAGTATAAACTTGTCGTCGTGGGCGGTGGTGGTAAGAAGGTTTTCGAGCTCGGCCATGTCGAGTTTATGAACATAGTGATGCTGCAGGGGTTGGTAAATCGGCCCTCACCATTCAGTTCATTCAAAGCCATTTTGTAAGAGAATATGACCCTACTATTGAAGGTATGTATTTGCAGTGTGATAAGTACGTCATCCATCTAATGTTTACATACCAGACTCGTATCGCAAACAGTGCATCATCGACGATGAGGTTGCTCTTCTCGATGTCCTGGATACAGCTGGCCAAGACGAATATATGTAAGATATTTTTTGCGATTTTATCCGTTTTCATTTTTCCGCTCTCAACGCAAGCTGAAGATGATTTATATAGCGCCATGCGTGAGCACTATATGCGTACTGGTGAAGGCTTTCTCCTCGTCTACGCTATCACATCGAGGGATTCCTTCGAAGAAATCAATACTTATTACCAACAGCTCCTTCGTGTCAAAGATGGTCCTTGCCCAGTGATCCTAGTTGGAAACAAGTGCGACCTGGAATACGAGCGACAAGTGGGCATGAATGGTTCGTAGCTTTGCATGGCAGGTAGAACAGTCTTGATAATATCCTGGACCGCAGAGGGACGTGATCTCGCCAAACACTTTGGCTGTAAATTCATCGAAACTTCTGCAAAAACCAGGCTCAATGTTGACGATGCTTTCAATAACATTGTTCGAGAGATTCGAAGATTTAACAAGGTGAAGTGCAATCACTTTGAGTATCGGCTGTATTGATGCCAGTTTTCTCCACAGTTACAACAAACTGGTCGACCTCTCATGGCTGGTTCTGCCGCCAGCAAACCTGAAGCCTACAGTAATGGTAACAGAGGTGATGGTTTGAACGAAGACAACCATGATGGATGCTGTTCTGGCTGTATAGTTGCCTGATCATCACCGCCACACTCGGACATCCATAGACAGCGCAATAATCACTAGCATAACCCACTCATCTTATACAGCCCGAGGGTGCTGCCTCTCTTGTATCGATTATAACCGCCTTTTATTCCCCGACCTTTCAAGACTGACGATGTGAGCTGGTCACCACTGCTGGACATTGGAGATGCGTGGAGTGTACAGTGGAATTTGTGGTAAAGCATTACCAGCATATATGTATGTTTATTACTACACAGGCCCTCGCTCCCATTGTGTACCATGAGACGAGTCTTTTTCTGTAACTGAGTACTCTTGAGCAACGATCACTAACTGTGTTGTGGAAAAGGATGGACTTACGTGGTGGCTTTGTCACGTCTTCCTTGTTTACAGCACGAATGGAATCGACTCCCAGCTCATATGATCCGGAAACACCACTGTTGCCACCAAGTAGTGATATACCGACAGTGCGGATGCGTTCCCGTAACATTGTGATCTGATGTTGGACTAGTTCACCAGTGTTGGTAAGGACGAAGTTTTCGAATGGAATCTAGTATTTAGATGTGTGAACTAGTAGGACGAACTGGGCTTAGATATATAACATACAAATAAATCTTCCCAGTCGCCGTCATTTCTCTGGAAGTATAATCTATGTTGCCAGAGGTCAGTGGTGATGGGTCCATCCGTTTGAATGTTTACGAAATAGGAGTTGCGAGTCCTAGCGTGGCCACCCAATCGCAGTCGCAGAGCAAGATACCGGTGGTTCGAGACGTCGTCTGTCATCTCACCGAATAGGGTTGGTCGGACCTGGACAAGGTCTGCGTTCAGGAGAGGTCTTTGGCAAAAGCAAGCCTGCCTGGACGTGCCTTTGACCGAAACCCTGCATACCCTCCCCTTATTTTCCCTTGAACCTCTGGTCGAACACCCAAGTTCATCTCTCCCCAGAAACGTGCGGTAGCCTTCTTCTGAATGCGTTTATTGATGTCGGTTGATTCATCCAGGTCGAGATGACAAGATGACAGGCCTCCAATATCCGCATCGCAGCCCATAGCAAAATGTTGGAGGTCTTCTCTTGAATTGAGTGTGAAGAGTGTTTTGGGAATACGAGAAGGTTCGTCTGCACCCTCCATCCTTAGAACTGGACAAATTGCATTAGAATTGGTCCTGAGATGGACGGAAAACATATGCACTTTTTACACTGCTCTCCTTCAGCATTCTCGAAGTCCTACCGAAGTACGTTGATAAATTGGAGAGTGCCATTGCAAACCAAAGCGGGAAAGATGTCAATGGTTTATGAGATGTTGCGGTAAAAGCACATTTGCAGTATGACTTAGGCTCAATCGTCACAAACCCTAACCTCAAACTTGGAGTACTACTATAGAGCGAGAAAGACAATATGTAAATAACACGACCTTAACTACAACACTGTGTATATAACGGATACTAATCGTTATTATGAGAGGACTCCAGGGGAAAATGTATACCAAATCGATCATGTTATGTTAATATTCAGGCGTTTCAAGAACCAAAGCTTCAGCCTCTGGAGAACGAAGCGTGATTGTGCACTTGAACAGCGCCGGGTGCCTATAAAGTTGTAAAATAATATACTGTCAGTCAGAGAGGAGTGCCAATAAAATTTGATAGTCACAAGATGGTGCCAGGAAGGTCCTCGGCACTGGGAGTGATTTCTACTCCGTTCTCAACCCATTTTGTCATGTTGAAGACCGCAAGAGACATCGCACACGAGATAAAAACCGAAGAGTCCGCAAGTTGAATACCTGGTGAAAGTTATAGATCAAATTTAGGGGAGAGAATTGTTAATCGGACAAAGTCATAGACGTGCCTGGACAGATCCTGTATTATGGTTTGAGAAAAGTTTTTGAGATGAAAACATCAGCGCGAGTTGACTATAAGAAGAACAAACCGTCGTCCATATCCAAATGAAACAGTTCGTGGATCAAGCTCGGGATGATCCCCTAAGAATCTTTCTGGTTTAAATAGATGAGGCTCCTTGTAGGTTTCTTTGTCGTGGAGTATTCCCCTAGAGAAAATACAGTAATCAGATTCATTGTCCTCTGAGATGAGGTGAACCAATACCAGATATTGGCTAAAACACAGGACCCTTTTGGTATGAGATATCCGTTATGGATGCCGTCCTCCATCGCAACGTGTTGGAAGGCTACATCGAAAAAGGGCTCCCAAGCTTACTTAGAGAATAGACAAAAATAAACACACTCAAAGGTGCCACTACGTGCCAACGCACGACTTCCTTTGCCAAGGCCTCGACGTATGGGAGGAAGGCGCGATCAGCCAGAGTAGGTAATCTATTACTGCCAACGACGGCATCAATTTCTGCTTGAGCCTTCTTTTGCACTTCGGGATATAATATCATGGCGAGGAAAAACGAGTATATTGCAGAAACAGTCTAAAAACATGGTCAACTATTATCAGCCCTACAAATTCACTAACTGCTGACCAACCCACCGTATCCGCACCACCTGGGTTGAGTTGTGTTCAGATGAAGGCTGATAAGCCATTATACTTCTGATTAAGATACATACCAGAATACAGGGACGCAGCTGACCACTTGATGACATGTTCCTCGTGAGCAGTCAAATTTGACTCTTCAAGCAAATTAGACACAAAAGAGGAGGGTGCAACACCAGCCGCCTGTCTCAAAAGTAAAGAAGGTTAATGTTAGCATACTACAGCAGTTCATTGGGATGGTACGTGCCATTTGGTCCTTGACAAATTTGTAAGGTGTTTCTACCATTTCATTCAAGGTCACTTTGTAAGATTTAGCAGTTTTTTGAAACTTGGCACCCGGAAACCATTCTGGCACATATTTCACTATAAAAAAGTAAAAAAAAGTCAAGGACAGTTTGCGCTAGTATGAAGGTAGACCAACAAAACGGCAGTATGTCCACTAGGTATGTACCAAAGACGACCAGCTCTGAAAACTGAGCGACAGCCCGATCCGCCAGCTTAACTAATGGGTCATTTTCGTCCTGTACATTGTATCCATAGGATATCTTCAGAATTATTGAACCTGCCATTCTTTATGAGATATGTGAGATTCTCGAGAACTAAGCAAAACACGCAGAAAGACTCACTTGCGAATATATGGTCTTAGTTTATCATGATGAGGATTCTTCAAAACATCTTGCAAGAAGCGACGTGTGAACTGCTCCACGACCGGATCAAATTTTTGCATCAGCGCACGACTTCCAATCAGGCGGTGAAAGTTTCGTCGATGTTCACGGAAGGTTTCACCATATCTCAGGAAAATGGACGTATTTTTCCAACCAATAAGTTCGCCAGCCATAGTGAATGATGGCCTGTCAGAATATATTGCACTCTTCTTGTCTAAAATATCGACTGCCATTTCTGCCGAGTTGACAATGACAAGTCTGGTTCCGAGCACATGGAAGGATAAAATATCCCCTAGGTGTATATGAACAATGCGGCAAATAAGTATCAAGGGAACGGAGAACGTGCCATATTTTGTTTTCCAATCTGCAAACATGACCCATGATCTTTCAAGAGGGACGTTGTGGATGTTTCCTACAATGGGGAGCGGCCTAGGACCTGGTGGTAGTGGTACAGAAGGCTTTGGGCTGAGCAGTCGTTTGATGAGAAAGATCCCAAGGGCAGCTAAGGAGCAGTCCAAAAACGTGAGACCCATCTTGACTCGGAGCTCCTCAGTCTATCTTGTCCAAATACACCAACCAGAGAGTTAGGAGCTATAATCAAGGGAGTGCCATCAATAATGTCATAGATACTTATACCGTAACCAGGGTTATTTCGAGTCTGTGAAGAGAACCTTGTTTTTCACTGCCTTTAGGAGCCAAATCAAGTACCACGGCCGCTCATGATCAGGCTTGCGTCGGCTTTCTGAGCTTTGGACACCAACTCCCGTTTTGTCAGTTTTGAAAAAGCGCATGACAGACGTCAGAACAAATCAAGACAGCTTGACCTCCAGTCTGAGGCCAAAGGAAATATGTATACACTTTGATCCATTTGCAATGATACACGAACGGAATGGACCTCCACGAGGATGCACCGCAAAATACAGTCACCTCAATGATAGCCATCACGAACGCTGGTTATTGAATGCCGGTGGAAATGGGTTTGGTATTGCTGAAACTGCTGCTCACCTTTTGCGGACCAAGTGTGAGTTTTTCATCCTTTAGAGTTACTTTCAAGGTGGTCCTTGCAGTCATTATGATTCATTACAAGTATTATTATCAAGGCCAATACAATTCAAAATACAATTGCTTCCATTACCTCCACACAATGTCTCGGCACTCCCTGAACTTGAACCTGAAATTTAACCAAACCATACAACCTGAAGCTGGGATTATTTTACAGTAGTGCAATCCGCTTGGGAGCTTGCTCGGGGTTTACTTTGGGAAATGTCACGGTCAAAACACCGTTCTCCATCTTTGCCTTGATATCGTCGGGCTAAAAACCGCATTTCATCAATACCCTCGAAGCTATATGTGTGAGCATCGATGATTAGCTCACCTTAGTACCCTGAGGAAGCCTCAAAGTGCGAGAGAATTTGCCAAATGACCGTTCACGGACTGCGAACCCAGCATCATTGTGCTCCTCAGATAAAACAGACTCGCCGGAGATGGTGAGAAGGTCGTTGTGGGTTTCGATGTTAACATTCTCTTTAGACAGACCTGGGAGCTCGAAGGTCGCCGTGACAGTATTGGATTCTGCGTTTTCGTGAAGGTCCATTCTAAAAGAACAGGTAAAAGGTGAGCATTGTCGTGTCTCACAAAGAAAATAATATATTTACCTTGGCTTAAAGCCTTGCAAACTCCTTCTGGACCCGTCCGAGCTCGATGGCTGAAATCGTGTAGAGAACGCGTCGTCGAAGAGACGGTCGAAGGTTACGAATGGATCATAGTAGAAATGTGTTACGGACATGTTTGATCGAGGAGTGGTAATTCGTATGTGTAGAGACGCTGATGAGCGTGTTGCACGGACTATGCAGAGGGTATGTGAGTTTGTAAATTCTGGGGATGAGAAGGCACTTCACATGGTCATTTTTTATATCCAAGGGTGAGCCCTCTTGAAGCTACGAGTCTCTTCCAGGCCGTCGAGCAAAGAATTTTCTGTTGAATTTTCTATTACATTCGAGAACATCGGCGATCAATCGCGTGGCCAAGTGACAAAGTACCTTCCCGGCGTTGAGTCAAGCGGTCACATGGGTTGTAGCTATTTGGTTATTTCCAAATATGGTAGTGCGAACGTAGTAGCACTTTCGACTTTCATCTCGACCAGGCGACGAGTATGTACTAGTAACTTCTGGATCGCACTATTATGGTACTTTACAATTGTCGTAAACCTTTATTAAGACCATATCACTGCACTACATACTAGGTGTTTCATGGATTAAGGCTTCGGCCTCTAGTGAACGAGGCTTGATTGAGCATTTGAAGGGCGTTAGGTGTCTAGTTATTGCAAGAAGTCATTCAAATGATGCAGCATAGTAAAGATGAAAGTTTTTCACTCACGCCATTATGCATGTAGGGGGCTCGACTTTGGGCGTAATTTCTACTCCATTCTCGATGTACTTTTCAATGCTGAAGACTGCTAAAGTCATGGCAGACGAGATAAAAATCGATGCGTCTGCAAGGTGAATGCCTAGCGGAAACCATACAGCACACTTAACACGAGGCGTACAAGAGGTAGCTGTTGTAAAGACATATCTGGGCAGATGCTATAATACATGTGTATATCAGAAAACGAATTTAATACCAGAATAAACCGGGACAGACCGTCTACCGAATCCAAATGAAACTGTGCGGGGATCATGTTCGGGACGGTCTCCTAAGAACCTCTCTGGTTTGAATAGTTCAGGTTCGCTATAGGTTCGTTCATCGTGAAGTATTGCCCTTTACAAAACGAAATATTCAGATTCCATGCACCCAAGAGATATACAACAATCTATACCAGATATTAGGAGAAACGTATGACCCCTTTGGAATGAAACACCCATTATGAGTATCGTCCTCCATTGCAACATGAATGGCTAGACGAAAATAAATATTTCAGATATTAAGAAAGAGAACTCGAGTGCAGGATAGTTGGAGTAAAATCGACGCACTAGATGTTACTACTGCATGCCAACGTACGACTTCCTGCGATAATGCCTCAACATAAGGAAGAGAAACGCGATCGGCCAGAGTGGGTAATCTATTGTTGCCAACAACGGCATCAATCTCTGCTTGTGCTTTCTTTTGGACTTCGGGGTATAAAGTCATGGCAAGGAAAAAGGAATATACCGCACAGACAGTCTATAATTGTGATTGTCTTTAAGCCTGATGTGAAGCGAGGGCCAAACAACAAACCGTATCCGTACCACCTCGATTGGATTGTACCGGAATGAGTGTAAATCAATACATTGGCAGTTTCATAAAGACATACCGACATAAAGTGAAAAACCAGTCCACTTGATGATACTCTCGTCTTCGGCTGTCAAGTCGGCCCTATCAAGGCAGCTAGATATGAACGAGACAGGAGCAATACCAGCTGCCTAGTTCCAAAGTAGGAGACCTTAGTAAATTACGTTAATCAAAATTCCTGGCAGTTTACTCGCCATTTGGTCTTTGACATACTTGAAAGGTCTTTCAGTTGCCTCGTTTAATGTTTCTCTATAAGCTTTAGCAGTCTTCTGAAAACCTGCACCCGGAAACCATTCTGGAACATATCTCACTGCGAAGAAGGAAATGACATGTCAGAAACAGCCTGTGAACTTGTGGATAGAGACAAACAAAACGGTAGCATGTCGACCAGAAAAGCACCAAAGCCGACTAGTTCTGAGAACTGGACCAGTGCGTGGTTCGCTAGTGTAATCAAGGGGTCGTTTCCATCCTGCACATCGTATCCGTAGGCTATCTTCAAGATTATCGCACCTGACATTCTTCGGGGGATAATATGAGGCCTCTAGGATCTAACCATTATACACAAAAACTCACTTGCGAATGTGGGTGTTCAAATCACCACAGTCAGGATTGTTCAAAACATCTTGTAAGAAGTTATGTATTATATTCTCCTGGACTGGATGAAATTCGTGCATAAGTGTACGACTTCCGATTAAGCTTCGATGTTCACGTAACGTTTCACCGTATTGCAGGAGAGGAGTCGAATCGCTGAATCCGACAAGGTCACTAGCCATAACAAGCCGCGGTCTGTCAGAGTAGATCGCACTCTTCTTGTCTAAAATATCTGCCGCTAATTCTGCAGAGTTAATGATGACCATTCTGCGTCTAAAGATGGTGAAGGACATGAGGTCTCCTTCAAAAAAGGTGAGTCATAAACTAAATCCTAGTGGAGGGATGGATGTACCATATTTAGCTTTCCAGTTTACAAACGTAAGCCACGGTTTGTCTGTTGGCACATCGAAGATATTTCCTATGAAAGGAAGTGGTTTAGGACCTGGCGGCGGCGAGTGCTTTGACCTGAGCAGATGCCTGATAAGGAATGCCCCTAGGGCAGCTAAAGCCCACTCCAGGAGCGTAAGACCCATTGCGTTTGTCAAGAGATAAAGCGTTAGTGTAAGAGTTGTAAAGGGCGAGATGGGAGCTATACCTTTGGAAGGGTTCATATAGACAGATGAGATAGAAGAAAGCTTCGAAGATGAAAGTGTAGCAACGTGCTGCCGCTCATATGACCTCAACGTGGCGAGCTTGATATATTTACTTGGGAAATTGTGATTCCGTACAACGATGTAGATCAGGAACGAATGTCTTCCCGCCAATACGGTCTGCTTTTACGAGACTACTGGTCTTCTAAAAGCAGACTATCGGAAGGAGACTGACAACCACCGTGACATGGAACGCACCGCCTTACTTTATGCGATCTGCAACATATCTTCTGTCAAGAACGAAGCTATGCATAAATTCCGAGTTTTTCGCTGAGGGGCTCCGTTTCGAATAAACCAGACATTCGATTAGCAAAACGGATGATAAACACATATCGTACAACTCGTACTATCACATACCCGGTCCAAAATTTGAAAGGTAAAATACTAAGGGCGTCAAAGGAAATGTGGGGTTTTTTTTTCAAGAGGCATTATTAGACCATTTACTCCGATTTCTTCGCATCGTGTGAGCCAAATATAAGTCGATCCACTTCGTCCTTTTCTCCCTGTAAACGGAGCAGAAATCCCCACAGGGGGGTTGCTAGGGGTACAAACATTCCAACTCTCCGTTGATATGCCGCATATGCCACAGGGTATTTTGATAAAGAGATAGCCTCTGAGAACCGAGTTGATGAGAAGAACAGGGTACACAACACTAGGCAGGGAGCAAGAGGGGCGAGTGACGTCAATGAAGAGGGAGGAAAAGTGAGACTGGGAGATGAGGGGGATAATAAAGGGAGGAGATTGATGATTATCTGACATATGCGTGTTTAGCCCATTGTAGGATCGTAAATCGAGCTGAAGTTGCAACTTACCCAAAACGACTGCTCACACAAGAAGTTAGGATGCCTAGACCATGCCCATAATCCTCTTGTCGCGAAACCCCTCTTGGTATCCTCAGGAGTCCAACGAATTCGGGCACCAGGCCAATCGTTGGCCACAAGCTTTCCCGAATGTTTGCATGTCTGGAACGAGTATTGCTGATTATCAGCAACGAATTCTATTGCAATGGCGAGAAAACCAAGGGTCCCAAGCACGTAATCCGAGGGAGCAAGAGGTGTGTGCGGTTGAGCGGCGGCAGCTTGCGTTGGTATGCCAAGAAGAAAGAGGATGATATTCTGAGCAATGGCTAAGATGAATTGTCAGACATAATGACAGAATTTGAAATTAAATGATTCAAACCAATGAACGTTAGGTTAAATACTTGAAAAAGGTACCAGGGTATTTTCTGACGCAATATTTCCCATCGATAATCTTCATCTTTTCTGCGAAGTCAGGAAGAACCATTCATTAAAACTTGTTTGAAGATTACAACCACATATAACTTACAGATTGAACAAACCACGCCGCCAAGTGTTGTAGCTGAGCCTGTAAATGCAAGTTCAAACACAAGGTCCGACTGTTACGTCATGCAGCCTTACCGGAACATCCACGTAGTCTAAATGATTCGTATAAACATTCGAATGAAGGTAGCTGGAACAATGAGGGACGTACCACCATAGCAAGCATCAGTAATGCCCTGGGACTGAAGTCGCTCGTGATCGACGAATCGACCTCCTGAGGAGTATAGGGAAACAATGGCGTCGGGGAGGCGCGAGGCCATAAAGGCATAAGGGCATAATATGCTGTATATATCGTTGGCAAAAATGTCCAAACTCTGTCGACCTGCGAAACATTTCCTGTCACGACGGATAAAACGTAGCTCGCAACTGTTGTAGCGACGCAAAACTTAGCAGGCCAGACAAATGCCGGTGTCCATTCCTTCAAACCGTGCAGATAATCCATAATTTCTATAGGTCTTGGTTACAATTCCTGCGCTTTATTGCTGGCTTGCGTAGTAGTCGATGGTGGTAAGAAGTATTGAGGTTTGAGAATGATGGTCACCTTGGTGCGCGATCGAGTGCAAGGGAATCACGAGTCACGTGATGTAGTTACCCAATGCATTATTTCATTCGGGCAGTCCCGCCACTCTTGTTCACCATCCACCATGTCGATCACAGTCCTTTGCTCGTCGTTCCCTCCGTTCCCGACGCTTTCTCTTTCTGTTCCAAAAGACACCCCAGTCGGAGATCTGTATGGCCTTCTACATGATCGCTACCCAGACCTTCCTTGCTTCGATGAGCTTGCATTCTCGCCTCACTCTGGTCTCATTCCAAGCCCAGAAACTTCCTTGTCGGCCCTCCATGCTCCAGATGCGGACCTGTCTTCTTTTATTTCCTTAAGATTAATACCGCGTTTAAGGGGTGGAAAAGGTGGATTTGGTTCTCAACTACGGGCGGCTGGGGGTCGCATGAGCAGTCAGAAAACAAGCAATAATGATTCTTGTAGAGACTTGAGCGGACGTAGGTTGAGCACTATCAAAGAAGCTAAAAAGTGAGTATGTCCGTATCTGGAGAAGAAAAGCCGTTTACCTATCTTACCTTTTACGTTATTCTGATAGACTTGCAGAGTACGTCGAAAATGAACCCGCTCGTAAGAGAGCTGCCGCAGAAGCGCAGAAAACGAAACTGGAGGCCCTGGAGAGGAAACTGGGTATAACGCCTTCAGCAGCAGAGCGTAGTTCTTCCAAAAGAGCCGATCCAGAGCCACTGGCCGGTAAGAAACATCGATTCGACGACTCAGAGTATATGGAACAAAGTCGAGAAATGGTGGACAATGTAAAGACCGCTGTAATGGCAGGTAGGTGTATATTCATTGCATGGGATAGAAAGAAAGAAAAACTCACATCGCTTCCTCGTAGGATTGCTGAAGAAAAAGAAGAAGGCCAAGATAAATCACTCTTCCAGTTCTCCGGAATCTGCATCAGGCACTAAGGATGAGAAAGCTGTATCAGCTGCAACTACTGCCACCCTTACTGCAGTTACGAATAATGTTGTGGAATCTGGCGCAACCGCCCCTATCGCTGTGACTGCATCGGTTGCAGTTGGGGTAGCTAGTGCTTAGGGCTTGGGAAATGTACGGCCTGGTACATATTCATAATATTTATCCTATGTATGCGTAGTGTTGTTCTTGTACAATATTCATGTATTGTTTCTGCAGTAAATAAGCAGACCGCACTAAAGGGCACACTGAAAGGCACAACTAAGTTAGCATGACATCTGGCGAGTCGGCTTTACTCGGCTCAGTGTGCTTTTCTACAGTAATGGTTTGCTAAAAACTTTGTTGCTAGTCCACATAGATCCCCGTCACTCACGACAACGAGGGGCCTTTACTTACCTTTCTTCTCGCTATGATGCGCCTGCCTTCTTCGTTGGCACCCGTTTGGACCAGGCTGGGTACCGCAAGGTCACTGGCGACCATAGCAGACAAACCACGAACCCCACAAACTGTCATCGAAAAAGTAGTTCAACGATATGCTGTTGGTCTGCCTGATGGAAAGGCTGTCAAGGCGGGAGACTATGTGATGATTCGGCCAGAGCATGTTATGACCCATGACAATACTGGGCCTGTAATCTCCAAGTGTGCTTAATTCACTCCTCTTATTTTGACGATTATCCTGATCTTTCTTCAGGTTTAAATCTATTGGAGCCACTCAGATAGACAACCCTAGGCAGACTGTTTT
Source organism: Serpula lacrymans var. lacrymans S7.9 (assembly GCF_000218685.1). Classification (NCBI taxonomy): domain Eukaryota; kingdom Fungi; phylum Basidiomycota; class Agaricomycetes; order Boletales; family Serpulaceae; genus Serpula; species Serpula lacrymans. Next base: position 1,368,218 of record NW_006763296.1, on the reverse strand, counting down.
CACATTAGACCATGACGTTCAGAACAAGTCAGACAAGAATCTTGCAAAATATGCGGCTATCGAGGAGTTTGCACGGAAACATGGTATTGATTTCTACCCTGCTGGACGAGGCATTGGGCACCAAGTGTTAGTGGAAGAAGGTTACGCTTTCCCTCATACTATGACTGTCGCTAGCGACAGTCATAGCAATATGTACGGAGGTGTGGGTTGTGTCGGTACACCCATAGTTAGAACGGACGCTGCCGCGCTTTGGGCAACTGGAAAGACTTGGTGGCAAGTTCCCCGAATGGTCAAGGTCGAGTTACGAGGGAAGCTGGCTCCTGGGGTTACGGGTAAAGATGTGATCGTTGCGTTGTGTGGCTTGTTCAACAAAGATGAAGTCCTCAACGCCGCTATCGAATTCACTGGCGACGGAATTCCTGCTTTGGCTATCGACGACCGACTAACAATCTCCAATATGACGACTGAGTGGGGCGCTCTTGTTGGTGTTTTCCCTGCTGACGACGTACTTTTCAACTGGTACGAAAATGCACTCCGAAAACTTGAACTGCGTACGTTCGCCTCTTCGGCATCGTCCTCGTCGATACCACCTCCCCCAGAGCACCCTCGCATCAACCGCCGCAGGCTTGATGCTATCCGTACGGCTAATTTACGGTCCGATGTGGACGCAGAATACTCATCTCATCTTATCTTTGACCTGTCTACTCTCGTACCACATGTGTCCGGTCCGAATAGCGTCAAGGTGTCTACACCACTTCCAGTTCTTGAGGATGCTCGTATCGCTATACAGAAAGCCTATCTTGTTAGCTGCACCAACTCGCGTGTTTCCGATATAGCTGCAGCCGCTGCAGTAATGAAAGGGAACAAGGTTGCACCTGGGGTAGAGTTTTACATTGCTGCGGCCAGCTCTATCGTGCAGCAAGAGTCCGAAAGACTCGGGGATTGGGATACTTTGATTGCGTCTGGTGCAAAAGTGCTACCTGCTGGTTGTGGCCCATGTATCGGTCTTGGAACTGGTCTCTTGGAGGAAGGCGAGACTGGTATCAGTGCTACTAACAGGAACTATAAGGGCAGGATGGGTCATCCAAAGGCACAGGCTTATCTCGGTAGTCCTGCGGTCGTTGCTGCAAGTGCTGTGAAAGGTTACATCTGTGGACCTGATTCTTTGGATTCATCCAAACTGCCTATTGCCGGCACACCTACCTTCTCTATAGCAAATGGTGAATCAACTTCCTCCTCATCAACGTCCTCATCCCAGGAACCGCTCTTTCCTGGATTTCCTGATGCGTTCTCTGGTCGTTTGTTATTTGCACCGCAGGACAACCTGAACACAGACGCGCTTTATCCTGGAAAGTATACCTATCAAGACGATATTACCCTCGAGCGTCAAGCCCAAGTGGTCATGGAAAATTATGATCCTTCGTTCGCCGGACTGGTCGCTGATTTGATGAAGCAGCAGAGCCCCGTTGCAGCTTCTGATATCACGAAACAAGGAGTGATCCTTGTCTCAGGCTACAACTTTGGTACTGGTTCTTCACGAGAACAAGCTGCCACTGCCCTCAAAGCGGCAGGCGTGCCAGTTGTCATTGCTGGTTCATTTGGTGACATATTCAAGCGCAATGCCATCAACAATGGGCTAGTGTGCCTCGAGTGTCCGGACCTTGTCAGGGATCTTACCGAAGCATACGGAAAGAATGGACAGCGTGGCGCAGGAGGAAAGGAGGGCGAGTTAACCGTGAATAAAGAGCATGAAATACGCATAGGGATGACGGACGGGAGCGTAGTTGTGCAAAGTGCAGATAGCGAGAAAAAGGTTTATGCTGTCCGACCCATTGGAGCCAGTGTTCAAGAGCTTTGGGTTTGCGATGGTTTGGAGGGTTACATCCTCAAGTCAATACAGACGCAATCATAAAATGCCTGAATTATTCAGGGTTCCGTTGTAAATGAGTAAACAATACAGGTATCAGCATAGTGTTCATGTCAGGAATATTTATTTGATGGAGTCTCATTCATTTAGATGTATTTCGACAGATATATGACCATGGTCGGTGAGATGATTTCGTCAACTCAAGTAAAGGAGGCATCTTGCGTATTTCGCTCAAGGTCCCATCATGAAGCTTTGGTAGTCAGGTTCAAGGAGATGCTTACCGCCCCATAAATTGCAGTAAGAAGGAATTACGATTCAGAGGGCAGAGTTCCAAACGCTACGTGTTTCGGCGTGTCGATCGGACCCATGTTGTTGTGGTTGAGAGACAAGACCATGTTCGAACTTCTCTCGCAGGACAGAAAATTTTGAACGATATTCATCAACGCCAATATATGCACCGCACACTCTGCGCTTTCCATCAAATGCGGACCGTCCGTGAAGTACGCGATGGTTATCAACAGCTAAATCAGGGTTTTAGTAGATGAAAACCTAAACACGAGTGAAATCGCACCGAGAACGGTACCAGGTGTCAACTGAATCCAGTACTCGGAGTCATGACTTGTCAGAAGCTTGTGCCAGGTCCTGATTGCTTTGTACCTTCGATGAAGATCAGAACAAGTATGATATGTATGTGTAGATTGTTAAGTCATACCAATCTTCAACTGACGATGGGTCCAAATGGCTCATTACACTTCGATCGTCATTATTCCAACGCACTTGCATAAGCTCCTTCGTCAGTGCATCGTGACCTAGCACTGGATAGCCCGATGATGGATTTGGCCGATATAGTGCCGTGGGTTCACCAGCAGCATGCGCAGGGATAGGAACACTTGAAAGGAGGGAGTGCAGCTCTGGGTGCAGTTCTTTCATGATTGAAGCGACGTAAAACCCATCAACGAGTAATGTAGCACCACCAGAACCTTCGGTATGAGAGAGTAGATGGAAAAGCTGCAGGCCGCATGGATCCGTCTGATGGGGGATATAAGAAATATGCTAAGGTCATTACAAATCCGCTTACGAAGTATGTGTTGTCGGTATGTGCTCCAAGAGCCATAGTCGTGTATGCAGTGTCTCCTTTCGCCAGGTCAGAGGTAAATTCCCAGAATTTGCCATCTAGAAAAGACGTGAGCTATCGGTGTTATTTGAATTGATAAACCATCGACATTGAGTTTCGCGAATAAATCCAATCCTTTCGGACAATCCTTCAGTGGCTTCGGGTGTAGGCGGAACACCAGTGACAAAGCAAAATCCAAAACTATCCTAAGCAATAACATTAGATGAGTACAAAAATACTGTACGTGCATTTCTAAGCGCACAATGAGAGAGAGCCATTTATATAGCCCTCGATCATCTTCTCCCATAGCTTCTTCATAGGCTATGGTGGGAGGTGATTTGTCGATTTTGGAGCCCCACAGGATTTTGCTGAATTCAAGTCAGATATCTATTGAAATATGGATGGAAAATTAGGCACGTACTCGCTACTCTGTGAAATGGGGTGTATAGGTGGGTCGTAGGAATTCGATCTTAACCAAGACCAAGGATACAGAGAGGAATGCAGCTCAGTGGCAGCGGTAGGCCCTATTACTAGTTTTAGAAGTACACCTAGACAATCATGAGTTATGACTCACAGATAACCTCCAGACCCTCCGCTGTCGAATGAACATGGACAGGTTTAATGTCTGGAGGTATCTGAGTTCAAATTAGCTTTGCGAACCAAGAAACAGTGAATCCAGGTTGAACGTGCCTCGAAAGTGTTGACTAGACGTTGTTTCGTCACGGAATGGAAGCACTGTGGACATCTACAGTGATCTCGTAGCCATATGTTATGACTTCAGGTGCAAAATCAGGAGAATGGAAAAACACTACACAGATCAAGAATACGTACAACCGTGACCATTTTTGAGGGCTCCAGCAGACGGAGACCTTACGATCATCAGCACTCGTAATTGGGAGGTCACTGTGAACACTGTTGACAGCAAATCCAAGTTGGTCTGAAGGTAAGGTTTCCGTTTCCTTTGCAACGGCGACTGAAGTGGCCGACCGCTTGAATTGTGTGGAGTACGGCCGCTGATTTTTTCTGACACAGCGGAGCTAAACCAGAATCAAGAATTCGCTTGATGAGTTATGATAGAGATCATAAATTGCGAAGACATACCTCAAGTTTCGAGGATGCGATAGTAGTTGGAGATGTCCCAGCAAACACCTTAGCGAATGTGTGATTTGCAGCCTTGCAGCGCAGAAGAGGAGAGTTTTTGATGCAGGCTCTCCACATTTCTTCATGTAAATAGCTAGTATACAAGAAATATTAAGCACACAGACTCGACTCGGGATGGTCTGGTGGTTAAGAGGTCACGGTAACATAACTTTGTATTTAGCTGTGGCTTACATAACGGGCCCTTCCGGACGTGCTGTTATTACTTGTACAATTGTGTTTTGCAACTGTCACTAATGCTCTGGTCGTTCACTTCGAAACGTTTGGAATATACCGAACAAATATCTATGATTTTGACTGCACATTTGCAAATCAGAGCGGCATCCGAAGAAACCATGGTGCTCTTTCAACACAGTACTATTTAAATGTCTATCAACACTGGATGTTGGATGCAAATAACCTATGGTCTAAGCTAGTGCTTGGAAGGTAAATATTTGCGGTCAATAGCTGTGGATCATTCCATGTTTATCATGACACTCGACTTGTCTTCTACTTTAGGATTACCATACGATGATTATGTGTTGATATACCAGGTGGGACAGTTGCTCGTTATATCAACGCTCCGACACGTCTGTAATCAGGGCGTTGCATGGGAATTTTTTTTTCGGTTTGTCAAACCCTTATACGGTGCAATTATCAAAGTAAGCCTTTTACTCTCATGTTGATTCTGGGCTGGTCCGCTGGAAACGCAAGATAAGGATGAATCTTTCGTAAGTATGCCCCTGGCTCGACCCCGCAAAAGACCCATACCCTGGATGCGAAACGCAAAATTCTAAAGTGAAGCAGAGCCTATCTAGCTACCACATCGTTCCTCGCTCGTGATCCTAAACTGATGAAGACGGTCGTGGCCAGGAGGAGCTAATCCTGCAGATGCATGCATGCCAAGAGACCGTAAATATTTTTAGACGTCCATTAGATTGGCAGGTGAGATGACCGTGGGTCTCCCAATTCCCTACTGCAAAAGAACCACATCCGAAAGACTGCGACTGGCCTGGAGAAATGCTGCCTGATGCTGGCGAAGAATCCAAAAGCAGTCCGAACCGACCCAATCATCATCTGACTTCACGCTAGAATTTTCAAAGCTTCTAAATTGGACGCGTTTGTAGGTTTGCAGATAAGTAGGCTTGAAAGTCTTTTGTTCCTAGATCAAAGACTTCTCGTGCTTGGCCCGTGGTCGCTATTTTATCACGCCATACTTCTCACGTTCAACCTTTCCAGAAGACAAAGATAAACCTCGCCAAAGTGTACTTTCCTACACACCGAGCTCCTGGCCTGCTATCTCCAGATAGTTTTAATGTATCTCAAGCTTTTGGACTGGTGTTTGGCTGCCCTCGCAGTCTTTCTCATCAAGCAACTATTCAGCCTGAAGCCTTCTAGGCCACTACCGCCAGGCCCTAGATCACTCCCTATCGTTGGAAACATATTCAACGTGCCTATTGATAAATCGTGGTTTGCATTTTCAGATTGGCAAAAGAAATATGGCATGTTCATCATTTCATTGATGTTTGTGTTGTACTCTACTCACATCCGTGTTTAGGAGACCTCTTGTCTTTCCACATCTTTGGACGCAGGTTCATTGTCATCAACTCTGCAGAATTGGCGATCGATATTTTGGACAAGAAGGGTGCTATATACTCTGATAGACCTCGATTCATCATGGCGGGCGACCTTGCTGGATGGAACGATACACTCGTTTTACTAGGATATGGTGAAACCTTGCGCGAATATAGACGACATTTTCATCGCCTAATCGGAAGTCGTGCACTAATGCAAAATTTCCATCCCACAGAGGAGCGTCTGACATATCGCTTCTTACAAGATATTTTGAAGAACCCTGACGATCTGATCACGCATATTCGCAAGTGAGTTGTTATTTCAGACAACGATTTCCCTCAAAAGAAAATCTCACAAAATCGCACAAAGGACAGCAGGTTCAATAATTTTAAGCATATCGTACGGATATGACGTGCAGGGTGACCATGACCCATGGGTTAAAGTGGCCGACGATATACTCTCTCAATTCTCAGAAATGACCGTCGTTGGTGCCTATCTAGTTGACTTCTTACCGTTCTGTTGGTCCTCTTTATTATATATGCAGGCAGTTCTAGATGTTTCTTTCTTCCAGTGAAACATGTCCCGGAATGGGTTCCAGGCGCCAGCTTCCAGAAGACCGCCAAAGCGTACAAAGCAACGTTGTATCAAGCCGTCGACGGACTTCATCAGTTTGTGAAGGACCAGATGGCAAGTGAAATGTCAAGGAGCTTCGATATACTAACTTGGGACTCACATCTTGCTTCTTTGAAATTTCTTTTGAGTTAGGCTGCCGGCATTGCTCCCTTCTCATTCGTTTCTAATTTACTCGGAGAAGCGAATTTGTCTGTGAATGACGAGCACGCTATCAAGTGGTCTGCTGCTGCGATGTATGGTGGTATGTACTCTAATTAGAAGTAAGATAAGATTTCCGCAGCTAAGTATAATCCCTTGATCAGCTGGCGCAGATACGGTTGGTTGCTTATTTGCTTAATCTGGCAGACATAAAGACAGTCACTTTTTCAGACTGTCTCCGCGCTATACTCATTCTTCCTCGCTATGACGCTACACCCTGAAGCTCAAAGGGCAGCTCAAGCCGAAATCGATGCTGTTATCGGCAGTGACAGGTTACCCACTTTGGCTGATCGCGCTGCTCTTCCATATGTCGAAGCCTTGTCGAAGGAAGTCATGCGTTGGCACACTGTGGCACCTCTATGTATGTTTGATAATTCGCTTGCAAGGTTACTCCTCACCCAAAACCTCCATATCTGCCTAGCCGTCCCTCACGCATCGGCGGAGGACGACATTCATAACGGGTATCTCATTCCAAAAGGGTCTTACATCCTAGTCAATATTTGGTATTGATCAAACCTTTCATCTTGACACGACAGCGCTTCTGATTACCGTGTATGTTTTAGGGGAATACTTCACAGTAAACGAAACTACCGCGAACCTGATCTCTTCAAACCAGAGAGGTTCTTGGGGGATCACCCTGAGCTTGATCCTCGGACTGTTGCCTTTGGATATGGCAGACGGTTTGCACTTATTCATCTTTAAATTACGCTGACAATCTTACGAAGCCATATTACAGGATTTGTCCAGGTATGTGCAACTTTTCGTGACTTGTAACTGTTGCTACACAATTTGTGGCAGGCATGCACCTCGCAGATGCATCGATCTTTATCACATGTGCAACAACTCTTGCAGTGCTCAACATCACAAAATGGGTTGAAAACGGAGTAGAGATCACCCCCACTCTTGACGGCCTTGCGGGCACCGTCTCGTGAGTGGCAAAGTCATTTGTCCTGCTCTAACGACTAATAACAGGCTCTCCTTTTATTTATAGGCACCCAGCTCCGTTCAAATGTTCAATCAAGCCTCGTTCCTCAGAGGCTGAAGCTTTAATCCATGAAATACCTGCACATTAACCTGACGTTGATTACATTCAAAGTTCTCCAATGAGGTCTTTTAGTTTTGGTGGCTTGTGACTGTGAAATGATTTATTTGTTAAACGCCTGATAAACTCCTGTGCGGAGACAGAGAGAAGGAAGTAGACGGTGAAATAGCTACTGGCTGCCATTCGAGGGAGGAGGACAAAATCTTGCGTCTTAGTTAACTACCAAACAAAAGGATACTATTATATGTGCTGAAAGTACATCATCTCGGTAGTGTCAATATCAAGGAAGGGGTATATCTATCTATATCGGCTTCGAAGTCATGGGCCCACTTACATATCACGTCAAGGGCGTGCCGGTCTTGCACCAGATAAGCCTCATTTGTCATTTGAGCCTATTAGGATGCACCTTTGGAAGACATAGGCCAGCCCATCACCGTCACGGTATTCGAACACGGAAGACCTAAACTCAAGTTGGGTAAGTGTTGTATCGCACTGAGGTCAGCGACATAGTTCGGAGTTCCTTATTGCCATTCTCGCCTAGCACATTAGCCAGCCAGCTATAGCATCAATGTGAGGCTGTCAATGAGTACCATCAAGATGAGTTGTGAGATCACGCCAAAATTTGAACTTTCCAATGGCAATTCCAGGTGGTGGTAGTGCAATTGATTCAATAACATTCCATGAAAACGCAGTTGAGCATGAATGTGATTTCCAAGGACTGCCAGCCCTTATAGTTATAATTGTCTGTCTTAGATGGTGTTACAATCGACATACCAGCACCTACTTATGCTTTACTTTTCTGTACTTTTACTCTCCATTTTCCAAGTCACGTGACTGATCACGTGACCATTTACTTTACTTCTTGGCACATGACCAATCATGTGATGCATTACCTGACCAGTGTCTAGACTCACCATGTGACTGGTCACATGCTGGACATCAGACTCTAAACTTCATTTACAACTATACAGTACCTCATGTATTGCAGTGTATATATACCTGAGCAATACATGGGGAAGGACTCAGTGAGTCCTCTCCTAGTGTATAACAGCATTAGTGATTCCTTTGAGTTGTAGCCTTTGAGATTGTGCTCCAGTGCCCCAAGATTGCATCTTGTTGGTGTTGTCACAGATGGGGCATTATTACCTGATAATATTACTATAGAAGGTGTTATAATAGACACTTCCAGCACCTACCGTAGTGCACACTTCACTTTTACTGTACTTTTACTTTTTCATTTTCTAAGTCACGTGACCATATACTTTACTCTACTTTTTTGGAAAAATTGGTAATAGCAAGAGAGATGCCGCCAAAGGCGGGCTGGAAAAGTAGCCAGAGAAGTCTCTGAGAGCAGCATGAGGTCAGCCCAGAGCACTGACTAGCTGGTCCCCTGTACCTAGCTTCTCACTTCTCAAGCGTCTATCACCATAGCCGACCTCGCTACACATACCAAACTGTCGGTCAGTGTTCTAATCACTGATGGATCAGAGCCCAATGTCGATCACTCAAGAAATAATAGACTTTCAAACAATGGTTAGGTCTTGGCTTAGAAAATTAAGCTCAGAAATAGACAGTATGTTTGTTAGCATGTAAAAATCAGATCTTTGACATATTCACGACAGGAGAGAATGTTTCTGAGTACTTTATATGTCTACCTGCTCAGTTGGCAGATACAGCAGACATAGACTCATATAAATTTGTTGAAATCGAAGCTGGCTGAAACAAGCAATTGCTCTGCTACAGGTACACTACAGGATTTTCAAGTCCCTCCGGTATACTTCAAGCTTTCACTGGAGGTTGAATGTGTGATAGCAACAAAATTGTGTTTTTTGATGACACATGGAGATGTGGGAAAATTTGATGAAGACCCTGAATTTGTCCAGGCCCCAACTGCTTTGTGCTGGTTAGAGCCGGTTTTAGAGGAAGGGCCTAGCTTCGATGAATGGCAAACAGTCCTTTCACATATTGAAAAACTTACTTGGTGTAACACACACTCAGAGACCCATGCTAGTGAATTAGTAGCAAGGTTTTATAGCTACCAGGGAAGCTTATTACGAATTTCATGGCAATTTGCTTCAGATAATGGTGTATGCCACATTTTATATTTTCATTACACCGGTTAAAGTTTTCTTTTTAGGTTTCTCTCACCTCTATATTACCCATCTATGATTCAAATGGGAAGTGCTGTCCCCCAGACTCACTTGATGATGTTCCATTTTTCAAGCCAGTAAAAGTGGTCTTTGCCCTGTGGAATGAACCAGGCCTTAATGGGTGTCGGTCCATACGGGCTCACTTCCTATCAATTCAAGTTAAATAATGTAGCATCAGCTTGTAATATTTGTATCATAAAATGGTAACTTATATCTCTTGACATAAAGCCCCAAGTTGGAAAGGTAATCTGTCACCTCTTATGCATATTCTCACTGCTGCTACTGAAAATGGGCTTCTAGTTTATTTACCTAGCATCTTCTCTCGACATAAAGCCATAAGTTGGAAAGGTAGTCTGTCACCTCTTGTGTGTATTCTCTGCTGCCGCTGAAAGTGGGTTTCTAGCTTATTTACCTAGTGTGTCAGTTTCAAGTTACCGTTAGTGTGTAAAATAGCGGTGAATGAGTAAATCAATGTGAAATTGAAATTAAATAGGAGTGCTTTACCTTCGCATCCAGCACTTGTTGGCCCCACACCTTGACTTGGAGACTCATCTTCCCTCCATATTTTATCCTTGTGCTTATTCCAAATGGCAGTTTTTGAACCTAACATTGTCAAAAGATTGGTAAAAAACAGCTTACCTTCTACTGAACAAAAGCCTTTCAAAGCTAAGTGGGACACAAATGTAAATGAGATATTATACAAAGAAGATAATTTTACTTACCTTTGCTCTAGGTCAAAAAGCAAGCCAAAGGATGGAAAGATGGTTGCGGAGCATACACAGAGGCCCAGGAGGCTCAATTTTAATGGGAAGCCTGTGTTGTCGAATATGTTGACTACATCTACAAAACAACCAAGCTGCATGGGAATGTGAAAAAACACTGGTACACCACCAAGTCTAGGTGACATACCTATTTATGGGCCTCACTTCACCCTACCAACATATTTCCACCTAGGAAAGCGTGAAACCCGACCTGATATCAAGCCAGAACATGCTTACCTGAAACTGCTTCACATTATACACCCATTTTATCATCTGAACATAGCAAGCTGCCCAAAGTGCAACTCGACAGATGTCCTCTGGAATGGCTGGAATGCGACAGGCCACAGAGAGTTGTATGTCATAGATGTTGAGGAGCTGGCATTAGGGTACCAGTTGCAGTGCAAGGTCTGTAAAAATGATGAAAGCGGTGGCGACTATTGTTTTGCAACAACTAGTCACCTGTTTTGGGAGAAGTGGGAATTTTGGAAACTCCCTTGTTAGTATTTGTCCTTGCAAGAATATATAATTGGCTGGGGTACTCACCTGTTATTTTGTCTTAGCTGATATCCCAATATTCTTTAAGAGAAGTGAGGTCACTCGCGATCTTTTCAATTTAATAGTTGAGCTGCAACCAAGTATAACATCATCAGGACTTGCTGAACACATTAAATGTATGTTGACTCACCTATTGAGCTATGTGTGTTTGCTGACAGTTGTTGATTCTGGTCAAGGACTCCATCAACTGCGGTATCACCAATGTGTGTGGGAGTACTTGAACACTTACCAAAAGTGGTACCTCCCCATGTCCTTCTTCAAGACACGCGCTCCTTTACAAGAATTCTCAGTGCCTACAGATACAGGCGCATATAATCATAAACCTATAACAAATGACTTGATTACTGATATCTTGTTTGAGGCTAATAAATGTACTCGACAGATGGAATCAGAGGATTATTTGAAGACATTGACAGGTGAGCCTTTGGCTAGCGAGTGATAATTGGCATTGGCTGATTTGGGTTGGATAGGCATTTGTTTGTCCCTTGATAACACGTCCAAGGCTGCTGGAAAAGCTTTGATAACAGACTCAAAACAGATCAAGACCAAGACACTGAGAGGAGGGTTACTTACTGTCATCAATGAGAAAAACAAGATTTTAAGCTGGGTGAGTTTACAAATGGTATCTTAAAATATCAGTATTGCTGATCAATGTTAGCATTTTTGCCTTTCCCAAACACATGCTGAAATTGAGGAGTTATTGATGGGCCTTAAGGGCTGTTGTGAGGAGCTTGGTGCACAGTTACCAGAAATGGTGGTGGCAGACAATTGCTGCCATGTGCAAAGTGCAGTACATTGAGCTATGCCCACCACCCATGTTATTCTGGACGTGTTTCATATGATAATGCGGTCAGTAGTTAGTAAGCAAATCAGATTACTCAGCTAATAACCATTGACAGGTATCTTGTGACAATCATCAATGGAACAAATAACCCAAACCGCCCACAGGTTGCACAAGAAATCACAGATGCCATCCTAGTTACAACAGCTCAACACAATGACAAGACTGGCCTTGCACTATATCGAGCTAAGGATGACCAAGAGGTTCGTCTTCAGATGGTGTTTGAAAAATGGTCTCAGAAAGGCGGTGTGTGGTCAGCTGCATCATCAAAGGTACGTCCTTTTAATTACCTGTCACCTTACTGTCTACAAATTATATCTTTCATTGACACTACAGGTACATGCTGATCAGTTGAATCACATTAGGAAGGGGTGCTTAGAGCGCACATGTCAAGACATCCATTCAGATGGAAGTAGCATTGAAGGCTCTCAAAAGGGTTGGAACTCTTTGATGAGGTCATTCACAAGTGGTATAGAGGTTTTTGCAGTGCTAGCGCATGATCATGTCCTTCGCAGGAACTTGCATATTACTCACAGCAGTGCAACTCTTCCTCCACTTGTCATGTCCAGTTATGGCTGCCACCACATCCGTCTTGTCGATCACATAGCTCAGCTCTGGAACACCATGATCATGAAGGAGAAGAGCGCTCCTCTTTATGGAGGTAATTTACAGCCCAGGCCCATTCTCCATATTCCCAACAGTAGCGAGACATTTGGCCTTGTTCACTCCGCACATACCAAGACATTTGGAGGTCTTCTAAAGACAGAAGATCAAAACTACAATTATGCTGAATGTGGCTTGGAGGCTGAAGTTACTGCAGAGGACCTGTGCAAGCTTGCTCTCAACGAGCCGCTGGCCCTTGTACAGGACATGGGCATTGATCCATCCTTGCTCTTTGTTCCTCACACCCCCTCAGATATGCTGACTTCATCAAAATGCCAATTGTCCTTAGATCTTTCTGTCAAAGCTACAGCTCATCCTAAACAACTGGCCTTACATCAGGAAAACATGATTTTGCTATAGTTGGATATGGATAGGTAATTATGCAAATATAGCGATTGTGGCAAAAAGTACATCTAAAGTGATCTATATCAGTTTATAGTGAATCATATTGGAATAAATTTGGCAGCTGTGGCACGTATAGTAATTAGTTCCACCTAAAGCATATCAGAGTGGATTAAAGCATTTAGTGACACTATACCAAATTTAATTATTTATTACCTAGAGTCATAATTAATGAGGATACTAGTTATATCAATCAACACTACTAAATATATCTAGTGTAGAATTTTGCTGGCTATCTTGTATGTACATGCTAAGTTAGCCAGCGTGAATTTATCCTTGAAGCCAAAATTTGAAGTGCTTTTTGAGACATATGTGAGCAAAGTGGCTGGCTCAACACGTGGGAAAGTGTTCAATCGGAGCTTAAATATCCCAAAAAGCGGTCAAACCTCTCTATAGTGTTTTGTCAACTGTGGGAAAGCGCTACTGTGCTGCAGCGCAGTTGCACCTCCCTCCCTGTCACCACATTGTGTGACACAGTGGTGGCAACACCTCATCACTGTGTCACACAGTGCCGACAATGCTGCACAAATTTTTTAAAGTCTTGCTACTCTACCAAGGTATCATTCTAGCTTGGCTACTAGTAGAGAGTAGCTGTAACAACCAAGAGTTAGTTACTCTGGTGCACACAAGAACACACTATAAAGGTAGTGATGAGGGAGTGGTTACCCCTTAAGCTGCAGAGAGTTTGTTGGTATACAACAGGAGGACTCGCTGAGGAGTCTCCTTGATCTATTGGGGTATTTATACTAATACAGAGTGTTTGTACCTATGTACTGTACAGTTGATAAAAGCAGTGGCTGATGATGTCAGAGGGCGCAGCCTGTGTGACCAGCTCCACTGCGTGAGAGAGTTTGAGTCTAAAAGAAGAATAAAGGCAGCGCTGCGCGAGAAGGTGGAGTTAGAACGAAAAAGGAAAGTGCTGTATGGCACGGAGTGTGAACTATAGTAAAAGGTTAAAGCGGAAAATGAAAATTAAAGGAAAGGTCCGAAAATTGTGTTATTGTAACACATAGCTGTCCCTCACATTAGGATCACCAGTAAGAAGTTTCTGAAGTTGGTGACAAGCTTGTACTACATGGGGACAGCTACTAGTCCTATCCTTAATACAATTCCACTGCCCTTCTCCTCTGTCCAAACCAGTATGCAAAATGGACGTGCAGTTTTTTGCAGAAGGCTGGTTCAACAGCACCACCGAGAACATATTTGTAGATGTGTTGTCATTGACAGGCTGTCGAGAAAACAAGATGGCGGATTCTTCGTCTTGAAAATTTTAGCAATGAGAGCATCAAGAAAATTGTACATAACATACCGTTATAAGTGAATGTAGCCTCATCTACAGGGAAAAACTCTTCCCCACACTCCTCGAAAAATTGAATGTGGACGCATTCATTGGCTTTAGGGCAGAAGCAAACAACCACCAATTCTGAGCCTATTTTCTTCATTTGAAGGTGGTAAAACACACCCTGTTCCAAATTGTGGATTGGTTAGTCTCCTCATAGTATGGTGATAATCAAGTCACATTTACTTACCGTGCATGTACTTTTAGGATCCCATCCTTGGACAACAAAAATGGTACGGGTGATTTGATAGATGGGAAGACATTCCGACAATGCTAGATTGACAAAAGTTTTGTAACTAGATTCCCCGAGGTCGATACCATGATTGTTGACCGATCACTGGGACATGGGCAAATTGGGAAATGATGGCTCGTGGTTGTCATCAACATGATCAAAGTTTGGCTGGTCCAGGTCATTGTCGCCTATGTGCTTTGTTTTGAGCCCCCGAGTCCTAGTCTTGATGAGCCTCAGTTTGAGATAGAAACGCACGCATTTTTGAGGTGTGAGCGTTGACGTCGCAAAAAGGTATGTTCCATCTTTGTCGCTAGTACTGTCAGTGGAGGGTGCTGAGATCAAGGCCTGTCCTAGCACACCTGTGAACAAAGTCCGGTCTTGAAGACTTTTACCAGGGCTCGAGATAACACTAGGTGATAACTGTATTGTACATTGTGAGGGAGATGGCGGAGGTGTTGATACTGTAACCTGGTTGTGTGGTCTATTCGCTTTGGCCATGTTCAAGTTGAACTTCAAGGGTTTGGGCTTGATTCCCAATAAGTTTTTTTTTTGCTGTTCTTCTATCTCTGAGTCTAAAGCTATGCTACATTCCATTTTCCTAATGTAGCCAAACCTCCAAATGGTTTCGGCAAGCAAACTCTACATATGTCCTCACCGCACCATTCATCAAGTAAGTCGTCCTACATCATTCTTGACCACTTTTTAGCGCCACCACCTGAAAATTTTCATCAGCTGCAATATATAATCCAACAATCCAATTTTATGGTTTTTCAACCACGCAACACATCCTCCAGCTCTTTGTTGAACAATGGCAGCCTCCAGTGGCGACAAACAAATCCAACAATGTCGCAGATGCGCCAGAAATCCACCCTTGGCATTATGCCAGCATACAAAGGCAGGGAGGAGGTATCTTGAACACATGAGTTTTTGCTGTTCTTGTATGTTATCTCACAATCTCAGAGACTTGCATAGCGACGGACAGACGTGAATACTGGACTAAGCTCATCAAGCAGTCCCGGTAGTCACCCCTCTGTCAATCTCCTTGGGCCTTCCCTACCAGCTTCTTCTACACAACCTGTAGACTACCAGCAAGAGGACTCGGACTGTGCCACATTGTATGGCCAAGCTACACTCGCCTCGCAGATGGCCATACCTTGCCCACCACCCCCTCTCGCCCCTCCTGATACCTTGAACATCGACCCAGCCCTCCTCCAACTTGACCATCAGAGCAATCCTAGCCTAGTTCGTACCTCCTCAATCTGTGACACCGAAGCAGAGAGCACAACCCCTACGCCGCTCTCCACAATTGCACATGACTGACTTACCTGCTCCCCCCGATGCGCCAAAGTTGACATCAATCTCTTCCCGCTTGACAGGCTGGGAAGTCCACCCGTCCCTTTCAATACATCTTCAGTCTCTGACATCCTGGAGCCAGTAACCCCCCGGTCATATTTCTCGCAGGAAACAGAGGCGGGATTGCTGTCTGACCTAACCGGCAGTAGTTACCATGGTCCTGTCGTTCACGCCAGCGCGTGTCAACCAGAAATCCACTTTATGGTTGTGTAGAAGGAGCTAAGAGGGGAGCAAATGAATGGTGTCAGTGTCAATTTATCTGGGTAAATACAATTTACTCACATTGTTATCAAGCCATACTTTGCACAGCACACTTGCGACCTCTGCAAACATGCTCAAGACAAGCTTTTGCACATTTCTTGTGTCTCATGTTCGACATTATTGCGCGGGTAAGTTTTTTTTTCACATTTAAAGCTCGGAATAACAACAAAATTTATGCTGAATGTGTATGCCATGAAACCAACTGCTGGCTCTTTGTAGCAGCTCAGCATCCTCAAGCCAACACTCATTTCATCCATTATACTTCCCCCCGACTTCAACGTGAGGCCAAGTCCGAGACCATGGATATTATTAACATATTCTCAAATACTATCAATAATCTCATCAACGCACGGTGACTGGATGCTATTGAGCTATCCCAAAAATTATCTGAAGTGAATCAGTCACGAGCACAGGCCGAAAATCAACTAGTGGAGACCCAATTGGAGATGGCACAAAAAGATGCATTGATTTCAGAGTACAAGGCTAGACTCGGTTTGTAAATAGTGATTTGTATTACACTCTGATATATTGATTTTGATATAACTGTGATGTGATCACCGTATCTATGCGTGAACAAACCATTGACCAAATGAGAATACGTGGTTGGTGTTGTGTTTGGTGTTGATCAAACATTTCTCAATCCACACAAGGCCCAGTTAACTTTTACATAGGTGTGACCATGGATGTGCTCCTGCCGCTATTTCTGTGTGATCAGGGACCCAGGGTTGAGAAGGAAAAATCAGTGATATTGTCCGATGAACCGTATCAGACCTAAAAGCTTTGAAGTCGAACATAGCTGAACTGATATGTAAGGTTAGTTCCAAGATGGTAAAATGAAAGGGTTATTTAGTGATAATTTCAACTCACATGTTGTGCTGGCTAACATTAGTAAGAGGTGACATTGGTGTTGTGGTTGGTATAGTGGTTGGTGTCTTGGTTGGTGTCTTGGTTGGTGTCATGGTTGGTATCATGGTTGTCGTGGTGGTTATTATCGTGGTTGTTGTCATGGTTATTGTCATGGTTGTTGTTGTGGTTCTGTTGTCATTATTTTCAGTGATTGTAGTGGATGTAACTGTTGTAGTTGTTGGATAATCAATATTTATGGCCTGTTCAAAAGTCTTGGATGGTAAACCTTACCCGCTACCTTGTTAAGTCCTGCCGCTGTAGTCATTTCCAGCTCTACTACGATATGGGATAACATGATGGTGCCGTAGCGATATCCCAATTGGATGAGTCTATATCCAAATTTTGGTTGCACGGGCAAAAGCATTCAGTAGTACAGTAGTACAGCTATCTGATGATCGGACAAGATGTGTCATAGTCTTCCCCAATCGATCAGCTGTGAAAGTGTGCACAGCTGTGCACGGTCACTATGGATGAGATTGGCGTGATAGTCTTCCCTAATCAATCAGTTACATCCAAAGCGTGTGCAGTCACTTCAAGTGCAAAGTTGCATGGGCTGGGTAGATCCTGGTAGATCATTAATGATCTCGTCATGCTCGTGAAATATTGTACATACCTTCAATATAATGTTCTCACTATTCTGAACCAACAGAGTGATAACGTCAATCTACTAGCAGGTAGTTGAACTTGGTATATTTAGATGAAATCGAAAGCTGAGGTATGTACAAGGGAAACTAGCTACTTATATATGTAGAGGAATATGTCAGCCTTGAGGTGCTGACTGAGAAACATGAGGATTGTGCATGGCTGATGAGTAAGTAGATGAGTAAGTGGTCATATGACTTTAGAGTCACGTGACAAGATAAGATAAATATTGTTACATAATTAGATATGGCGATATGAGTGTTTCTACTTCAGAGTTTGATAGATAGGATGAAACTGTAGGTTGCGGAGTTGAGGATCGTGACATTCAAATTCTCCAGGTAATATGTCCAAGCCTCTGATGATATAAAGTTTGATCTTCTTTGCTATAGTGTATTTGTTCTGATAATCGTAAAGCTGTACTAGAACATCCTGCCATCAATGTCTCTCGCCCCAGCCCCCAGCTTCCATGTTCTAATGATTCATTTGTATGCGCAAGAGGACATGTGATGGCAAGTGGGACGGACCACATGGAATCTTTTATTCAAACTCGTATTTCTTCCTGCTGCTGAGTTTGGGAAGCACATGGATGGTGCGCGGGCCTGGCTAGAGCTTCTTGGCCATATTATTTTGGAAGTTTGTGCCGACGCCCGTAAATTTACAAGGTATGGTGAGTGCTGACAATCGTGTTTCACTCGCAGGCATTAACGGCAATCTGAAAATATCATTAGTTCCAACCATAGTTGAGTATTAGAGGGAAAAACCAAATGATGTACAATAAATATTTAATGTTTGATGTGGTGGTGCGATGGTGTAGCTTCCCCCGCTTTTTTGTCTTTCCTACTGCTATTGCTGCCATTTCAAAATGGCAATGATGCTTGATGACAATGACAACACAGGTAGGTAACACTGAATGATTGATATTAGACGATATCTAAGCCACGAGGTGCAAAACTAGACTCTAACCTGCAACATTTGGAGCAAGAGCTGGTCAAAGTAGTGAGCGACATTAAAAAAAAGGAGGCCAAACTTGCTGAAATAAATTTGAAAGCTGGACTCAAAAAGAAAGGAGGAGGCAAACGTACGTAGTTGCGATTTTGTCAATGACAGCAATGTAACTGATTTTTGTTTTAGAATCACAGGAAATGACGGAAGGGCAGGTTAAGGATTTGAAGAGGACCATGTTCATGCTGAAGGCAAAGATTGAACACATCAAAGGTATTCAACTCTTTGACAATGAGCAAACATGAGAAACTTACCAATTGACCAGCCATCAACAACATCTCAGCCTCTAAAGCCATGGCACAGGGGGGCTTGACCACGACCAATGGGCCTCCTACAGGAGGCGAGGGCACAAATTTTGACAACCAAATGGCGAGCTAGGACTATGGGCATTCTATAGAAGATGAAGCTATGAGCGTTGATGACCAAGAGTCGAGGGAAGGCCTAGCTTCAGCTGGAGAAGGGCGAGATCAAGAAGACAGTGGGATTGCGAAAGGTATGTGAGCCTGGCTACAATAAGAGATGAAAGACTTACAAAGACTCCAGCGATAGACAACTCTGCTGCCTCAAAGGCCAGCACAGAACAGACAAAAAATGCCAACAGGTCTCATATGACAGGCGAGGCCGTTAGCATTGATGACCAAGTGGATAGCAACACGCTGCCAGCCGATAAATTGACAGAGAAAACGCCACAACCTGAAGGAGCAACAAGCCATATCCAACCGCAAAAAGTGACAAAAGATATTAGCAGGTGCCAGGGTGAGATCAAAGCAGGGGAATGCACTATACTCGAGGACCAGCTGGCAAAGACTATGGCCGAGCCTGCAGAGTTAAAAAAAAAAAAATGGAGCGGGCTAAGAAACGACAGATATGTCATGACGACAACAACAACGATGAATCTGATGGAAGAAATAATAAGAAATCAAAGACAGATGTGGGTAGTGGAAGTTACAGAAAAAATTGCCCTCTACAAGGTAAGAAGAATATGATATGTTGAAGTTATTGATGGCTAGCTAATAGCAAAGTTCACTCACAGAAAAAGAGAAATTAGGACGCACCCAGATTCAAGACTGGTTAGAATATGATTCTTTTGTTACGCACGAAGTGCTTAACAAAGTCTGAGGGTTCGTCGAGGTTTGTAAAGAGACTTATCCGAAGACAAGTTCGAGAACGTAGTTCTGAGTGGAGGTTTTCCAATGGGAGTTGGTCTTCTTCTGAATAGAAGTCTGATCTTAGGAGTCTAGCTTTGTAAGCGTAAACTGCGTAGAATCGTATTAGAGAATACTACTGCTGTTACATGGTATTTATAATGGAAAGGAATCGGTGATAGGAGTTAGGTCCTATCTAGGGCAGGCCCGTCTGTTGAGGACTAAGTACTATAATAGGTACTGTGAATGCGAGAGGAACGGAAGTGTATGTGAAGGAAATGAGTCATCGGTCCGGTGGTATAACCAATGAGTAAAAAGAAATGAGTAGTCCTTAAATGTCCAATAGAGATCGTAACGCAAGTCTTTCACGCAGTGGAGCTGGTCACATGGGCTGCACCCTCTGACATCATCAGCCACTGCCTTAAACAATCTGTAGTAGTATATATACTGCAATAGATCCTAGAGACTCCTCAGCGAGTCCTCCTGTTGTTTACCCACAACTAACTCGGTCCTATCCTAAGGGTAACCACTCCCCTCACTACCTTTATAGTTAGTTCTAGTTGTGCACCAGAGTATACAAACTCTAGGTTGTTACACTTGATCAAGATTGAATGATGAAGTGGAGTGACACATTGACTACCAAGAAAAAAAATGTTTGGAAACCGCGGGAGTCGAACGACTGCCTACAGCGCCAGAGTCTCGGCCCATACCAAAAAACTGGCATGCAGTAGGCAGGGATTGAACACAGGATTATTGTCTCATACGCGGGTTGGGGATATACATAGCTAAAACTATATAGATATTATATGGTATTGCTGTCCAATATATGGGTTGTTCATATGGCTCACCAGAACCGTACAATGTCCATATGGTGCTGCTATGCAATATAGAGGCTACCCATATTGTCAGTTATAACCATACATGGTGCTACTATCCAATATGTGGGTTGCCTGTATGGTCAGTGAGAACCATACAGATATCATATGGTACACGGGATCCATACAAATATTATATGGTGCTACTATCCAATATGTGAGTTGCTCATATGTCAGTGAGAACCATACAGATATCATATGGTACTGCTGACTGATATGTCAAGTGCTGATATGGCTGGCTAGAACCCTACAACACCATATGGTGCTGACATATGATACGCAGGTCGCTCATATGGTTCTACTATCCAATATGTGATTTGCCTGTATGGTCAGTGAGAACCATATAGATATCATATGGTACTGTTGACTGATATGTCAATTGCTTATATGGCTGGTGAGAACCATACAAAACCATATGGTGCTGACATATGATACGCAGGTCACTCATATGGTGCACCACATCTCTACAGATATCATATGGTACTGTCAACTGAAATGTTGCTTATATGGCCAGTGAGAACCATAAAAAACCATATGGTGGACCAGATCCATACAAATATTATATGGTAACATATGGTTCTGCTTTCTGATATGTGGTTTGTTCATATGGCTGGCCAGAACCATACAAATATTATGTACTACTGCTGTCGATATATGGGTTACTCATAAGGCTGACTAGCACCATACAGATATCATATGGTACACATATTGTTGGTCAGAACCGTTATCAATGAAGTTGGATATGGTAGCTTGATTGTATTTGATGACTTTACGGCCGGCGGTAAATTTATCCTCGGCTTGGGTTGCTTACGACACTTAGTGCAAGACCGTGTGAGTTTAAACGGCCAGTCATTCGTCGCCTGCCCCTCGTGCTCCATCCAGCTTGTCTGTTGCCCGGTCCTGCCCGTGGTGTCTTACAATTGAGCAATACTAGTTGGATGCGTTTGTATTTTTGCACATAAGTAGGCTTGAAATCGTTTGTTCCTAATAAACCTCGCCAAAATATACTTTCCTACACCACTGAGTAGCAAACCTCCTTTTGAACTCCTGGTCTGTTATCTCCAGATAAATTTAATGTATCTCAAGCTTTTGGACTGGTGTTTGGCTGCCCTCGCAGTCTTTCTCATCAAGCAACTATTCAGCCTGAAGCCTTCTAAGCCACTACCGCCAGGCCCTAGACCACTCCCCATCGTAGGGAACATCTTCAACGTGCCTATTGATAAATCGTGGTTTGCATTTTCAGATTGGCAAAAGAAATATGGCATGTTCATCATTTCATTGGTGTTTGTGTTGTACTCTACTCACATTCGTCTAGGAGACCTTTTGTCCTTCCACATCTTAGGACGCAGGTTCATTGTCATCAACTCTGCAGAATTAGCGATCGATATTTTGGACAAGAAGGGTGCTATATACTCTGACAGACCTCGACTCACCATGGCTGGCGACCTTGCTGGATGGAAGGATACACTCATTTTACTAGGATATGGTGAAACCTTGCGCAAATATAGACGATATTTTCATCGCCTAATCGGAAGTCGTGCGCTAATGCAAAATTTCCATCCCGTGGAGGAGCGTCTGACATATCGCTTCTTACAAGATATTTTGAAGAATCCCAACGATCTGAGCACGCACATTCGCAAGTAAGTTGTTGTTTCAGTCAATGATCTCCCTCAAAAAAAACTCATAAAATCGCACAAAGGACAGCAGATTCAATAATTTTAAGCATATCATACGGTTATGACGTGCAGGGTGACCATGACCCCTGGGTTAAAATGGCCGACAATCTACTCTCTCAATTCTCGGAAATGACCGTCGCTGGTGCCTATCTAGTTGACTTCTTACCGTTCTGTTGGTCCTCTTTATTATATGTGCAGGCAGTTCTAGATTTTTTTGCTTCCAGTGAAACATGTCCCGGAATGGGTTCCAGGCGCCAGCTTCCAGAAGACCGCCAAAGAGTACAAAGCAACGTTGTATCAAGCCGTCGACGGACTTCATCAGTTTGTGAAGGACCAGATGGCAAGTGAAATGTCAAGGAGCTTCAATATACTAACTTGAGACTGACAACTTGCTTCTTCAAAAATCCTTTTGAGTTAGGCTGCCGGCATTGCTCCCTTCTCATTCGTTTCTAGTTTACTTGGAGAAGCAAATTTGTCTGGTAATGACGAGCACGCTATTAAGTGGTCTGCCGCTGCGATGTATAGCGGTATGTACTCTAATTAGAAGTAAGGTTTCCGCAACTAAGTATAAACTTGTTCAGCTGGCGCAGAAACGGTTGGTTGCTTATTTGTTTAATCTGGCAGACGTGAAAATAGCTACGTTTTTAGACTGTCTCCGCGCTATACTCATTCTTCCTCGCTATGACGCTACACCCTGAAACTCAAAAGGCGGCTCAAGCCGAAATCGATGCTGTTATCGGCAGTGATAGGTTACCCACTTTGGCTGATCGCGCTGCTCTTCCATATGTCGAAGCCTTGTCGAAGGAAGTCATGCGTTGGCACACTGTGGCACCTCTATGTATATTTGCTAATTTACTTGCTGCAAGGTTACATCCTGACCTAGAAACTTCCATATCTGTCTAGCCATCCCTCACGCGTCTACGAAGGACGACATTCATAATGGGTATCTCATTCCAAAAGGGTCTTACGTCCTTGTCAACATTTGGTAATGATTAGGTCTTTCATCTTGACACAACATTACTTCTCATTACCGTGTATGTTTTAGGGGAATACTTCACAATAAACAAAACTACAGTGAACCTGATCTCTTCAAACCAGAGAGGTTCTTGGGGGATCACCCTGAGCTTGATCCTCGGACTGTTGCCTTTGGATATGGCAGACGGTTTGCACTTATTCATCTTTACATTACGCTGACCATCTTACGAAGCCATACTACAGGATCTGTCCAGGTATGTGCAATTTTTCGTGATTTGTAACTGTTGCTACACAATTTGTGGCAGGCATGCACCTCGCAGATGCATCGATCTTTATCACGTGTGTAACGACTCTTGCAGTTTTCAACGTCACGAAATCGGTTGAGAACGGAGTAGAGATCGTCCCCACCCTTGAAGGCCTTGCAGGCGCCATATCGTGAGTGGCAAAGTCATTTGTCCTGCTCTAACGACTAATAATAATAACCGGCTTTCGTTTCATTTACAGGCACCCAGCTCCGTTCAAATGCTCAATCACACCTCGTTCTCCAGAGGCTGAAGCTCTAATTCATGAAATACCTGCACATTAACCTGACGTTGATTCAAAGTTCTCCAGTGAGGTCTTCTAGTTTTGGTACTGTGGTGTTCTATCTATTAAACGCTAGCTTGCTGATAGAGGCACGTAATATTCTAGTTGTAAGACTGATGCTAAAGTTCATTCATATTCATGTATTCGTACGATGCTGATTTTGCACAAACATTTATTTTGTCGACATCTTTTATACAGCCTCGTCAGTTATTAGGCGTAAATTTCATGACTCGTTATCATCTGCTCGAGACTGGCCGAACTCAGTTCTGGAAAGCGTGGCTCAACAGAGCACTTGAACACTGGGTGACTACCGCATGATAGTAAAAAAAAGGATAGCCAGCGAAGCTGCACAACACTCACGCGGTCAACCCAGTGACCCATTGTGGGTTCACTTTTATATCTTTTCCGTCTTCATCTTTGAGGTTCTTAAACCTAAATATGGACAACATGGACACCATTCCTGCCCAGATTGATGCGTCGGCGACGTGACGGCCTACACAGATGCGCCTTCCAAAGCCAAATGCATAACTAACACTGTCCTCTACGAATTTGCCATCTGGGGTGATAAATCTTTCCGGCTTGAATTCCGATGCATTTGGGTACTTCTCTTCGTTCTGCGACATTGCCCTATGGCGCAAAACTACGTTAGCTTACCTGATGATGGTGCATGGAGTGAAAGACGGCTGACCATACGTTTGGGATCACCGTTGCACCTGCAGAACGATGGATAAGATGAAATACTGCATAACTTACGTGTTTTGATCTGCACGAACCTTTGGGGATGTGATATCCTTCATACACATCGGCATTTGTGGCAGCATGTGCAGCACCTTGTTGAATAGATGTTACGCTAGTAGCAAGGACTCTGGCCACGTCGGTGAAGGGGGCACTTACCCAATGGTGTGACAGGGTGCCATCTAAGGGTCTCGCGAAGGATTGCTTCAATGTATGGCAATGAAGGCCTATCATCAAATCGAGGAAGCCTATCGCGGCCTACGACAGCGTCAATCTCTGCTTGAGCTCGCTCCTGAACGTGCGGGTAAAGTACCATAGCAAGTACGAATATGAGCAACGATGATGAGGTCTAGGCGATAATCTCAATCGAGATGCCACAGTCGAAGACTGCATATCTTACAGTGTCTGATCCAGCTGTACGAGGTGAGGGATATTGGCATATATCAATTAAAACAGCACTAAAGGATGATCGTTCATTTGGCGCCTCACCTCCGTATGCAGTGGCGGAAGCATTTTTAAGAACCTGCTCGAGCTGAGGATCGTCGCCTTTTCCGCGGCCGAGTACATCAGAGACCATGCATTTAACTGCTGTGTTAGAGGCCTATGCTAGACTCAATACCGAGAAACCGTCAAGAAGGATCATGATTAAACTTACTATGTTGTTTTTGGCGTACTGGAATGTCGTTTCGACCATCTTTGAAGTCAGCCTGCGGCACCTTAGGATCCTTGGCTTGATGCTCCCAGGAAACCATGCAGGAATACGCTGCACTGTATGGGATATAAGTGTATAAACGACAGCGATGGATAGCTATGATGCTTGGGTGAAAAAAACCCTTACAGAATGGAAAAGCGCCAAGTATGATGCTCTTCTCGGGTGTCAGTATCTCGTTACCTAGTGCGACTGCGGTATCGCAAAGTGTCACAAGAGGGTCGTTACGGGGCAATGGATGGTAGCCGTACGTGACGGCCATGATAATCGATGCAGACAGTCTGTGGAAGTAAGTATGCACGGGGAGCCTTGACGAGGTATTTCATCCAGGAGACATACGTGCTGAAGTGAGTGGCAAATGCATCGGGTGCCTCGAGCAAGTTGATCAATAACTGGTGCACTTTGCGCATTTGAAGAGGACGGTACTTGGACGCTGCTTCTGCTCGAAAAGCCTGGTGGTACACCCGCCTATGCTGTCGCCAAGTGTCGCCATAGTTGAGTGCAATCGTGTTCCACGACCATCCAAATCTGTCAAATATCGCTACGATGGAATATTGTAGGAGCTTTAGACGTATGGTGCACTCACATCTCAAGAGAAGCCACGACCGGCTTGTCAGAGTAATTCTTCGAGCGAAGGTCCAAAAGATCTTTGGCCACTCTCTCTGAATTGATAATAATAACGTCCTGGTTGAGAAAACGGGAGTAGACGATATCACCTTTCAGCCATCATCGAAGAAGATACTTTAGGCATGCATAGGTACGAAGAGGGGCAAGAAATACCATATGTCTTTCCCCAGTTCGTGTAAGTGATCCAGGGCTCTTGAGTGTCGATCTGAAGCACATTTCCCACTATATGGAGAGGCGAAGGACCGGGCGGCAGTAGTGGCTTGTGACTGTGGAATGATTTTTTTGCCAAACGCCTGATAAACTCTAGTGCGGAGATAGAGAGAAGGAAGTAAACGGTGAGATAGATAATGGCTGCCATTCAAGGGGGAGGGGAGGACAAAATATTGCGTCTGAGTTAACCACCGAACAAAAGGATGCTGCTATTATATGCGCTGAAGGTACATCATCTCGGTAGCGTCAATATCAAGGAAGGGGTATATCTTACGGTGGATGATTGGTTACGGCTCAACTTTCGAGCCCGGCCAATGTCCGGCATAATATTTTTCAAAATCCGATGTACCTTCAGCTATTATATTTGTATTTAGCAAAATTCGAGCAAGGCCTTTGATGGGCGATCAACGAAAATACATTTTAATTAATTTCTTTGATCCAGCGAGTGTGATTTGGGCAAAAGCCAGTGTGATGAGAGATCGAGCGAGCGTGCAATTCAACATGTCAACATAGGATTTCAAGCGATACAGTAAGTACATGTCATGTAAAAAAAAATCCCTCTCAGCCACGAACACGACTGGACATGATGTCAATCTCTTGTGATGTTCTCATCTTTGTAGCCGAACTCTGTGAAAAAAGAGGTGACATGAGATGTAGTAGAAAGGATCCATCAGAAAAAGAAAACATACTGCTGTCTGCAAGGAAGGGAGTCCGAAATATACACAATACTGGTTGCATTTGTGCAACAAGGGGAAGTTGTCTAACGTCGCCGTCCAGTTTCCTTCGCCAAAATTATCGGCAAAGTCTCTGGGAAAGGATGAGAACCAACCACATGGAGGTAATAGAGCCTTACTTGGTAGTGATAACCTGGCAGTCAGTCAATATTCCACCGGACCCTGACAAGTCAAATGTAAGTACGAAAAGGAAAGCAAAAGAGACTAGCTTATATTAACTTACCTTGAAAATCTGAGATGAACACAAGGCCTTGCGAGAAATGATATTGAGTGTGTTGTGCGAAGCATAGGAAGGTTGCAATCTCCAGTTCAGGCGGAGCAAGTTTGTGCCGAGGAGCTGCACTATTGTTATTGATATACTTCACGAAGTTACCGTTTATCTTCTCCTCGAGAAGATAAACGGCATTACGCAACTCTCTGCTGTCTTGGGGGATGGCCAAAGCGGCGTGGACGACTCGAAGTCGGGGGATTGCCGGGGGAGGACAGTCAAGGGGCCTTCGAATAAGCTTGTCGTCGACGAAGTTATAAACTAAAGCCAACAGGCTTGTTGCCCAGTAAAGGCAGTTAGCCTCGTCGAGCATCTTCATTAGCTCATCCTTGATGGCCAGTCGTTTGCGCCCGCCTGAAGGACTTGATGGTGTACCACTCTTTTCGGCTCCCTGTACTGTTTCTCTGTAAAAGCAACGTTTTGCTACTATAGCCTCTACCTGTAGAATATTTTCCTCTGCTGGCAGAGCTTCAGTTAGATCATATGACGCTGGGTGGCATGTCTTGAAGCTACCGGCTGGCCCCAGCATTGCTTTTGAGCTGCAGTCAACTGTTAAAGTGACTAGAGGGCGATTGACCTTGCTCATGACATCGAAAGGGACCCGCTTCTTTAGAAGCTCAGTGAATGGGATCGAAGGGACGAGGAACAGGACATAGATTCCTATGTCCGTATTTACTTCACTAGCACGTTAATAGATGTTTTAGATAGAAATATAGGTTGACTTACATATCGGCTTTGCTAGGCGTCGAACATCTCCTTGTGCCTTCATGACACGCTCAAGAACTGCCTTGTCAGGCATGCTGAATGGCGGGATATTGGGATTAGTAGCAGCCTTGGAGAAAAGTCTTGAGGGCAGTGATTGGCTGCTAGAGCTTGAGGGAGTGAGGGGGCGTAGTTCAGACGTCTTGATGGAGTGTTTGCTGTGGAATAGGCTTGACATTGATGCTGTGCTGCGTGTATTGTTACTACGACTGTCATATTCACCCTACATGTGGTAAGTATCGTCTCCAATAATGTGAGGGCCATTGGCATACCTCCTCTGACACTGGTGCTTTTGAACGCACAGATACCGACTCACGTGCGGGGATGGAAGATTGGCCTGGCGCCTTTCGCACACGAGTCTTTCTAGCTCGTTTCCCACCACGTGTTGCTGCAAGGAATATCTAGTAAGGCCAGTTGCTGTAAGTATAGCGCAGTAAAAGTAAGTAAAATGTATAACCTTGTCCATCGGACCACCAATATCATCATCGTCTGACGATATTCCGGGGCTCTGAACCTCTTCATTGCGTGAGCGTGCTTTGGCATGCCTATCTTCTTCCTTCCATAGCAAGACATCTTCAAATTCCTCCTTTGACATCAAGAGAATGATGGGAACTTTCACGTTTGGTGAAAACTTGGGCATGTTGTCCTTTGCTGATGTGCGGAAGAAAAAATCGTGAAGGACCAGCCGCTCAGAGTATTGATGAGGCTCTTCGGGGTCGTAAATGAGGAGTAATGGAGCCTTCAGCATCTGTAAAGACTCGAGTGCCAGCTGATGGTCACAAGACCAGACCACCCACAAACGCTTCAGGTGTTCAATCACTATGTTGCGTAGTTGGCCACATTTAATAGAGAGCGGTACTGTAATGTCTCGTTCAATATTCTCAAATAATAGTACATGTGAGTATCCTTGAAATATTGAAGTACCCAAAGACTCACCCCAACCAGCTCTGTTCCAGATTTTCCTTCGTCCTTCACATGATGGAGAGCTATCCGGATTGTGACTTGACGTTGAGGAGCTACTGTTGATGCTAGCATTTTCGTGCGGTGGTGGGCGTGGAATGCATGGTTCTGAGTATATCCTATGGCTTGGGAGACGCTATCAGCACTGACACTAGCAGACGAGGGGATAAGAGGGGGAGGCATAACGCTAGATGTAGCATGTCCCACCCCAATATGCTGCCTAGGGAATGACTGTTCTGGGATTTCATAATGTGTGTTTGGTAAGTAACTTGAACACGCACAGGTGAGCTGGAAATTTTACTCACCGCCACGTTGTGCGGCCGAAGAAGCCTTGACAAGAGCCTGGCGCGAGTCGGCATCAACACCATGTGCCCGGGAAGCCACTTTCGTGAAATCTAGATTTGATCCTTAACATATACATTGAATTACAGAAGACAATCAGACATACCGACAATTTCACCAGATATTGCACTGGTACTATGACCATGACGTTCTCCAGTTTCCGCACGCTTGCGCTGATAATGCTCGACGCAATCTGAACAGCAGTGGCGACCGGTCCCATCCCTACCCTTGATATACAAGAACCGGACAGACTTATCAAATTCTGTACGACAACGATGACAACTTTTAGTTGGTGGGCCTTCGATAGTGGGTGTGAAGTCCATGGCGGCTAATTTACTTACTGTTCTCCCCCCATTCCTGGTGTAGTTTATATGGATCCTTGAAGATGAGTTGTAGTCCGAATGGATTTGGGTCGAGTCGAGTCAAATTTGAGAACTCCTCGGCACAAAGATAACAATGAGGACTTTGCCAATCTGAGTGGCTGGCGACTCACCAATGGGCCATCCTCGAACAACACGCGGACAAGGATCAATATGGATATGTCAAAGCTGGTGATTGCAAATTGACATGAGGAGATGGGAGATCTTTGCGGAGATAATGTCAGTGAAAACAAATGAGGAAGAGGCAGGCACCGGTTAAATGAATTGCGTGCAAACACGATCTGATTAGCCTTACGGTTTTGTCTGAAGTGCGTATCCAAGTGTCTATTGAGCGGATCTTCCATATCCTTTCTGCCCATAGGATCACTTGAAGAACTGACTCCACTGCTTACACTGAACAGGCTGTGGATCAAATAGGAAGTGTACTATTGGACTGTGCATCCTATAGGTGAGTGTTCAAATTGCAGTGCCCCACGTGCATCAGCCAAGTGCTAACGCTATCCAGGACTGTCAA
Source organism: Serpula lacrymans var. lacrymans S7.9 (assembly GCF_000218685.1). NCBI lineage: Eukaryota > Fungi > Basidiomycota > Agaricomycetes > Boletales > Serpulaceae > Serpula > Serpula lacrymans. The sequence goes on along the minus strand of NW_006763296.1, from coordinate 1,338,048 downwards.
CGCCCTGCAGGCCATGCCTAACCCTCAAGGTACCAATGGGTATAAGGTATCCCCTGGTAGGCTTGCATAAACGACACTCCAAGGGTGTAATGCTCACTTTCTGTCCTTTTCTCACAGCTCCAGACATTTTAATCCGACCATTGGTGGAACAATTCGTCGCAGATGGATACACAAATCCAGAAATTGTCACTAAACTCAAGGACTACTATGACACGGACCGCTACTCATTTTCGTAAGCCTTCTAGCTGTAATACTACAATACACTGACACATTTGATTAACTATAGTCTCGCTTTACTGAAGAAAAAACGGATGGTTTGGGGCTTGAAGAGTGCTCGGGGCCAGGCACACTCAGTTGATAGTGTGGGGCCTACCATTGAACGTGTTCGTGAGCGGTTCCCTCACCAGGGGTCACACGATATGAGAGTGACTTTGCGACAAGAGGAAAGGGTGATGGTGCCTCGGTAAGTTGTTTCACTTTTCACACAGTGGCAGTCACAAGGACGTTAGTATACTAGGCAGGTAATACTAGACTACATGAATCTACACCATCCAGACGAAGTAAAAGGACGTCGAAAACGCCGGCTGAAGCGTAGTTATTTCTGGACAGCAGGTGTCAATGAACTGTGGTGTTTTGACCAGCATGATAAGTGGAGACGCTTTCAGCTTTTTTTTCACGTTGGACTCGAGCCCTTCTCCGGCTATGTACTCTGGCTCAAAGTCTGGTGGACTAACCATAATCCGCGTCTGATATGTGGATGGTATTGTGATGTCGTGGAGAGATTGGGTGGTGAGTCTCTTTCTCCGGTGTTTCAACTGCTTGGCTGCCAATTGCTGACTTATACTAGGGATGCCTCTAATCACACAAAGTGACCCCGGCACTGAAAACAATGGTATCGCAAACGGCCATACATTACTTCGTCATATGCAAGACCCGGCTTTAGACAAGACCCTGCAACATACGTTCAAAGGATCTCACCGGAACATTAAGCCTGAGATCTTTTGGGGCCAATTTCGAAGACGTTGGGCGCCGGGATTTGAGGCTCTCCTTGACTGGGGGGTCAACGAGGGCCTTTATGATGCTGACGATGCTCTTCAACGGTTGCGTATATCCATTTACCTAAGCAAAGCGGCCACAACTGACACAAACCTGTAGACTAGTCTTCCACTATGTATTTATCCCCTGGATACAGCAAGAACTCAACTGCTTCATTGAGAGGTTCAACGGTTCAAAGCCCCGACGAAACTCACACAAGTTACTACCTCATGGACGCCCTGTAGATATCTTCAAGAACCCGGAGCTTTTTGAGTCACGCAATTTTGCTGTAAGTTCATAGTATCATTTCCACTTTGTCATATACTTATAATACATACATCTACAGGTTAAGGTGCATCCGCCGTATCTAACAGAAGTGCGAGACAAGTATGCACCACCCGATCACCCTGTTTTTCATCTGGTCCCGCCGGCCTTTTCGTTACAGGCACGCACATTCTGGGATGCTGCCAACTACCCTCAAGTTGGCCGAGAAAACATATGGGACATCTATTTACACTTACTCCAGCAGTTCCGAGATCAGCCAAACAACATGGAGTTGCGTACTGTGATGGCCCTTTCAGTGAACTCTAATGAGGAGGATGAGTCCGAATTCATGCCAGTCATGGAGCTTCCACCCCACCGGCAACGGAGGCGCGTTGTAGGAGATGCACCACAGAACACCGGGGGCTACTCATCTGACGAAGCTGATACAGATTTTGAGTATGAGTGGACAGACGACTCGGATTAGCTTAGGCCTTTTAGTATGTGTTCTGGTCTTTCTTGTTTTCTTGAAATGCACTTTGGATATCAAATCATTGTATTGTACATAGAATAGCTAAATACAACAATGAATGTTTCTATGGAATCATGCTTTGGGCCCGAGAACTTGAGTTCTGGAATGCACAACTGTGCAGATGCTGTAAGGAGCAACTCACACCGAGTTTATTTGTAATTTAATATGGGAATTGTACCTTCCAGTCTCTTTGAGATCTCCTTGATCCTCCAAGCATGTGAGTACAATGGGATTCCATTGTGCGTCGGCGGAGACCATTGTTTTGGCTTTGCGTTGAATCATTTGGTTAGTGCGGGCTAATATGAGACATATGACCACAAGAAAGAGCTGGAACTGACTGTGCATTACTGTATTGGCGTGAGCATGTGGTTGACGCGAAGCTCTTCAAGAATGTGTCGCCAGAATTGCATGAAAAGATTTACAGTGCTGTCTGAACAGCTGATTATTCCGAGATCGTGAAGTACACACGTGATGTTGATTTGTTGGACCTTAGCTATTGTTCTCACGCATGAAAATTCTGCAACTCTGTCAGACTGCCGTGTTTGTAGATCTCAATAATTGTCAACTATGGGCTGTAAGTCTATGCTGCCTCAAGCAAACAGCTATAAAAGGTACGGGTGAGTTCACAATTATCATCCAGACATACTTACCTCCTCCTTCCAAATTGCAATGACTCAATCTCCTCCCCCTGGTCGTTCAAACTCTTCCAAGCAGCCTGAACGCTCCGTGAGTGAAGATTGCCTCAGCGACGAGGAAGAAACTATGAGTAAGGCCTTCTCATGTTTCTGATTATTGCACTAACTTACGTGTACCTCCAGACATCCTCCTTTCTCTCCTCTCATCCGTAACCTTGAGTAGGAGCAACGCTATGCTCATGATGTCCGCTGTTCTTGGCAGTGCCCGCCCTTCAACTCCATCAAGTCCCATATACACCAGCTCTTCCCCATCTTCCTCAATAGTTCAAGGGTCGCTTGCCGCCAGCTCTACTGTGGTATCTGGTCCTTCAGCTGCTGCTTCTTCACGCACTCCTGCTTTGGGTGCCGCCTCTTCTCCGCTTACTCCTGCTTTGGGTGCCAGTGCTTATGCGACAGTTTCTCCGATCACCACCAGCTCTCCTCTTTTCACCACAGCACTTGGCTCGCTCGCTACCCCTGCCGCTCCACCTGGAGGTAATGTGCCAAATGCCTCACAGGCTATCACTCGCACATACCTCGGCCAGGTTTATGAGGTTCCTGATGCTGGGACAGCTGGTCCCTTCTATTTGGTCACCAGAGGACGTAGAATTGGTATCTTTGCTGCGTGGTAAGTGACCTTTGACTCGTCGACTTCGAAACTGTCTCATCTCTATTTTCTCAGGCAGTCTACCTCTCCTCTCGTTATCGCTGTCAGCCGCGCCGTTTTTACTCGCTGTCCTTCTATTTCCGCCGGTATCACAGCCATGCAGAACACAATCGAAGCGGGTGAGGTGGAGATCTTACCTTGAGGAGAGGGGTTGTCAGTATATGTGTAATACTTGTAATTTCTTGATGTATTTGGACGCTTGAAATCCTATGTTGACATATTGAATTGCACGCTCGCTCGATCTCTCATCACACTGGCTTTTGCCCAAATCACACTCGCTGGATCAAAGAAATTAATTAAAATGTATCTTCGTTGATCGCCCATCAAAGGCCTTGCTCGAATTTTGCTAAATACAAATATAATAGCTGAAGGTACATCGGATTTTGAAAAATATTATGCCGGACATTGGCCGGGCTCGAAAGTTGAACCGTAACCAATCATCCACCGTAATATCTTTCTATATCGGCTTCGAAGTCGTGGATCCACTTGTACAGATCTCGCCAAGGACGTACCGGTCTTGCACTGGATAAGCCTCATTTGTCATTTGAGCCTATGAGAATGCACCTTGGAGAAATGGGCCCGGTCCATCACTGTCACGGTACTTGAACGCGAAAGACCTAAACTCAAGTTGGGTAAGTGTTGTATCGCACTGCGGTCGGCGACATAGTTCGGAGATTCTTATTGTTATTCTCGCCCAGCACGTTGGCCAGCTATAGCATCGAAGCGAGCCTGCCAATGAGTACCATCGAGATGAGCCGCGACATCACGCCAAAATTTGGACTTTGCGACGGCAACTCCAAGTGGTGGTAGCGCGAGTGATTCGTGACATTCCATGAAAACACAGTTGGTCATGAATGTGATTCTTTGATTTCCAAGGACTCATCTGCGTCCAATCAGTATTTTCATCAACTGTGACCCTATTCGGCTCCTCTTTTACAACTTTGTCGACTCCCCTGAACCTGCCCGCTTTCTGGCGAGGTGCAAAGTTATATCAAACCGCCATGTCACCTGTCAAATTGTCAATCGCTCATACACTCACCGTCTCCATGGAACCGTGGACTTCCGAGTCTGTGAGTGGTAATTCTGGTGTCCTGGTGTTGGCCTGATGCTCTATCATCATGCTGTTACTCCATTCATATTCGCAGTATATATGTCAACCGCAAGCTTGTATCTGAACACAAATCTCTTTGCTTGCCATCATAGCAAGTTGAGGGCTGTCCTAACGCATCCTAGGATGTGTTTCTATTCATGTCAGCACCATAGATTTACATTAGACTACATACCTCTCTGCTAACGTTACCACAACTGCTCAACACACCACTCACACAGTCAAAACAATTCAGAAAAATAAACAATAGTAATTGAATTCATCTCAGCAAACCAAAAGAATATAGAACAAATATATTCTTTATTAAACTACTATTAAGTAAGATAACAACTCTTAGACTATTTGTCCGACCCCATGACATGTCAAATGACAAGCATTAGAAAGCAGAACAAAGAGAATAAGGGTCAAAAAGAGATCCCCCGACGACGCAAGCCGGAAAGTGCAGTAGCAAGGTCATCACGCCCCTCGTGTTGCAAGCAGAGCACAAGAGGACAAGGGCGGCAAAAATTAGATAACCAAAGAATGGAGGCGGTGCCTCCATAATAGTGGTTAAACTATTAAGAACAGATACTACACTTGATCTAAGCCAAAAGGCCAGAGTGGTAAGGATTCATCTTGTTCGCGCCCAGCTTATATACCCTGAGGGTGGGTGCACGGACCATTTCGCGTCTCACTACCATTTTAGGCAAGTGCTATAGAGTGGCCACATCCGCATCTACCGCACTTTGTCTGCGTACTCGATAGCATAGCACTCTTCACTGTAATCAATCAGTCGAGTGAAAGTAATAACTTGATTGGCCTATTGAAAGTGAAGTCAACTTGATACCCGATCGCAATGACTTCTGTCGTTGGCGCCAGGTTTTCAGATGTTTGGGCATCTACACGCTGGCCGTGCTCCTAATTCTAAATCATATTCATTAGGTGAGGAGACGGTCCTCATTTGAATGTTAAAAGTGGATGCTGAGCACTGAGGCTTCAGGCTTCACTTCATATTCTCCGTCGGTTAGTTCAGGCTCTGGAATGTGATATTAAGAAACTAACAAAAGGCATATTCGAGAGTGATACATGCAGTGACAAGGTTACATGTTTACCACGGGACAAATTAGTAGAGCGACACAATTCAACACCAAGAACAATAGTAGATGATCTTCTACTAGCCTTGTATCCCTTACATCACGAAACCAAGCCCTTCATATAAATATAATTTACTTATGTTTTTTGAGCGAAAGAAATAAGAAAGGAATGTATCTATTTGTAGTGTTGAGAAGTCATAACAATGTAAAGCTAGAGATTGGAATGTACTGCAGCAGCAGTAAAAAAAATGGTAGATGTGCGATTAGAGCCTGACAATACCCGTGTTAGGGAAAGTGCCATTGTAAGCTGCAGTAGGAATCCCAGATGAATCCAAGTTTATAAGGCTTCCAGTATTGTCTTTGTGACACGATGTATCAGTTTACAATGCTTGTGAGGACTATCTTCCTTGAGTTGTACTCCCAGATAGGTTTAATCCTCTTCATCGTCTTGGCACTTGACTGGATGTGGGACAGCTCCAAGAGTCGACATATTGGCATCTCCAAAACATTTTGCATGACTTCGCGAATTGAGGAGGGCAATAAACGAGTTCACGTAAACTATGGTCATCATATCAGTAAGTAGTGGGCTCAACCGTTGCAAGAAACGACGTACGCTTGGAGAGCAAAAGGCCAACTGCTAAGTTAATACTGTTATCCGGCATTACCGCACACTGCTCTAAATGTTATAACCAAATATGATTGAACTGAGAGACAATTATGCATACTGTAATAATCGAAGCCAAAGAGAAGATGCTGAGAATTGAGAATTCAGGTATTAATCATCAGATCATTATGACGGACATCACTATGAAACTACGAGTTTCACCTTGTCAAGGACCCGGAAGCACACACATAAATGACTAATCTTTTTATTATTGTGTCCGTTCTAAACCAACACAGTATGAGCGTTTAATCGGGTAAGAAATTATGGAGCAAGAAAATAATAAACTTACTTTAAAAATCCAGTTCGCGATAAAACTAGGAGATACCACATCGATGCCGCAACAAAGACGTCGTTTGTGGCAAGCAAAGCAAGCGCAGATATCGGCTCCCACTGATCAAATTGATGCATGCATATTACGAGCAGTGGTTTAGACAACCGGTGGACATTTGTGGAACATTTGCAATTAAGCAGAAGCATAAAAAGTTCGATAGTGGGAGACACTTACTCTCACCATCCACAAATCAGAGTACAGGCGACACTGACATCTGGGTCAACGAAGAAACTACTGAGGTGAAACCTCACTCGGAGAAAAGTGAGGAACTGACATGACATAACATAGAACTTCGACCACTTATTAGCCTGGAAAATGTCATAGAGATTACTTGAGATGTACTTACACGTGCTCAATCCTAGAGAGCAAGAGCAGTGTCAAATCATGTGCCGTAGAAGTAATAAATTGTGAGCAATACCTGAGCCAAGAACTATGACGACAACCTATCATAACGATGATATGTGAGATTGGACCGAGTAGCCGGACATATGCACATACTTGCACCAAAAAAAGAATATGGTTCCGTCCCTTCCCCACTATTATTGATAAATGTAATCAGTCAGAAATAAGGAATCCATTTGATGAATCAAAATTTACAAATCCAGAGACGATGAGCATATAGACTAGTGTCCCTCAGTGCTTGCCTTGCCTTGTTCAAGTATTCTATGAAGACACACCAGTGAACAAAAAATATGATAACCACCTGTAATACAGTCGCGTTGTAAGGAGGATATGAACAATACAAACAAATGTTACTAACAGTTATTATATATTGCATCTGTATCAAATGAATGAGGATGGTAGAGAAGGGAAATTTGTGATACGGTGAATTTACCTTGAAGCTCCAAACTATTATCGAGAGTGCGAGAGGATTTGCAAAGTTTGTTATGAGGTGGTAGTATAACATGTGCGAGACACAAACAATATGGATTGTGTCGAGCGACCTGTAAAACAAGGCGTCATCATCGGCAATATTTCAGTACTCCACAACTCGGAGGAAACCCCACCAAAGCCATACAACCTTAAGCCCGTCTATGTCAGCTTGCAGTACTGGTCAAAGAATTGAACATGCCATTATTCTATAAACAAGCCGATCGTTTTCCCACTGTGTTTGAAGGTATGTTACGAGCTGTATATTTGTGATACCATAAAGGCTGCAGTTGCATACATGCATAAACGCTGAGCAGGAAAGTCATGATATTATCGCTCACATAGCACTGAACAAAAGGCCGATGTACAAGGCACCAAACGAGTTGTTAAGACTAGGAAACGGCTGGGGAATGGCTGACACTTCATTGTTGATATCCGACATTATGAGCACAGGCGTTTAAAGGCTTGACACTTGTGGCGAGTCCGAGTAAAGAACTATGGGTCCAGATTCCACCTAGTTTATATCACCTACGGGGGGTCCCCGCCCACCCACACTGATGAAGAAAAGAAACACGCAGCGACGTGTGAAAACGCATAGGGGCAATGCCTAACGACCATCTTCAATAAGTAGCTGTACTTCGCCGCAGATATATCATGGCATACACCGTTAAGCAAATCAGCGCGAAAGAAGAATTTTGGTGTCTTAGAGGGTGTTGCTTGAACCGCTACTGAACACAGGTTGATTAGATTGGTCATGTGCCTACCAATCTCCAGTGAGTTAGCCACTCGATGCATTAGATGATCATTGAAAACTGATCACTAGATATAGAGACAACGAAACCTGTGAGAACATGATCATGTAGCTATGTCTTCTTACCGACCATGAGAGAGTACATACTGTTCAAGTTATTTTGAGACTAAGGGGAGGTTGGTCTTCAAGCGTCAAACAACCATAAGATGAAGGAGTGTTTTGCTATGGCCAAGCAACTCGAAATAGGTGTCTTGTGCTGGAAATGAAATAAAGAAGAGTTGAAATATATCATCTCGATCATCGCTATAATATTCGAGGAGTTCAGTGCATTATGAGAGGGTAAGGATGCAAACAGTATGCCCGTTCTGCGTTTTCCTCAACGGGTTATGCTTTGAGCTCATTGATGCACTGTAAGTTTTCGGGCGGATAGCGTTATTACGGACTTGATCCTACTACTGGTATGGATTACAGAAATGATGATTTGGGTCTTAACGAGAAGGTAGGGTCTGCTCGGAATTATACGGCAGCATTCGGCCGACTGTCGGAGGGTGACTCGGTCACTCCCCAAAAAAAAGCCAAAGGTTCTTAAGCCAGCCCTTTCCGTTTTTCTCTTCAACCACTACCATGGCCTCCATCGCATCTCGTTCTGCCCAAGCTCTCCGTGCTGTTTCCCGCAGTGCTGCCTCCAAGGTAGCGACGAAGCCTGTCCAAGCCGCTTCGTACTCCCTCCTTGCACGCTCTGCGGTTGCAAACAGCTCAAGGCAGCCAGCTTTCCAGGTGGGTATTCTTGTCATGTTTTGGGACCTGAAGCTGACCTTTCTACAAGACTGTTCGTGGAATCAAAACCCTCGACTTCGCTGGCACAAAGGAAGTTGTCTACGAGCGCAGCGACTGGCCATTGGCTAAACTCCAGGACTATTTCAAGAACGACACTCTCGCTCTCATCGGTTATGGTTCTCAGGGCCACGGTCAGGGATTGAATGCTCGTGACAATGGGGTCAACGTCATCGTCGGTGTTCGCAAGGATGGCGAGAGTTGGAGACAGGCCATAGAAGACGGCTGGGTTAGTACATACCATTTCCTTAAAATGTGTATTCTGACGCGTTTTTATTCGCTTATTAGGTGCCAGGAGAGACCCTCTTCCCCATCGAAGAAGCCATCAACCGCGGCACCATCATTATGAACCTCCTATCCGACGCGGCTCAATCACAAACGTGGCCTACCATTGCTCCTCTCATTACCAAGGGCAAGACCTTGTACTTCTCGCACGGTTTCTCTGTTGTGTACAAGGAGGACACCCATGTCATCCCTCCCACTGATGTCGATGTCATCCTTGTTGCTCCCAAGGGTTCTGGCCGTACCGTCCGAACCCTCTTCAAGGAGGGTCGCGGCATCAACTCCAGTGTCGCGGTCTTCCAAGACGTTACTGGTAAGGCGAAAGAGAAGGCCATCGCCATCGGTGTTGCCGTCGGTTCCGGATACATGTACGAGACTACCTTCGAGAAGGAAGTTTACTCGGACTTGTTCGGTGAACGTGGTGTCGTACGTAAAAGCGTTATTGTATCCAATTCGCTAGTGTTTTTTTGACGCGTGCATTTTGTTTATTTATCTAGTTGATGGGTGCCATCCGTAAGTTCAAGTCAACGCCGTTTGTTCCACTGCAAAACTAACAGCATACAGAGGGTCTTTTCCTTGCTCAGTACAAGGTTCTCCGTGCCAATGGCCACACCCCGTCGGAAGCCTTCAACGAGACTGTTGAGGAAGCCACTCAATCCCTCTATCCTCTGATCGGACAGAAAGGGTAAGTTGTTCTTGGAAGCGTCTTTCGCCTGGGTCAAACAGTATTATCATTCTAGTATGGACTACATGTACAACGCATGTTCGACCACCGCTCGTCGTGGTGCTCTCGACTGGGCACCCATCTTCGAGAAGGCCAACGCACCAGTATTCGAGCAGCTCTACCAGAGCGTAAGAAATGGCACGGAGACCCGCAAATCTCTTGAATTCAATGGTCGTTCGACGTATCGTGTAGACCTCGCTAAGGAGCTCAAGGAGATCGATGACCAAGAAATCTGGAGAGCTGGTATGTAACCTTCTTTTTCTTTGTTGGACCAGTAATGACCGTTGTTTCCTTGCCTATAATATAGGCAAGGTTGTCCGCTCATTGCGCCCCGACTACAAGGCTGATTAGATCAGTGGAGTTGCCTATCTTTCATACCCATCTATCCCGCAAAAGCACTTGGTGCAAAATGTGTTGAGCAGGGTGCCTCATGTATTAATGAGGTTGTCGAGTCTTTGTCGTCGTTTCCCGCCCATCACTGTACTTTATATACGTTGGATACGTCTTGTTTAATGCTACATCGATGATTTGAACACGAATATTGCATGAATTTCCTGCGTGAGATATCCAAATGAGAGTGAATGATCGCTTCGAGCTTGCCCAAATAGGTATCAGTGGCTGAGGAAGCTATTACTTGAGTTGAACTACTACAGCGACTTGACTTTCTGTTAATCGACTTTACTCTCCTGGAACACCCTGACCTGGAAAAATTCTGCGGTCGTGAATAATTCTCGTACTTTGACATTGGACAGCATCACCGCCGTTGAACGCACGGGACCTGCAACTTCAACTCTGCATGGATAAGGACAACAGAGATGACTTCACCTTTGCGAAGCTTTCTGATCTGAAGCTTCCGGTTACATTTCGTATGTACGCAATCGTTTGTGTGATTAGTTTCATTCCATTCTGACACGCCTGTCAAAGCTCATCGCTCGAAGGTACGAGACGTCCACGGCCTATCTCAGAACTTCTCGAGAAGCCCGAACTACGATTCCACGGCGTCCAGTCATCGTACGATCACATCACTTCAGGTCTAGATATGATAATGCTAACGAATGGGAAAAAGGTCACTCTCGGATCTCTATGTCACCTGTCAGCTCGTAGCGGATAACAAGCCGCTGACTATTCCATTTCGAACGTCTTTCAAAGCTTTCAAAACAAGCTTTATGTGTGTACTGTTAGGAAACCTGGATACATTCGGGTGTAGCTAACATTCCTTGCAGATGGAACGAATGGATCACGCTTCCTGTGAGGTACTGCGACTTACCACTTAGTTCACAAGTTACCTTCACGGTTTGGGATATTGGGGGTCCAAGAGCTGCTGTACCTGTTGGCGGCTCTACTTTTCGTTTGTTCGGGAAGAAGTGGTGAGATGCGCGTGGCTCGTTTCTCAAATATCGTTTTCTGACGAATCATATAAGGACTCTTCGGAGAGGAAAACATCGCTTACTCCTCTGGACAGATCAAGAAGCGGATGGCTCGATGGATTCTTCGACACCCAGTAAGCTAGGGATAAGGGACGAGATGGGGCGTTTGGAGAAGGTATGCAGCAAGGCGTTATTGCGAGTCAACTATGCTGAGCGGCGTTTATCACCAGCTTGTGAAGAAATACGAGCGAGGGGACCTTCCAAAATCAGACTGGCTGGACAAGCTGGCGTTTCGTAAAATGGAAGAAATACATGCAGTACGTGTTACAAGACCACCTATCGAGCTGAATTTCTAACTCAGTTGTACGCAGGCAGAGACGGAGAAATCAGAAAACCTCTTTCTTTATATTGATTTACCCCGTTTCGACTTTCCAGTAATATTCAGCGAACCTGTGAGTGACAGATCCGTGGTTTGCTAAATTTTGTAGCCTTTTTTGAGTGTTCTGATGAACAATTAGGAGGTGCCTAGCATTCCCCAGCCATCAAACCTAGCACTGGCCAGCGCTCAAATCCCTCCGACACCTTCTATATCGTCTTCCTTCGCAGTGGACACTCACCTTTGGGCTGTCATCGATCCCGAAATTGCCCGAGAAAATCCAGTCGAGGATAAACACCGTCGATTGGTCCGAAGTCACCGTAGCAGTCCCTATGACAGGGAACTGAAGCCAAACGCGAAAATCAGAGATGAACTAGGAGTATGTAATATTTTTTCTGTCATTTTTACTACGCGAGCTGATGTCGGGGTACAGGAAATCTTGAATTATGCTCCCAGTCAACCACTTAATTCGGAGGAGAAAGACCTTATCTGGAAATTTCGTTTTTATCTTGCCAGGGACAAACGAGGCCTCACCAAGTTTCTCAAGTCTGTAACATGGCGAGATCCTTCTGAAGTAAAACAAGCTGTGGAAGAGCTGTTGCCAATGTGGACGGAAATTGATACAGATGATGCGCTGGAACTTTTAGGGCCAGGGACCGTCGATTCCCGTGTGAGAGCATTTGCGGTCAAGCAGCTCAGTAGAGCAGATGATGATGTAAGTTTTTCCAAACTTTTTTGAACATGCAATAGTGTTACTAAAGGATACTTCAGGAACTATTGCTATATCTGCTCCAGCTGGTTCAAGCCCTTAAATTCGAGAGTGCCGCGAGTGACCAAAGATCAACACGTTCTACGACTAGTGCCATATCATACGATGATAGTGGTCTTACGGATTTTCTCATCGCTCGTGGTGTTCAGAATCATGTCATGGGCAATCGACTTTACTGGTACCTCATGGTTGAAGTAGCTCTCGAAGACAGGGTTATGGCAAAGATGTATGGTAGAGTAGTTTTCAAGTTTATGAACAAAATACTGGAGGTGAGTTCAGTTACTTGATGATGACTGACATTTATTGATTGCCATGATGTCTGGCTTTCCGCTGTTGTAGTCTGATAACGGAAGTGACCGTCGGGAGCTCATGCGTAGGCAAGGGCTTCTTATCGAAACGCTGGCGAAACGCGCCAAGGAACTACGCATGTCCAAAGATCCTCGGCCAAAGAAGATAGAAAAACTACGATCTTTTATTGTAGACTCCAAGAATAATCTATCCACCATGGCTCCTCTACCCCTTCCACTAAATGCTCGCATCGAAGTGACAGGCATCATACCGGAAAAATCATCTGTCTTCAAATCAAATCTTTTCCCTATGCTACTCTACTTTCAATGTTCAGATGGTTCAGAGTTTCCTGTTATCTTTAAAGATGGAGATGACATGCGGCAAGACCAGCTGGTGATTCAGCTATTCACTCTGATGGATCGTCTATTGCGGAAGGAGAACCTAGATCTCAAATTGAGTCCTTACGACGTACTGGCCACTGGACCTTTGCAAGGCATGGCGCAGTTCCTTCCCAGCAAGACGATTGCCGCGATTGTTAGCGAGAATGGCACGCTTCTAAACTATCTCAGAGCCAACAACCCAGATGAAGGAAGTATGGGAACTTACGGAGTAGAACCGAGTGTCGTTGATACTTTCGTAAGGAGTTGTGGTCAGTGTTTTCTTTGCCACGCCATCCGTCCTTTGCTCAAATATCTGTTAGCTGGTTATTGTGTGGTGACATATCTTTTGGGTGTTGGCGATCGTCATTTAGATAATCTGCTACTGACACCTGATGGTAAGCAACTCTTATCTTAGTCTCTGTACCTATCTCACGTCAATTTGATAGGTCACTTTTTCCATGGTGCGTAACTTGATTCCCAGTGGTAAACCATTATTGATACTGATCGATCTCCCAATCCTATCCCAGTTGATTTTGGTTATATTCTGGGACGTGATCCGAAGCCATTCCCCCCACCTGTCAAAGTCTGTAAAGAAATGGTCGACGGGATGGGTGGTGCGCAATCAAGTCACTACGCCCGCTTCAAGAACTTCTGCTTTACAGCTTTCACCATCCTTCGCAAGAGCGCTAACCTTATTCTGAACTTGGTTGCATTGATGGTGGACGCCAACATACCGGATATTAAGCATCGTGATGTTCATGAGCAAATCCAAGAGAAGTTCCGTCTTGACCTTACTGAAGAAGAAGCGATAAAGCATTTTGAAGCCCTGCTGAACGAAACGTCTTACTTTACTGCTGTGCTCGATCGGATACATGATTTAGCACAGTACTGGAGAAGTTGAAGTATAGGAATGTTTGATCGTTGCTTTATTGTTGTATGTGTTTCAGTACATCTATGTAATGCTTCCTAATGAATCCTATGCTACTCGAATATCCAGTATCATGCGTTTACGGACTTCCAGCATTGGACAGTGTATTCCACAGTCGATTCTCGATAGACTCTATCGTTGCACGTGGTGTGTTTAGACTTGTCATGAAGTAGGCGACATCGCCTAGAGTTCTGAAATGAATACCAAAAGGAGCTCCGCCAGGTGCTGAACTTAGCAGGGGATCGTCTGATGGACTGAACTTGATGGACTGGAGTAACTTTTGAGCTGAGTGCGATCCGTACCCTTGTATCGGGTAATCAGTCTGAGTTACGGACACTAAGGAGGACCGAGGTACTCACCTGCTTGCTTATCCTTGACCTTGATAGCAAGTACTGTCCCCAGTGCCATTACCTCATTGACAACATCTAAGTGCGATAACGAGTGGATGAAATCCCGGTCCCAGAAGCTCCAAATCTCGCTGGATCCCTCCTCTAGATTTTTCTCTACCCAGTTTTGTTTCGCTTGCTTCCATTGTTCACTATCGGTCATTTTTTCCAGTAAATCAAGAGTCTTGTTTGCTACTTCACATCCTATTGGATGAGCAGTGTAGCTGTGACCATGAAGTAGCGCATCTGTTTTATGATTGCTCCAGAAAGCCTGGAATATAGACTCTGAGGCCATGGTTACTGCCATCGGAACGAGTCCACCCGTCAGAATTTTTGCATTGACGGAGATATCGGGATATACGCCAAGCAAAGAGGTTGAACTCAAAAAGCCAAGGCGGTAAAGGCCAATAAATACTTCGTCGTAGATGACTGGAAGGCCCTGTGAGAGATCTTGTGGACCGTCTCTGGCTGGGAAGAGTTTAGGATCTCGTACGACGTCGATCATGACCCGCTGGAATAGAGGATCTATAAAGATCATGCCACCAGCTCCCATAACTAATGGCTCTAATACGAGTGCGGCAAACTGCTGGCCTTTGTGCATAAGATTCGACAGTGTGGATTCAATATGACGTCTGTAAACCGTGGCTAAGGATGTGTGCAGCCGCGATTCAACGTCGTAGACCGAAGAGAGTGATGGCATGGCGTGATTGGATGAATCCGACGATGAGGATATAGATGGTGGAAGGCTGACCGTCACTTCCCCTTGTCGAATGGAAATGGTGGGAGGTTCAAACCAATAACCTTTCGCATTGTGCCACTCGCAGGTATAAACGCCTTCTTCACAAGCATCCATTGCACCAATAGTGTCGCCATGATAGCTACCTTTCAGTCCTATTATGCCCAGATTTTTCTTTGCAGATGAACTGAGCGTAGTGCCAGCTTTGACCGCAAATGAACGTAGGGCCATCTTAAGGGCGACTTCCATGCCGGTAGAACCATCATCACTGAAGAAGGCTCGAGAGGCCCAACCTTTACCTGGTCCTGCATGGACGAGACGCTCGGCAAGCTTCAGAGCTGGAAGATGGGTGGCTTGGGGAAACATGACATGACCATAGCGTCCGGAAGCGTGCGCTGCTGCTTGCGTCAATGAAGGGTGGGCATGACCAAGTGCCTGCGTCCACCACGATGCAGATCCATCGAGTTGAGGTTCCAGAAGCGATGTATTTTTATTGGAATTACCGGGTGTTCCCTTAGGTGCATCGTACACGCTGAAGAAATCCGACCACGCGCTATCTATGACTGTGACGTCTTCTTCACTCTTGACTAGCCCGTGTTGAACAAATGGCCACCATATTGTGTCAAGAGTGCGACGGCGCATCGACTGCAGTTCTTCAATGCGATGACTGTGACAATCATCTAGATGAGATAGTAAATCGTACACTAGGCCATCGCCACTCGTAGAAGTAATCCTGGAATAGTATTCCTCTGTAATGGAGACATTTGTTGCTGTATCTTCGGCTCTGGGTGGTGGTGGTTCGACAGTAACAACACGAACACCTCGCTCGGCAAAGTAAGGGGTAAGGTATTCAAAATTCCGGTAATATTCGTCTCGGAAAAGTAAGATGGCGTCAATGATGTAACCCCGTAGAAGCAATGCCTCGTAGGATGAGATCGTGGACGAGATACCACCCAATTTTCCGTCACCGACAAGAAGCGTAGGAAGGAATAATGGTCGATATGCATCTGCCTGAGTCGTTCCAGATAATGTGGGACTGTGAACACCTATAGAAAAAAGCAACGTTAGAACACAAATTTGCTTGAACCCGAAGTGATATATAGACCCTTGGTTCCACTCACTGGCTATATGAGATTCTCACCTCCTGCAGTTTCGATGTACATATGTCCCATACGATCGGCCATCGCGCACCTCCGGATGTAGCTCGCGATAGAGTTCACAAATGTTTCATCGGTTGGACTGCGAACCTTGATACATGTTAAAAAGATAAAAGTAATGAAAGAAGAGACAACGTACTGTCTCTCCGTTTTTATCTGATGCCATCTTCACAGCTAAATGAGGAGAGACTGGATCTCCGAAACGAAACAGACACTCGGTATGAACGAGGCTTTTTTGTGGTCCAGCAAATCGTTGGATGTGTCTTGATTTCGTACTCGTCAACGAAGTAAGATAGAGATGTGGAGAAAACGTACCCATCATCAGCATCTTCAGGTGCACCGGTACTGACTGGTTTGAGGTAGTATACCGTGTTGTTTTTTATAGTAGAGGCTCGAACGAGAGCAGAAGTGAGAATTGTCTTTCCGACATCGGTGTTGGCTCCAAAGATCTGATGAACGCGAAGATTTTTGAAAAGTGTGCTCATTTCTTCATGTCAGAGTCAAAGAAAAAACAACAAAGTGTGTCTGCAGATATCGATTTGGACTCGGATCTGACTTCGAACACAATTTATATACAGCTCGTTTACAAACAATTCGAATACAAGTGCTATCTTCCGTACTACAACCGCTGGGTCACCGTAAATACGCAATAGCAGGTATACAACTGGAGAAATCGTCCATCGAATACAAGAAAACATGCCAGATGCTTCGCGAGATGAAGAATCTACCTGCAACGTGGGTGAATAATTCGTACATACAATCGCATGCTCCTACACCTATTCCATCGATACACAGGGAGCAGGAGAAAGTCAGATATCGGTCTCCTTAATGTATTCCCTAGCCCAAGGCCCTAGCTCATTTTCAGCAATCAAACAACTAACACCGCACACCGCGTAATGACGAGCGACACCCTGGATAGTAACGTCGACGACGGCACTCGAATACGGCGTATAAGTAACCTGAGGCGCAATGCTGACATTCGCCCTGCTGATAATAGTCTCATACGCGCCTGGTACTGAGAAAATTCGAGTGGTCGCTGTCAGAAAGTCCTGACGAGCTTGCCGGGACTCGGGATCGTCTGGGATTATTGGAGGTCGGAGCCGAGCTACTGTACGACTGGCCTTCATGTCTGAGAGCACAGGACGCCCGTCTGCTTCACGACGAATTCCTTTAGGACATGAACTGGGGTTGGCAGCATAGTACTCTACCCAGCGTTCAGGAGGATCCTCGAGACGAGGGTTGTTCAATGGAGCTGGGAATGTGGGCTGAGCAGAGGGATTTTCCCAGTCTGGGCTTCGCCAGTTCGTCAAAAGGTACCGTTGGATGTCCGTCTTCTGTTCGCGAGCAGTCTGATGAGCTTCGGCGCACAGAGCTTTAACTTTTCTCAAGGCTGTGTGATTTGCCGGCTGATGAGCAGCTTTCATTAGTGACTGGAGCTGTTTGATACTCTTTGGCGGTTTAGAGACTCTGGGCGGTGTGACGATTGTCCAAGCCGGATCTGGCGATGCACTGGTTGTGGCTTGTGGAGTGGTATTGGCTGTGGTGGGGTTGGACTGCCCAGCAGATACGACGGTAGCAAACGTACGGGTGGTGGCGAGGTCGGGACCCGATGGGGTAGGGATAGTGGTGGATGGTGGCGATGAGGGCTGGGAAGTGACGTTGGCAAGGAGATCGTAGAGGGAAGACTGATCAAAAGGAGTCGCTGGCGATGGCATTTCCATCGGATTCGCGATATCGAACGACGATGAAACCGGTTCCGATGGCTCGACTGCTGCGGGTGCCTGCGATGCTACAGCTTGGTCAACAGCCGGCGTGGGCACAGGAGAAGCACTGGCAGACGATTGCTGTGATGCTCTCGTCGTCTCCAGCTGCTTAACGCGTTCTTCGAGTCGCGCGTACTCAGCTTGGGATGACTCAAGCTGGCTGCGAAGGCAGACGAGTTCTTCCCGAGCTTGGTTACGCTCCAGGCGATAACGCTCAGCATCATCGAACAAATCCTTCTCGTCTGCCTTCTGACGGCGCCGCCCTTCGACGACTCCATTCAAAAATATTTCCTCGTTGTAACGCTTCCGTTCTTTAAGAGCCATCTGAAAAGCTGGCTGATTCTCAGAGTAACTTGCATCAGCGCAATGCTTCATATAGGAGCTACAGATGTCGCATCCTGATGGATGAATGAGACCATAGTCCGCATGGTGTTCCCATGGGGCGAGGAGCGTAGGGATGCGATAACTTTCTCGATAGTTTGAGCTAGGCTGCTCTTCACTGCGAGAAAATGTAGACATGGTCGCTCTGGGTGACGGCGATCTCGCACGTCTTGCTCCAGGCTCGCGAGAACGGGAACGGGGTTGTCTGGCTGGTGGGGACGGCTGGAACCGTCGCATGCTGAATGCCAGAATTCACACTGAATCCACGACTTTTTAAATATTTTCACCTAGCCTCCACGTGCTGGCCTTGAGGTGAACAGCAGGCAGTCGCATTGCAGCATTGTTGCCAGTGTTTGTTTCCAAGGCCATTGCACAACATAGCTAAATATGTAAATTGGTGCACACGTGCTGTATTTACATGTCAATTATACGATCTTAAAAGTAGTATATCTATCCCACTAGGTGTTCTATGCGACTCGAAATCTATATCGAATGTAGATGGTGGCCCACCACGGAACCCGGTGAAAAGGAGATTCGGTCGGTTATACAGGGGCGTGTACAACGGGTGTCACCGAAGCTTGTTGTGCCTTCGATTGCTGTAACGTAAAATCCGCTTGGTATTGTCGCATACGGATGTGAACGAGCTCAGTTACAGCGGTACTGGATTGCCCAGAGGAATATAGTTCGTATGTAGGCGCCCTTCCATATGCGATTTCAGCTATGAAAATCTGGAACGAGATGATACGATCAACTTCATCTCACGACACTAAACAACGACGCTCACCAGAATCTCTGCTGTTAAACCCTTTACAGGTGAGGCACAACTTCGGAAACGGTGCATCCGATAGACCCTATTATCAAAGGCGGGCAGTGGTACATCGGAAGGATGCTGTAGATAATGATAAACGGGTCACCACGGGTGATAACATACTAATAGCTGGACATAGTGCCTTACATAGTATTCTGTCTCGTATGGCCAATGTTCACTTTGCTTGGGTACTAGTGGTTCATATTTTGCGAGGGATGGATCCAAAATGGCTTCCAATGGGTGATCGAATATGCGGTCCACTTCAGCAGGCGAGGGCTCGAGGAGGTCAAGAATGCTGATGTCTGTCAAGAGAGCGACAACAGGGGTGACGAGGAGCTGGGACGCAGATAGAAAGGGTCTCAGGAGACATAGGGTGTGCACATGAGGAGAGGAAAGGGGGAGAGCCACCTCCTCGTGAGCCTCTCTAAGCTGCGATGGCAGAACTTATTAGCAAGCGGGTGCAAAGCATAGCTGTGTACTCACGGCGGCGTGAATAAGACTGCGGTCTGAAACATCGACCTTTCCCCCTGGCAGTGCTGTTTGACCGGGGTGTGAACGCAGAAGTTTAGAGCGAGTTGTTAGGAGAACTCTGAGTTCCCCGGACTTCTCGTATAGCAAAACCAGGACAGCAGCGAGCTTTGACACCGGCAAACTGGACCTGGGTGCTGTCGGTCTGAGCTTGTCAATGGGGATGCAGCAAGTTATGGAACACGGACAGGTCGGGTGTTTCGACGTCGCATGATCGTAGGCGGTGGATGCAAAGCTTTGACTTTTCCGATAGCTGGTCGAGCGGGGAAGGGGGAAGTGGGGGAGCGGTAAAGGTTGGGACGATAGCCATGGTATCAGCAGGAGGCCTATACGAACGGAGCCAGCCAAGACTGCAAGCTATGCAGAAAGGAAGGCGGTGCACAGACCCTAACCCCAAAGAGTCACGTGGGTGGAGAGGCAGTCGCAGCAACGATGATGGTCACACCTTTGCCGACATCCTCCATATTGGCTGCGGTTAACTGTACAGCCTGTATTTCTATCAGTCAGAACAACTGAATCTCACTTATATCACCCATCAAAGCCGTACACTTCGCCTCTTCAGTTTCTTTATCACCGTCTCCCACCATCGTCTCACTTTAACGACACGCTAGAAGCATTTCCTCATTCGTGTCGTGGTAATGTCATTCTTCGACTCAGTGCAGGATGGACTCTCGCGTATTCTTCCCCGCAAGAGCGCAGCACCAGTAGCGACGTCGATGTCAGGTGGAATAGGGAGTGGACATGGCATGGTGCCCTTTGAGGACGATGTAAGACACCTTCTCTTCTCTCTGATTGCGTTTCACTTCGTTTGGCTCTTTCGCGCCTTTTAATTTTTCAACCTTTTTACGTAATCAAACCCTTTCCTTTACTCTCAGATGCGTGCATGGAGCAAGTTGGCACGCTGGTCTTCCTTCTCTTCGTGCCTCTCCTATGGATCGTATGGCTTTCGGTCTCTTTCTCTCTCATACTATGTTCATAACCACTCGTCTCACCGCTTTCTTTCTTCCTTTAGATGATAATATCCAAACCCGCAATCATATTCCACATTTCACAAGTCTTCTTCAATTTCCTCGCAATGGCTTGCTTCGCCAGTGTAGCAAGCTTTCAGGCCCATTGGGGCGTTGGTCCTTGTAAGCTGCATTGCCACCAACTCCATACCTCACTCACACCTTTTCCCATGCACTAGCTGGCCTATCAGGATTCGCCATCTTCGTCTCAGTCTCTGGCATATTCCTAGCGCTTTTTATGCTATTTGTGCCCGTCATCTACGAAAAATATGACAGATTTGCTCGACTCGCCCGTGCCATGAAGGAAGTACGCGTAGGCTTTATTCTCACGGGCACAGGTGTCACCTTGAGCCTTTTGATCGCGTATGCCATTTTCATCCATCTTCGCCATCACGACTGGAAGCGTCTAACGATCCCTGTAGATTCATCGTCACCATCTCAGCATGGACAGAGCCAGGATGTAAAGACGCGAACAACGACCCAAATGCAGGGAAGGGCGACGGCTTCAAAAATGGATTACCCGGATGGTGCAGTACCAAGAAAGCTGCAGCTATATTCTTCTGGCTTGCCTTTGGTGAGTTATTATTTACACTGTAATATATTTTACTCATCAGTGATTCACCCAAATCAGCTTTTTGGGCTGCGTCGTTGGGTTTCCTCATCTTGCAGTGGCGCAATGGGAGCTTGACCACTCATGCCCGCGACCCCCCATTCACCCGCCCAGACATTGAAGAAGGTGACGAGGAGGAAGAGGAGGAAGACACGACCACGAGATACCAACAAGTCCCAGTCGTTGCTCCCTCTTCCTCCGCGCCACGACGATCGACATACGATAATTCTGACGCTGTCGAATCACCATTCTCTGACCCAGTCCGTTATTCTGGTGCCGCATCGAGTACAGCACCTACCAGTGGGTACACCAGTCCGCCTGCAGCATCGCGACCTAGCATGGATGCTTATGGCGCATTCTCGGATCCTGCACCGAGTGGCTTTGGTGGTGTCTCGCACAACTATGCACCGCCACCCGCGGACGCTGCGCCACGCGTGAGTAGAACCATGCAGTACGCAGACCCTTATGCTGCCGTACGCGCCTCTCTGGCCCCCAGTGCTGGCGGACCGCCAAGTTATGAATCTTATGCAGGATATCGATGAGAGAGGCTATTATATTTATGATTATAGATACTGTCATTTGGACCATTACTATTTCGATATTTCCGTAAAGTCTAACTTACGCCATTCTTGTTTCTTATCGCCCTGCTTTGCTCTCATGTATAATAAGGAACATTGCATCTTTTGGATACCGACTATCAGTAAATGTTGAGCCAATTTGTACGTTTTTGGCTGTTTCAGTGGGAGAGACAATTGCGGCCAAAGAGTTGTGTACCCTTGTTGTGCAACGTGCTCGACTGAACCTCCACCCAAACGCGAATGGGACACAACCAACCGCAAGGCTTATTCTCAAATGTCTTCACTTTTGTATCCAGAGAACTGGAATCTTTCGTAGCGAATGCCACAGGAGCAACACCACAACAGGTATTTTTCACAGCAAGTAATATCCTTCGCTCACTCACTTATTGACGCGTGCCCAACAGGATCCAGGCGGGGCAAATCCGTCAAATCTGCGTATCAGCCAGCCAGCGCAGTCCACGGTCTCGTCCGAAGCAAGGCAAATCCAGAGGGAACCTTCCTCGAGCAGGAATAGGGTGTCAGCGAATAGAGGGAAGCGAAATCGCGAGCGAAAACAAATCAATGCAAGTGTCACTCCCCCCAAGCCCCCTCGTCCGATATCGCGTTCAAGGCCAAAATATACTACTCAGGGAGCCAAAACAAAACGGGCGGTCGACCATATCTTGTCAGAACATGAGGATGAAGGTATGTACATCCATATTCTTCGCCTTGCGGGTTCAGACATCAACTTGTTGGAATGTAGAACTATCTGGAAGTGACCGATCGTCACGATCCCCTACGCCCATTATCCTACCACAAGCTTTGCGGCGAAGATTGTCCGTGACGATGCCTGGCTCTCTCTTTCCTCGCTCCCCCTCTGTTGAACCTGACTCAAATGCTTCCCTTTCCGATGAGGAGGGTCGCCACGTACGGTTTGCTCCTGGCGTCGTGAGCCCTCCTGTTCGAGCAAAAGAAAAATATACATCTGCTATAGCGGAACAACCACGGGATGATCTTGAGCCAGGGCCATCCTCGCGGCCCGGCCATGTGCCTCATACAGAACCCACAGACCCTCCAAGCTCCCCGCTGTGCCCGCGGGCAACACCGTCAGTCAGAGAAGCTATAAATCGATTCAAAGCAGGCCCAAAAGAAGCTGATCCTTCGATATTACTCCCTAAATCATCGCCAAAGGGGAAAGGCAAGGAGAGGGAACCAGGAAATAGGAATCTTGTACCATCGTCTGTTTCACACAATAGGAAAGAGCAGCAGCTTAGATCGGTTGAGATCACAGAGGCAGATACCTCTGGAGAAATTAGGGTACGGGGCAAAGAACGGGAGCTGGTAGCAGCGCGAGAAGAGCAACAGCAGCACGAACGACGGTGGGAACGGGACAAGAACAATCAGGAAGCTGAAGAAGAGCGAAAGAAAGACAAGGATAGGATTAAGATGCTGGAAGACGAGGTCAAGCGACTGAAAGAAGAGGTATGGGGTCTATCTTATATATGAAAATATGGACGTCACTTAGTTCAGATCCATCTCAGCTATCTAAGCGTTCTATTGTGCGACCGTCTCCAGATCCTCACTCACTTATGCCAGCTCCTCCCCCACCGCCACCACCATTACCACCACCACTCCCTGTACGGATAAGCACCACGCAACTAGGATCGATATCTGATGCAGGTTCAATGTTCCTTAGCGCACGCGCAGCTTTGAGACAGGCAGGACCCCCAGCCGAGGCTCCAATCAACGCCCCTTCGCTTGGCCGTGCAAAGCGTCAAGGTCAACCAACAGTTAATCTATCGTCCGATAAGATGGCTGCTTTTCTCAATGAGATGAAGACGGTGCGTTTGAGGAAAGTGAGCGATAGTGGTGTGCCTCCAGAACTGTCCTCTCTTGAGAGGAGAGCAAGTACAGGTGGTTCTGGCATCAATAAGCCTGCATCGCAGGATCTCCTGCGAAAGAGCTTGAATTCCAGAAAAGAAGTCGGTACAGTAACTGGTGGAAAGCGGAAAATCGATGCTGTAGCTGGTTCAGAATTACAGGACGCACTTCGTACGTCATTTTTTCCTCGTGAGTCGTGGCAATTCACTCACACTGTTCTCCAACAGGTGTCGCTGTCAAACGTCGTTCGATGGGCTCATCGGATAGCGGATCTTTAGCGTCTACATCGTCGGGGGCTGGAAACCCTGACATGCGCATTTCCAGGATACCTTTTCCTACTTCTATGCTGTTCTCCCAATCATACCCTCCACCTGCGCAACCTCCTGGCGCAATTCGAACGTGGCCTTCTGTATCCACAACAGAAACTGACATCACTACGCCATCCCTGTGTTCTGATAACGATGCAGATCGAGAGGGCGAAGCAAGCCTCGACGATCGACTTCCTTCCACACCTCCTGGTACTCCTTCCACTGCGATAGGTCTACAAGCAGAGGACATCAGTACTGCCAGTGGTAGCCAAACAGATCCTATCGATGTTGATATGGAACCTGAGCGGACTACTTTGTCGCCCGAACGCACTACCACGCCATTACCCGCATCTCCACAGCTGCAACGTGCGCAAGAGTTGTTTGAGAAACGGCCTCCCACATCTCCGATGCCTGCACCTACTCCCCGTAAACCTCGTCCACCGGCAAGGGCCCCCCGAGCTGTTAATTATGGACCTCAGGAGCGTGACTATGACGATGACGATGATCCGTTATCTTTGACATTTTCTTCTCCTGAGGATGCTTCAATCATTCGACAGAGAAGCAAATCCAAAGAAAAGAAAAAAGTGCGTCCAAAGAATTTGCGTCACCCTGGGGGAAACTCGAGTCGTGATGTATCACAAAGTTCTATCACTCTGATCAAACGACAGCCAACGTTGGAGGAGGAGTTGTGTGACGCCTATAGTCGGTCGATGGAAGGTGATGATGTCGATGACGACGTATTGGTTGGTGTTGGGACGAGGAGTAAGCGTGAGGGTTTCCTCGCACACGGAGGTGCTGGGGGTCCCCCGGTTTTCATGGGCGTGGGCTATGTACGTGGTGCCGAAAATGCAAGTGAAGAAGAAGAGTATCGATCTAGGAGGAGTAATCACCATTCATCTATACCGATCGCTGCGAAAAGAAAAAACAAGCGGTAATCTTGGCTCGTCTATGAATTCTCCTTGGATCCCGTCGCTCTTGTATTTGGGCTCTTTAGGCCATATTATTATGTATATCTTATGCTTCTGTACTTTGAGTCGCTGTAGCCAAGAGTACGTACATTGTTTTTTGTTTTGAATAAAAAAATCGCCCATCTACAGAGGTGATTCAGTAAATGTGTTACAGGGCCAAGCTATCAAAAATCAAGAGAATCACAAGGGAACATAAATATAATCACTAGAAACAACTGGATACACAGATAGAAACTGAGAACTTGGGAGAGGTAGGTGGTGAAAAATACACCGTGCTAAAGTGGGAGGGGAGCGATTGAGTATACCAATAATGAGGAACGTGGCTCGTGCTGCGAGTATTTCCTGCAAGAGCTGATTTGGTTTATCAGAAGATAGCTCGGACAAGACCACCACCAATAGCGGCACCTGCGCAAAAACGAGAATGAGTCTGATGAGCGGTCGGAAATTGCAAAGATACCTACCTGCGCCGAAACCGACACCGCCTGCAGCTGAGTGTGCCATCTAAGAGAATGCGTGTCGGCGCTAAATTGGAGGAACTGGGCAATAATTCGGGAAAACTAACCGTGTTTCCGAATTTTCCATACTTGCTCTTCTTTTCCGTTTGCCCTGAGGCTTGCTGCAATCCCACAGAATTGACGCCATCAGCGGCAGACGGAGGGGTATCTGTGCCGTGTAGGGCGGCTCCGAAAGGCCTGTAGACTTTTGTGGTCCTTGGCTCGGTTGCCGGTGCTGGTTGGATGGAAGCCGGCGTGTGAGCTGAAGCATCGACTTTCTCTACATGATTTGATGGGAAGAGAGCTTCTTTGCCTCTCGCTCTGCCTAACCACCAGTCTTCATTTTGTTCTGACACGATTTCGATGAGTTCACCCGAGGAGAATGACAGGTCATTTGATTCCTACAGGGTGACCGAATGAGAACAGGTTTGGACGAGTCAGGAAGGATATTCGTACCGAGCCATCTTCGTTATAAGCCCACATTGCGCGTGCATAAACTGTTTGACGCGCTGGAGCGGGAGGAACGGAACGGGCTGAAGTGACAGTTTTTGGTGCAGAGGAAGAGTGCACGACAGCTGTAGGCATGACTTGGATGTTATACTGTCTGACGACTGAGTGGCTGGATACCGAGACTGGTAATTTAGACATGATAGAGTTCATTGCGGCGGCATCGTCTGAAGAAATGTAGTTCTGGGACTCGAGGAAGGCGATATTGAGCTGCATTTGGGAGGCAATGTGGGCAAGGAAAGCAGCAGATTGGGCATCTGTGGCCATGGTGGGCAAGGAGAGCAAGAAATGATTGAAAGTATTGGATCCATGTTGCTTATAACTGTAAACATGGTGATCGGCGTCTAATTCACCAGGCACGGAGCACATTATGTTATCCGAAATGATAAGTCCAAATCGGGACTTATCTTTCTCTCCTCTCTTTGCTTTCCACTGCGATGCCTTCAGCTACGCTCATCGCTGCTCTCCCCGCCTTTGTCTCCCCAGACGCACACAGAGAGCTCGTCGCATCCACCCCCGCATCCTTCAGCGACATCCCCCCCGTTCTGCGACACAAGGAGGACAATGTCGCCGTCTCCCTCGCCCCTCCACTCGACGGTTTTTCTGAACAGGATAGCACACAAGGATCGCTCTACGTTCTCGAGAGGTATGTTCAACTGGCTTCGCTTGGGACCAGAACACATTCTTATCACATACCCTCGCAGTGCTCTTGTCTTCATGTCTTCCACAGGTCGAGGTTTCCAGATCGAATATCCCGCGATAACCCTTCACGCTATATCTCGTGCACAATCGCGTCCATCCATCTATTGTCAGCTCGACGAAGCCTCTCCCACCGCAGCAGATGTACCACCCGACCAGGATGACATGTTCGACATGAGAGAGCTCAACATCGTCCCTCAAAATCATGCCGCCTCACGTACGTTTTGAGTCCTTCATCAGCCTCTTCACCATCTTCTTACGTCTACTTCCATAGTTGATAATATATTTGAGGCAATGTCTCTTTGTGCATCACTTCACCCAGACCCAAACATGTCAGACGACGAAGATATGGACGATGCCTTCATCGCCACGGGCGATTCTGCCTTCGACACTTTCACAGGTGATGAAGACCAGGAACTCAGTGAGGTTGGGAGGGTGCGCAGCAATTTCTTGAACGATAGTCGCTATGCACCATACTAGACACCCTCCTTTTGTTCTTTATCCCTCTCTTTAGGCAGCTCTCGATCATCTAGAGTCAATCATATACAATCCGTTCGATCGCTCTCAACAGTCAAACGGTGTGAATGGAAACGATGTAGCTGATGAACAACACTCAGACGATCCAGAGACGAAAGAATAGATGCATATTGTGATGAAATAGAAGACAAAAGTACCCAATGTAAACGTATTATAACCAATGTAATCTGTCTATCATCGCCATCGCCTTCATTTTAGATATCACACAAACAAGTGCTAGTGCTACAGTCACTTGGGATTCTTCTGTCTAACATCCGCCGAAAGTGTTTTCATAGGAACAATACTTGGTACTGGACCCCAGTCGAATGTTACTGGCGAAGACGGTCCGCCAGGATTTGGGCTTTTCTTCAGCTGAACAGGCTTTTGGTGATGTTTGACACCACTCCCAGTTCGATGCCGCGACGAGGTCATCAGGTGTGAAGAAGTTGAATCATCTTCCGAGGGTGAGCTCGGCCAAGGCGACAAGGCGGATGGAAGACTTAGAGCTACCGGCGTGGTAGGCAACGAGAACAGAGAAGGAGGAGTCTGAGGTTCCATCTTGACTGCCTTCTGAGGTGTATGGAAAAAAGTAGGCGCAGGCATCTTGGCCACTGACGTGTTCAATAACGGCTCACTTCTTGCCTCCAACAATGCACGCTTGAGCTTCTGTGCTGACCGCTCAGCATTTAACGCAGCTGCAGTTGTAACAGCGACATGAGGGGTAACATTGATGGGACGCTTTGCCGTAGATTCTCCAAGTCGTTTATCCCGGGTAATTGAGACCTGCAGAGAGGACATGTCAAGTTTGCTCATCCTCGCAGCCAGTTTGGAGATATCTTCGGTCTGCTGGTTGATGGCCAAGTTGATGTTGCGGAACGTGCGATTGACTGTATCCAATGAAGGTGCTCTAATTAACAGCTGTGAGCTGCACATGCTTGGAACATCTGAATTGCATCACTGACCTGAGCCCTGGCTTTCCGATTTGAAACTGTGAAAGCTTTGTTTTACATCCTTGCAGATTATCCTCAAGCTTCTGTACACGGTCACGAACCACCTGAAAGGTAGTCAGTTTCTGCTGTGGTGGATCCCAATCAACGACGAACTTGAATGTCTCTTCGTAGTTGACTCTGAGCTTCAAGATGTTCGGGTCCTAGTGTTCGTACTTTCAGCATCTTAGCAAACTCTTCATCTGTCTTGGCCCGATTGAAGCGAACAATTTCTTCCTTCCTAGTACCCGCTGAAGGAATATTTTAGTGACAGGGGTCTTTCATCGGTATTTATAACCTACCCTTCAACATATTACTCTCAAGCTCTCGCAAAGTCCTTTTCAGTAATATTCGCTGGTCTTTTATGTTTTTGACGTCGTCCTGCAACTGGGCGAGTACACGACCGTACTGCTGAACATCACCCATTGTCCATTTCTGGGGGTCCACTAAATCAGTTTTGGTGAAAGAATGATTGGACCGCTTCCTTAATTCTTCTTTTTTCTTGCCAGCCTCCTCTGCAAGAACTCGTAGCTGTGAATTGGGTTTTATAAGCGCATACAAGAAACAGAGATAAGAGAAACTCGCACGTTTTCTAGTTCTTTTGCCAAGCTTGAAAAAAGGTAGGCACACTCGGTCTGCATTCCTTGCTCTAGTTGCGGTTCGGGAATAGATACCGATGTAGTCACAGGTGCCTTTACTTGACTCCCAAAAACTCTGGGAGTTGTAGGCATTGTCTCGGTTAACTTTGGTTTCGTTCCAAATAGACTAGGTGGAGTACTGCTCGGAGAAAGCGAGGGCGCTTTTGGAAGGCCGAACTGGGGAGGCGCCACCTGTAGAGAGGTCGGTGCTATATTGAAAGGCGCTGGCGGTTTACTTGCTGGTATACCGAAAGCAGAAAGCAAAGGCGGCGTTTTAGGACGTAAAGCTGAAGTGGCATCAGGTTCTTCCGACTTTACAGGAGGAGTAAACTGGCCAAAAGGTAATTTGGCTGGAGCGGGATGAAGAGTTGCCGTAGAGGGGGCAGATTTAGAAGCGGTAAGAATTGGCTTGGGCTCTACTTCCTCATTGTCACCGGTAAGAGGCACGCTAGCCAAGGGGGAACTTCGAGCAGGGCGGGTGCTTGGTCGAAACGGAAGTCCAAACGCTGAAGTGGTTGGCGTAGATTGCGTGGGCGGTGCAGAAGGGGTGGGCAAGACAGTAGAGGCTTCCTTTGAAGGTGATCCTGGAGGGGTAGTACTGGTCTCTCTCAAGGGCATCGGAAGCTTACCGCCGCCAAGACCAGAAGTTATAGGGGAAGGAGACGGTGAAGTAGGCAGAGCAATAGTAGGCGGCTCATTTTTTGGAGTAGTGGATGGCGACCGCTGATTCGACTGCGGTGTTGATGGAAATGCACCATTTTTTGTGACAGCAGGTTGTTCTGTTTCGCTCTCATCAGATTCCTCTTCGGGTAGTTCATCGTCCTCCGACTCAGACACACTCTCGGAGATGAATGATTTAGTGTCGTCTTCCAATTCGCCTTCTTCTGACAGTTCCCCGTCCTGACCCTCACACTCATCGGAGGATGCATTGACCTCGACAAAAGAATCCGCAGAGGAAGGTATAGAAGCCAAAGACGACTTCTGCGAGATAGATTCCTGCTCTTTTCCCTCTTTGACTGTTTCTTTACTCCCCGAATCATCTGTTGGCGATGGATAACTCTCTTCGGATGATGCACCTGTATCTAAAGATTGAGGGGTGACTGTTGGTGTTGGTTTCCCGCGCTGAGGTATGATGGGGGGCGCAGGCTTCGGGTCGCCATCTTCCCTTTCAGACAGTTCCACCACTGATGCCCGTTCTTTCGAAGAATCTTTTACATCATCTCCTCCAGTACGAAGAAGTTCGCCGAACGATTTTGCGCCGCCAGTGAAAGCACTGAAACCACCTGATTTGGCAAAAGCACTGAAGGCTCCAGATGCGGGGGTGGTGAACGCTGTGGTTGCCGGTGATGGAGTAGAAGGCGTAGCAGGCTTCACAGCACTGCCAATCATAGACGACATACCAAAGGTGGGTGTCCCGGCACCGGACTTAGGAGGGGTAGAGGTTGGTGTAGTAGCTGCCGTCGTAAAAACCGACACTGGCTTACTTTCTGGTTGTTTAGGTGGGTTAAAGAAAGGTGAATTTTTTGCGGGTTCGCCTCCAAATCCGAATCCTGTCGCTGGCCGGTAAAAAGGTGATGGAGAGGTCTGGAGCTGGCCAAATGCCCCCGCAGCAGGAGACGGAGAGCTACTTTTGAAAGGGGTGGTAATATTCGGTGTCTCATCCTTCGCTTCCACAGGTGATGGAGACCTGCTTTCTACCTGAGAGGGAGACGGATTTCGGAGGGATGCACTACTCGAGGTGAATACAGAAGCAGGAGTAGTGGTAGTAGTAGTAAGGTTCTGGCCAAAATTCATTTCTCTATCATTTGTGCTTGTGGTTTCCATTTGCGGTGCTGTCCCTGAGGCCAATGCAGGTTTATCACCAGTTGTGTCACTCTTGCTCTCTTCAAATACGGGCTTGAACGGTTCCGAGATGGGCTTTGCTGTTCCATCGTCCGATGCCCAAGCAGGTTTGGTTGGAGCGGTTTGTTGTAAAGCGGATCCGAACGTTGTAGGCCTGCCCGATGCAAAGCTACCAAACCCACCACTCACGGGCTGGGAATGAACCACAGGAGAAGCTGGGGCAACCGCACCAAAGGCAGTTTTACCGAAAGCTGACGTTTCCTTCTGACCGAACCCTGGCGGTCCAAAGCTCGTCTGTCCAAAACTTGATTTCCCAAACGACGACTGACCAAATGACGACTGATTGAAACCTGATTGCCCAAACCCAGTGGATGCTCCAGAGCCAAGCCCACCCTTTCCAGATCCTGACTCAGGCTTTGAGGACTCGGATGCAGATGCCGATGAGGCAGAACCAAAAGCATTCGTAGAGCCTACATTTCCAAATGCTCCAAAGCCAGTAGCAGGTTTGATGAAGCCAGACCCAAATCCGAATGAAGACTCGTTACCTGCAGTACCACTTTCAATGGTCGGGGGACTTGGGTTCGTGCTGGCATGTCCAAATGTAGACCCAAAGGCGGACTTGGGTTTCTCCGGTTGAGAGGACGAGTCTCCGAGCGACAAGCCACCAAATGGCGGAGTGTCATCAGAAGCCATATTGTTGTCTTCTGCAGGTGTGCTGTTTTCCGTTGAAATTTTTCCAAACCCAAAGCCAGCCTGGCCAAATTTAGCTAGTGCAGCTGAGCTAAATGCGCCAAATCCTCCAGCAGAAGTGGTAGTTCCAAAACCGCTCTGACTAGACTGGCCAAATGGCGAACTCTGCTGTCCAAATACGGACGTGCCAAAAGATTGTTTATTGAAGGCTGGATTGGCTTGGCCAAACAAGGACTGCCCAAATGCTGAAACAGGCTGCTGACCAAAGGCCGAAACCGGTTGTTGACCAAACGTTGATATGGAAGAATTACTGGAAGCTGGAGTTTGGCCGAACGAAGAAGGTTGTCCAAAAGTAGAAGGAGCCACGGTGGGGCTAATATAAGTTTGGGGGGTTGCAGTGACCTGAGGCTTGGGGGTAGGAGCGACAGCTGATATGGCAATGCTGGGAGCATTGTCAGTGATCATTCCAGGATAAGGAGTCCCGCGAACATTAAGTATATTCCATCCTATGAGGGTACCATCGCTTGCATACGCATACATTACAGGCGGAGGTGGTAAATCAACACCTTCCCCCGAGGCATTAGTATGACGATAGGATGATCTGCAGGTCAAGTCCAGCTCTAGTCCAATGAGCACGGTATCGTTCATATCTTTGTCTAAGGGCAAGCTTGGCGTGGACGTTTCTTCGAGGGATAGATTACACCAGGCTTCTCCAGTTTCGTCGGCGATGTTACCAATGGCGCCAATATCCGAAGAACAGCTATTGCCTATGAATAACAAAATCCTGGCGGGATCCCAGTTCTTTAAAACTAGCAGAAAAGCACCCGGCGGGCGCAGGCCAGGAAACGGCATATAAGGGTCATTCAATTTGACGTCGTGTGCGGTGCTGGCTTTAGAATCTGAAGAAACTATAAAATGTGATTGCTCAGCTTCAACATTCGGTGGACCCTGAGGTGCATATATTGCATGAAATGAGGGATTGGCTAGCCATGTATTTGAAATAACACTGAAATTACTGGCTGACGGAGGTCGTGGAATGATAGACTTGGGAGAAGACGTCAAAGTTGGACTGAAGGTAAGAATATTTCCACTCTGAAGCCCGATTGCTAGCTGTTTCCCCTTTGGAGACCATGATACTTGTGAAAGAAGTCAGCTGAGATCCAACGGGTCGGTGAGGAAAGCGTACAAGAAGTGGGAGTCGTATCTGGGGAGTTACCACTTTGCCAACCGCCAACCGATTGCATATTTCGAACATCCAAAACTTCCACTAGCAATGCTGTTGAATTGTTACTAGGTTCCCATAAAACAGCAACCAACTCTGGCAGGTCGCTCGGGTTAGGCAATACAGACGCAGGCGCAGAAGATGAAGTAGATGGAAAGTTGTGTAGTGGACTGATTGGTCCTTCTCCTGCAGAGAATATGTCATCTGTGTTAAACACTAGAATCGAGCCTTGGGTGAGTCCAATCAAAAGCCGACTATCGCGAGACGCGAAGCTGATCATGTTCGGGCAGGCAGTATCCAGAGGAACCTTTCTCTGTGGGCTGAACACTGCTTGATCATTTTCTGCGGTGGCAGCCGAGAATGCATTTCGCAGATCAGCGAGAGGGGAAAGAATCAGGGCTGAGGGTATTTGTTTTAAGAATGGCAGGACATTCTGTATGTCTTTGACACGTACAAGCTCCGGATGTTGAATCTCTAATGATTGCTGCGAACCAGCCTCGTGAATTTGCTACAGTGAACAAATGACCTTTGCCCGGTAAAGGCGTCAGATCAATGGGCTCTGGGGAAAGTCTGACCCGTGCGCGCTTATTCAAAAGGCGGAGAGCAAGGAACTGTTTGACAAGTTAGAGAGAGGTTATTATAACCAAATGATATGCGTACGTCTGCATCCTTTTCTGAAGCTTCGCCTGAAGTTGTATGGAGTGGAGGTGCTACGGACGGTTGGAGCTGGCTGACATTCATGTCTTTTCCGGTTGTCGTGTTCGACAGCACGAAGTGAAAGTGAGAACAACAGAAAAGGATGGAATGAGGATAACTGACGGTTGGACGTGAATGAGCAGCTCGCGTTTCGCGCCACAACTGCCAAAAGCGAGTTTGGAGCCGTGAAGCCGAGATTCATCCCAGCGCTGCACTGCAATACCAGTTCCAATAAATACTAGCCCTAACTGCGCTTCAACCGTTTCTCTTTCTCTATATTCTCCATAGATACTTCGTCCAAATGGCCTTCAACTCTCAAAATGATACATCCGCCGTTCTCGACTATATTGTCTCTCAAACGAGGCAGAATATTGAATTCCTAATGGCACAGAAACATATATCGGAGTCGGCAGGCAGAGAAATCCTTTTCAAGTTGCCTACTACCTCGTCAGTGGCAGCTTTGACAGATAAGGCACAAACTATGTCTCTCCTCCCAGCACCAGCACCCAACCGTAACCTGGGTCGCCGTGTGCCGTCTCCTACTCAACGCAAGGCAGAAGCTCGAGCGATATGGGACTGGGAAAGTGAAGTGTGTCACCTCTTTTGGCCTACTATCATGCTATCATCTCAACCTCCGTTAACAGGACCCAGATGATCTGATGTTCAAGGCTGGAGACGTCATTGAAATCGTCGCTGAAACAAATACAGATTGGTGGACTGGTCGACACAACGGCAAGCAAGGACTGTTCCCTTCTAACTACGTGGAGAAAATGAAAAACACTGCTCCACCGCCTCCTGCCTTCCCTGAGGTTCCCCGATCAGCTTCTCCTTACCAGCCAAAGTACTCTTCACCTGCTCCTTCCGGTCCTCCTTCTTACGCTCCGCCATCTGGTCCTCCTCCGAGCGGGTATTATGGCTATCAACCTCCACCAGCTGCCCCCCAACCCACAGCATATAACCCATATATGGCTCCGACGGCACCTCTCAATGCCATCGAACCTGCACCACAGCAAGAACCTCCCAAGAAGAGTAGGTTTGGTGGACTAGGTAACACCGTAAGTGCGGGGAGGTGCACTTTTCAACATATTTTCTGAGTCTAATCAATATGAAGATGGCACAATCGGCTGCTGGTGGTGTTGGATTTGGTGCTGGTATGTTACGTTCGCTCATCATTTGCACCGCCTGTTCATTATTTTCTATAACAGGTTCCGCTGTTGGCAGTGGCATAATCAATTCCTTGTTTTAGACTGTCTTTGAGCTTCCGATCAAGAGCATAATACCATCCACTTATTTGTATCATTGTTAAACACATTGTCGTTTTACTTCTGTTGGTATACAAACTGTAACTTGAACTGCAACATACACATCCCCTATAGTGTACAATGACAGCAAGCTATCTTATGCTCCACTCTTCCAGTAGGCAATATCTCCATCAATCACTACGAACGAAATCAGAATACCTAAAAATCTAGCAAAGAAATAACTTACTCTCATACGGCTTGCCCTGCTGTCTGAGTTTGCCAGCTGCTTTGACGGCAGTTTCACTACCGTGCTCTTTCAAATCCTCATAACCCATGATTTCCCCACAGACAAACTTGTTTTCGAAGTCGGAGCTACGATAACAATATATTAAAAATGACCGGCAAACACAAGATTTTATTACTAGTACGAACTGAATGACACCAGCGGCTTGTGGCGCTTTAGTTCCTCTCCTAATGGTCCAGGCTCGAACTTCATCTGGACCACATGTGAAGTACCGAATGAGCTATTGTACAAAGAGCATTAACCAATTGAGCCCGTAATCAAGGAGCGTTACAAACATCGAGGCTGGCGTAACCAGCTTGAGTGATCTTTCCCAGTCCGGTCTGAGCCCCGATTTCTTTCTGTGTTTCTTCTTTCTCCTCGGGCGACATTCGAGCCAGACGCTCTTCCAAGGAGACGGAAAACGGAATGAGGGGATCCCCGGGATTATGAACATCAATCCATCCCTTGATCTTGGCTAGCCTGTCCAATTTCATATTAAAATTGAGAGCGAAGTATAAAATAACGGGAATACACGCACCATTTATTCTTCTTCCTGATATAATCCTTCTCGCTGAGATTCACGAGATAAGTCACAGGTTTGGCAGTTAAGAGCGACAAGCTATTGACGACTTCAATCTGAACGAAAAGTATGTCAGGTTTACCTCAACAAGGATGAATAATTGAGTCAGAGAAAAAATAATCTCAAAGGCTTTGGGGCGTTACTCCCGCCTCGACGAGCTGGGTTATCGAGCAGGTTGCTCTTTTTCATCGCGTAAAAGATAATCTAAATTAGAATGAAAATCACCTGCAAAAAAGTATATTAGCTGGTGACTTAAGCAGACAAATTAATTGAATGGGGTCAGATATGTTAAATGATCTCAAAGGAATGTGGGGCGTT
The DNA here is from genome assembly GCF_000218685.1 of Serpula lacrymans var. lacrymans S7.9. Taxonomy (NCBI): domain Eukaryota; kingdom Fungi; phylum Basidiomycota; class Agaricomycetes; order Boletales; family Serpulaceae; genus Serpula; species Serpula lacrymans. The sequence goes on along the minus strand of NW_006763296.1, from coordinate 1,302,332 downwards.
ACTCCCTCCTCGACGAGCTGGGTTATCGAGCATACTGCTCTTTTTCGTCGTAAAAAAGATAATCCAAAGTTTTTAATCACCTGCAAAACAAAGAGTTTAGTTGATTATTCAAGCAAATAAATCAAACTTGTGAAGAGAAGATATAATCAGATATGTATATTATCTCAAAGGAATATGGGGCGTTACTCCCTCCTCGACGAGCTGGGTTATCGAGCGTATCGCTCTTTTTCATCATGAAAGTGTTGGCCCACATTATGCAGGAAGGTTAAGCGAGCGTAACAAAATACTCGCCTCTTTATTAGACCACTCTCCCTTGCGTACATCTTTGTTGTCAACTGTCAAAGTCTTCAAAACCTTTTCGACTGTAGCCTTAACTGGTGAGTTTGCAAATGCACACAGCGAAAGCAAGCTATTAGCGTACGATTTCTTCCTTCTTCGCCTTATCGGCCAAACTGTTACTCCCAAGAGAACGACCGGTTCTCTTGAGATTGTCCAAGTGTTTTTCTACCCATTCGATGTCCTTCAATCGTAACTCTGTCTGGATGATCTCCATATCACGAAGTGGGTCTACGTCACCCTCGACGTGAATTACTTCTGCATCGTCAAAGGCCCGCACGACTTGGAATATACCGTCCACGGCGCGAACGTGAGACAGAAACGCATTTCCAAGACCTGCACCTGTGGAAGCACCCTAAGGACAATTATATATAAAAACGTATGTCTGAGAGAACTTTGTCACGTACAGCGGTGAGACCAGCGATGTCTATACATGTAAGGAAAGCTGGAACACGGGAGGCGGGTTTATACAGATCGCAGAGCCATTCAAAGCGAACATCGGGTACAGGTATACGTGCCTCTTCCGGGTTTATAGTCGCGTACGGAAAATTCGCTGCTTTGCCCAAGTCTATATAGTGAAGAAGAAGATTGGTGGTGACAGGACGGTAAACGGCTGATTAATTACCTGTGTTTGACAAGGCATTAAAAAACGACGATTTTCCAACGTTGGGCAGTCCTGCCAGGGAAATATGGCGCGATCAGCTCAAGAATATATATGTATTCATAATAGAACAAACCTACGATACCGATCTTGAGGTTATTGCTAGGACGGCCAAGAAGAACTTTCTTTTCCTGAGCGGGAGCCTTCTTTGGTGGCATTCTTTTCTTTATATCTAGTCTTGACGAGACAAAAAAAGACCTTGTAACAAACTTTTGAGATGGATGCGCGACAACGCGATGCAGCAGCAGAAATCGATCTATCATCCCAAAAAAAAACTAAAGACTCAAGCGGAGTATAAAAATATCTGCTGAAATAGTAGAAATACATTCCCACGGAGAGATGCCGAGATGCGCCTTGCGGAGGTATTTATTATTATTGTCGTTGTTTTTCCTACGGACACGCACTAGCACTCCACCTGCTGCGGCTATCCCAAGTAACCTCGCTCTACCAGCCCTACACCGCTTCAATATCTCAACGCTAGTATGAGAAAGGTTTTCTGGTCTGCCATCGTCCTGTGGGCGAGCTGGGTTCAGGCTCAAACAGCCACAGTTGTTGATGGGTAAGTTACAACAAGATCCTGTTTTGTTTCATGCAAGCCTTACCCTCATCTAGTGCGGGTTATACGGTCGTTGAGGTTGTGACTATAGATCCAGCGCTTGGTTTGCCCACTACAGAAATATTGTGAGCATGTATTCTTGTTCAGTCGTCCATGACCGGATTGATCTGAGTATTTCTCAACAGGCGGACTCTGACGGGTACTGGCGCCATCTCCTCACCGACTAGCAGCACGACGCCACTCCTGGCAACAACACCTACGTCTACCGCTGCTCTTACCACTACTACCACCGCAGCCCAGCAACAGGGTCCCGTCGGGCAACCTGCACCGACGCAAGCCCAAGTTGGCGGTCCCACGCCCTACACATACACCACGACCGATGCAGATGGCAATACTGAGACTCTTCTTGGCACGTTTATTCCCACAGGGCCTGAATCAGTCCTTCCAACGCCAACGACAACAGGCACAATTCTGGACTATAGCTCGTGGCTGGGCTTGGTTGGCACCAATACGCTACCAGCTCAATCTAGTGCTCGGGTATCTTGGCAGCTTTCTGGTGGATGGTTCGGCGTCATGCTCGGCACCCTGATGAGCATAGTAGCAGGGCTGGTACTAGTTTGATTGCAGCGTTTTCGGTATTAGGGCATGGACTGTGTAAACGTTATCTGCATGGACTTGGACGATCTTTGTTTATCTGTTTTATTATCATGACTTGGCACGACGCATTGCTCGTTATTAGTTTACTCTTCTCAGCAATACAGGTAGTTTTGTAGAGCTTTTAGAAGCTTATGAGTCCGAATGAGAGCAGATTAAGGGTATTGATCCAGATCTTACTGGCTGTCTGCCGTAAGGACCGCAAGGATGCGCGTCACGCTTCGCTGTCTTGTCTTGGCTTGTATTATGTTGTAACCCCTGTAGCGCACAGTAATTATCCCATAAGTCTCTTTCAAACAAATGTCTGAGACCACTCTCGATGTTGTCGCTGTAACCGTCGTCGTCGACTCTTCTCTTTTACTCGCCGCAGAATGGCCATGTGTCCTCGCTGAATACATATCTCCCTTACTCAAGCGTTTAAACGAGATTCATGCAAATCATCAAGTAAGGATAATTTTACTTTCAGATTGTTTTTTCAAGTAACCTTGAATTATCTGTCTAGTTTCGTATAGCGTTCGTAACGTACGCCGTAGCAGATAGTCGGCCTTCGCCTTTACTATCCAAGCGGTTCTTCTCTCTTATCAAACCTATCACTAAAGAACTATACGAACAACCTGAAAATCTGGGTATCGGCCAGACAAATTCTGGTGGAAGTAGAGGGATGTCTGCCTTGGAAGGATTGGTAGCAGCGATCGAGGTACTCAATACGCTCTCATTCACACTACCTCGCCGCATTTACTCCATCGGGATTCCCTCTCTAGTTGTTCGACATTCTTAAATCCTCGAGTACTGCATCAATCAACCCTCCACAGAATGCTCACAATGCCATCCGATCTCTGATATGTCACCTAGTACATGTCGCAGCTTCGCCCGCAGATAATGCACAGCGGCCCCAATGGAACATGCTCTCCCATCTTGATTCGGTGTCTTGGGAGACTATGCCCTCTGAGCTAAAAAAGGTTCGTCGCAATCCTTTCAGCCAGGGTGCGTAGGTTCTCTGAGCCATTATATTGCTTGATTTTCTATAGAGGAAGATACACTTCAGTTTGATTAGCTTGCGACAAATCCCTAGGTTTCAGGAGCTACAATCCGCGGTTTGTCATGTTTTTTGTTACCGAAAACTATGCTTCTCAAAGTGCTGAATTCACGATTACAGGTCGCCGGTGGAAGTATGCAACAGCCTTGGTTCGCAGTCCGGCCACAGCACACACTATATTTGACAGGATTTCCTATGCAACAAAGATCTGGTTTGTTTTTTGAAGTGTTCCTCGCTTCTTGCATTTCTGATTCTTGTAAAGCTGTCAAGCGCAGCAGTGACGTGCAACTCAATGAGCGTAGCCCAGAGTCGAAGCGTCACAAACCTTCACACTCTTTTAATGGCCAGTCACCGAAACCAAGCCCTACTTTGTCAACGGCAGCTGCTCCTGCTCATTCTCCTGCTCTGAAACAACAGCACCCAACGCCTCAGATTCTTCAGCCTCCCACTAGTGTGCCTGCCCAGCAACCAGTCATGCCTCCACACCTAGTCCAGGCTCTACCGGTGAGTCATCAACCCCTGCACCCCACCCTGCCATCGCAGCCCTCGACTTCCAGAACAACGGCCCCTTCGAACGCATCTACTACCGGCCAATCGCAGCCTCATTTACTCCTGATGATGGAGCGCGTGCGTCGGTATGAATCAGAAGTTCAGGCATTAGAAAAGCAAGCATCTACTGCATCAGCTGCCGGCCAAACCCAACTGGTAGAAAAATTACAGAAAGAGAGAATAGTCAAATCGCAAGCCTCGTTCCAAATCAAGAAGTTCCTAATGGAACATATGAAACAGCTACAGGCTTCCAGGCAAGCTTCGGCGGGGACGCAAGCGCAAGCAACAGACCAGGAAAACAATGAACCGCAAGTTTCCTCAACAGACGCGGTAAATATAGCCGCCCCTTCTAGGACTACTCAGACGTCAAATCCTTTACCGTCACAAACGCAGCTACCATCCAATCCCGTCACAGACGCAACGACTACTGTGCCTGCTGCAAGCGAGTCTAAACCGATTATTTCTGATCCACAAACCCTTATGCAGCTAATTCGTCCGGGTCCAGGTGGCTCTGGCTCTTCTCAAGGGAATACGAATATGCAGATTCCGCCAGATGTAGCCGCCCAAATGCAGAAGCTCCTTGATCAGAAGGGTATCAGACCCCAAAGTCTTGCCGTGTCCTCACATCCCCCAACCCATCAGACTTCAAATACGGGTCAGCTTTCACAAAGTGCTAGTCCCGAAGCGTGGCAAGGCACTTTGATATGGTCAGGTCAACACCCAAGCGCACAAGGATCGAAAGAATTGCGCGCGGAAGTTAAGGCATTCCCCAACGGTGATATGTGCGTTTTTTAAGAGTTATAATTTCGTTACATCTTAGAGAAAGCCATTTTTTAGACGTGCAGAAAGTTGGCCAAGGACCCTGAAATTAACACCAGCCAAGGAATTGGCAGCCACTCCAACTGAAATTCAGAATTGGATAAGCCGCCACAGACCAGCATTGGTCCAATTTAAACCTCATCCTCGAAGTATTGATTCAAAAGTGAACGAACAGCATCTGATGGCCTTAAACCAACTACTGATTGAGAGCCACGTGGTATGTTTCTTTGTTTTGGATATTTTTCAGTTCTCGGCTGAGGATTCTCTAGTATGCATTAGCGGCTTGGCAAAATCCTCAAGGATCACTGTCAAACAATCTTGTTATATTTTCCATCAGTAATGGTTTACTAGGTGCTGTGTTTCCAACAGGTGTACCAGAGTTGCCAAAGGGCAGTGTACCTGAAGCGCCTAAGCCAGCAAATACTATATCCATTGGTGGTATCAATCTTCCAGCTAATTTGGTAGCTCGGCTACAAACATTGGATTCAACAAAACGCGGTGCTTTTTTGGCACACTTTGCTGCAAAGCAACAGCAACAAATGCGCCAACAGCAACAATCGCAAGCATTGCAAGCACCTCAACAACAGCAACGTCAGCAGCTTCAAGAATTGTCTGGCCTAAACATGCCAAACATGAGTCCGTATCTCAACCCCGCGCACTCTGGGAATAGTTTTAGTATGTTTGTAAGTGTCTTCTTTGCCGCTTTCATCGTTCTTAGAACTGAAATTCTTATACTGTTCCAGGGAGGGAATCCCTCTTCTGGTGTCGCCCAAGGATCAGGAGTTACTGGTGCGCACGGAGGAATGGGAAACCTGAGTTCCGAGATCCTGCAATCGTTCATGCAGCGTAGCGCAGAAGGTTCGCAAAATGCTAAGCCCAGTTGAGGTGATATTATGGTACATATTTTGGCTGTGGGCATGAGAGGGACACACTATGGTAGACAATCATAAAGGGCCACATATTTGAAATATCCTTTTATCTGGTTCTGTGTCTTGAACAACTAAACAGCAGGTGTGATTCGCGACACTATATGACTGTCAAAACGGCATTTTGCGCGGTACACTACGATTGTGAGGTGCTAAAATTGCCCTCTGTCCCTTGAATTTTTTCGTGATCGGCAAGATTGGCTTGCGCTTCATATACCGTGATAAATGGGTTATTCTTGCGCTAAAAGACTACGCATAAGGAGTTGAGCAGAAAAGGGCGATACAGTCAATTACCTCGGACCAATGGCCCAAGAAGCCCACAAAGTATATTCGGGTGTTGTCCGCACCCTGCGCTGCAGGGAAAAATAGGGTGATACCAGATAAGGTAGAGAATTTTGCAGTTCTGTAGCAACAGGTTTCGCAAACGATCAGTAACTAAAGGTAATGTTTCTGCATGTAGAGAAGGAGAAAGTATCTCGGGGTAAACTGTAGGCATGATAAAGAAGGATAAAACTTACTTAACAGCATATTCACCTACTTCTCTTCCTTGCGCTATGTCGAACTCTTGAGTGGGAGACTTATCGTTTACATCGTCGAAATCCAAGCTTTGTTCATTGGCAAACTGAGAGCATGCAACTGTCAGCCGGAATCACACGGACGCAAACACCAAGGTACTAGGCAGCGATAAGACATAAGACATGACACGTATGACATACCAAAGCCACTTTGGTGGGTGTTTGATCACCTGGACCTGTCTTCAGGAGTAAAGACCGAAGCCTGACAGCACCCGTGAAAGGTACACGCAATATTCTCAGATAATAGAATGAAAAGGCCTCAGTCTCACTGTAATAACCCAAGCCTATGCTAATAGGGACCTTACAGTTGATCGTCTGAATCGGATTCCAGAAACTATGCGATTGTCAACGCTCGGAAGTAAACTTAAGAAATGAGGGAGATATCAAGCGTACCACTTCTTCATCTAGACGCTTATCCCATGGTTTTATGATTTCAGAGCCTTGTCCCCCTGCATTCAAAGCAACTACGTTCGACCGATCGATGTGAGTGAACAAGTTATCATTTGGCCCAGTTGAGTCCGAAGAACTGTGGTCGTGGTCGTGACCCTCATGGCTACAATTATCGTGATGATGATGGGGCATTTTTACGCGTCCAGAAGTAGTGTTATTCAAGATCCTTGATGAGTCTGATGACAGTAATAGTGCGAATAATCAAAAGGAAAGGCACTGTAGCTATCTTGTCACGGCCGACAACTAATCACAGTGAGGTCACCTTGAGGTCACCTGTCACAAGCCAAGTTGAACCTGTGATAATTTACATTGTCGCAGTTAGTTTGTGACGAGGCCGAAACTCTACAGTAGATGCGATGAGCGACATGGCAGATAATGTTGAACCGAAGAACACCATTCGCATAACAAGGCAAGGGAAGATACGTTATTGGGTAAACTTTGCCCTCGAGTTTTTTGAGGTTGTTGATCTCTGCTCAATAACATGTGGACATGAACGCTGATCAGATTGAACAGAAGAATCCCGAGGATGCATTGATGCTGTATACACCTCCAGGCAGTCTAGTGATGCCACGTCTTATCACGGTGGTTGAAATTATCAAAAGGGAATATATGAAGATCTTGGACATTTCAAGCAGTTTATCAGGTCTGCACCAATACAACCGTCTGGGATATGTCGAAGATGCGGAACGGGGGGACGATGAAGAGAGACTACAACCATACATGAAGATCACGCTGAGCAGACGAGCTCTTCCGGGTTCAGCGGACCAAAGCGTCACGTAGGAGATATCTGGCGTTTACAGGCACCGAGTCTGGCTAAATGGCATGATGTTTGCAGGTACCAGACGCCGGCCATGCGACGGCTGTCCCGCACAACCAAGGCAAGGATGAGGAAAAGACAGAAGGGCGAAGCTGGTCAAGAGATGGGTAGTGGGAATAATTAATGTCGAAATAATACGCAAATAATATTACATAATACACAGCTGTTTGGTGGCTCTGTTTTGCATTAGTCTTCCTCAACTCGTTTTGGCCTTGGTCACTGTTGACGACGACGACGACGCCCGCACCTGTGTTCTCACTGTCTTTTCTGGCGACGACGACACTGCGCACTGTTGTCTGCTGCGATATCGCCCTCGTTGTGCATTTCAGTGCAATCATTTGCTAGAGACCCAACGCAGAACACCTGCCGGATCTCCGACCTTTTTATAAAGTCTTATAAGGAGCTGCGCGTATGCCTCGCCGCACCTCAGCTCGTACTGCTGCATCTTCCTCAACGCCCCGTGCTGCATCACCCGCCTATTCTACCTCTGCCCAGTCTCTTTCTCCCGAGCTCCAGGAGCTCCGTCGCCAGTGGAAATGGGCTGCCTTCAGCCAGTTTTTCTCCACCTTCAGCTCCCTGTTTGCGTTGAGTGAGGTCACTGTGACGGTTAGTATCTTTATGCAACCTCCGTTTCCCTCCTGTCACCCACAGATACCGCGGGATGTGTCTATCCCCCCACCTCATATTTTATACTCTCCACTCACACCTAACTTCGTTGTAGGACATCGAGGATGATCTGACCTGCGCAACTAATTCTGTGCTACCTCGTATCATGCACAGATTACTCTACACCCTAACTCAAGATAGAAAAATATCGTGAGCTCAAACTTTCCTGTTTACCTTTTTATTCACGGTCTTTCTCTTGGCAGCCTCGATAATTGGCAGACAGCTTTACGAAAACAGTACAACAAACGAGACCCAGATAGCAATCCGATCGGCCCCATTGAGCTGGACCCTTCTGCGAACAATCCTCAATCGTCCAGGACATCAGCAGCTCCCGACTTTGGTCCCAGCGGGAATCTGGCAGATGAAAAGGGGGACGAAACAAGTGCATATGCACTGGACCAAGCATGTATCACTAAATACACAACAGAGGACCCGCTGGACGCTCCAGGAGTCCAAGAAGAGGAAGGTCCTAGTTCACCAGTACAACCAAACGAGTTACCTACAGAAGACTCAAAAAATTGGCTTGACCTTCCAATGCTCACGAAACTCGAGTCCATGCATACGCTCATGGAATGGCAGTTTCAGAATCCCCATCGGTTGCGTACGTTGATGAAAGATGACGATGAAACAGCCCAATGGGTGGGTTGTTGTGCCTTTTGCATTTGTCTCGGTTTCATCCACTTACGAATGCTTATTTCTTTAGCGTATTGAACCGATTGGATACGATTCCCAAAAGAATGCTTACTGGTTGATCGGAGGTATGTATTCCTTCGCGGCTGTATTAATATTTTCGGTCGTGCCTAAATGTCGCGTTTTTAGCTGATCGATTGTGGATTCAACGTGAACCTCCGAGAGCAAACTCAAAACGAAAGCGCGGTGCCAAAAGTAACAGTATTGCACGACTTGGTTCGTTAACCATCTCAAAAGGCTCGCAGCGGTCTAAGAAGCGCCAGCGTGGGGATATTGATCCGGACGAAGATGCTCCTTCAAGCAAGCGTAATGCACAATTAGGTCGTCCTAGAACACTCATTGATTTTGTTCCAACTGGCGCAAGGGGTGGCCGAGCTGCTAAGGCGCGTGCCAATCAGAAGCTAGATGCGCAGGCCAAAGAGCTGGCCGAGTTCCAACAACAAATGTTACAACATAGCCGTAAGCAACATGATTCACCAGTCATTACCACGTCTAGTCCAAGGAAGCCGGTTGGAACTAGACTTAGTGCAAGGTTACGAGGTGCAATAGCTGAGGAAGAATGGCAGGAGATACCTCAGGAGTGGCTCCTTGGGGACTCAGCTCCCAAAGGCTCGACATCTGACAGAAAAGCGACATCTAATGGGTTCGCAGGGAAGGTGCCGAAGACTGGCCTAGAGAGCGACATAGAATCTATTAGTGACCTTACGGAACTTAGCGAAGACCCCGATGATGATGCTGGTGGTGGGGGAACACCTTCTCAGGATGAGGTTACAGATCACGATACGGAGAGACCCAGGGATTGTGTGACAGTATGTCCTATAGACTACGCAGAAGATTTAACCCTCAAGGTTCCAAACAACTTCATTGAATGGGAAACAGTGAGCATTAACTGAAACAATGACACTGCTTGTATTGACATTTTATTGGCACTAGATATGCGTTACATTACAAGAATGGGAACGAATCGCAGATCGTTTCGAGAAGGCTACACATTATTCAGAAAAGGTTCTGTATAAGACGCTGGCACACGGTATCGTTCCCGTCATTACAAACGAATTAAGAGTAAGTTGTACATGTTACATTTGGTGATAGCAGTTGTTAATATATGTCATCGGAAGGAAATTGAGCGCAAGCGCCGGCTAGAAGAAGCCGTCGTTCATCGAAAGCGGTCCTCTCGAATCGCAATAAAAGAAAGTGAAAAAGAAGAGGCACGGATGGCTGCGAAAAGAAAGGCTGAAGAGGTGGAGAAATTGAGTCGAGCACGAAGATTAGAAGTTCGCTTGCAGAAGGAAGAAGCCGATAGGCAACGCAGAGAAAATGCCCGCGAGCAGCGCAGGAAAGAAAGGGAACAGAAAGACAAAGAACAAATAACCTCTGAGGGTGCAAGGTAAGGGTTATACGATGGATATCTCAGCTCGCTGATTCAAGCGTCACTATATAGACCCAATGGTGTCCTCAATATTTCTGGAGGAAAGATTGACCTTCAATCGGTTATCCTTACACCTTCCCAGGATACAAGGAGGTCAACGAGACTACTGAGTGTTCCAGGCAGCGGCTCTCGTACCCCCATGGGAGAAGAGTGGGAGTTAGATTGTGAGGTCTGTCATAAACGAGGCATCAATCAGGTGAGCCATCTGATTTTACGCTAAGGGCTGTCATGGATAATGGTTAAAGGATGACGGTACTCCAATGATGTGCTGTGGCTTGTGTTCCAAGTGGCAGCATATATCGTGCCACGACAAAGCTGATTCCATTGCTGGTCGACAACAACGAAATTGGGACAGGGAAGAGTTTGTCTGCCAACGTTGTAGTTTAAGCACGAAAACCTCGATGTTTGACCAGCAGCTGCCGTTCCAAGGCATTCCATCCAAACCTCCGTCTCGTTCTGTCGGTCATCAACCATATTTCCTTCCTGGCTTCAGTGAACAAAGAAGTTATGGGAGCGCAAGTTACTACACTGATGGCTTTCCCAATGGACACTCTAATCATGAACAGCATCAGTCCGATTTGCGGGTTGCTGCTATTGCCCCTAGTAACTCTAGACCAGTTCCTCAGTCGTCTCATTCTACCGTTACCTTTGCACATTATCAGCCTCACCAGCGTGGATTTTCCACTACTCTCCCTACTCACAGTGTAGAAGACCCGTCACATCTCCAGGCTTCTCAACATCCACAATATTCTTCACAGAGGTCAGGATATTCAAACGTTGCAAGGTACCCGTCCTTTCAGGTGAGCTAGTGCATGCATGCATATCGCGCCTATTCTAATCGTATGTTCATTGTGTAAAGGCTCCTTTCACTCAGACCAGTCTTCCTCAGTCTCATGATGGGTGGAATAATCGGTCACCTTATTCCCGAGACTACTCGTCGTACAGCTTGCCCAATGGCTCAACGTCTCGTACCTCACTTGTGCAGGAACCCGACCATTATATCAGCCGCCCTTCTGCCACCCCTCAGATGCATCCCTCTCACCTACGTGTGGACAGCGGGCAATCTTTGAATCATTATCCTACTTTTCCACGGTAATGGTGGGTGGATTTGGTAGGGATCTTGAAGCATCCGCACCTGGGTTTTGGTGTATTTTTGTTTAATTTATGGCCTGTATTCTTAGGTATATATAACTATCTGGTTCATTCCAGGACATGTTCAAGGGATTTCAGGCTACCAAATAGTACTGAATGTCGTTACTCGGGATGAATGTAGAATTAAATTACAGGGATAATCATGTAGGCGAAGTTATCTAATGGTTTCATACATTTTGAACGGCGGAGACGTGAAAGGGAACGGGTCCCCGTCAGAAGCATGATCTCTGGACAATAAATTATCATGGTGGATCATGGAGAGAATAAGAATAATGTACGTACTCAAGCGGACCGAGAACTCTCAAACCTCGTATATGAGTATCCTTCCCGCTCATATGATTAGCTACCACGATAATTTGCAACACATAGGCGTGCACTGGTTTACTAGGGTAATATTCGTCTCCTGCCTCCGCTTTGAAAGGGATGTGTGACTCACAAGGTGTGGCCATCTTCGTCAGGCTCAGAGGAAACATCAAACGTAATCCAACCATCAGGTTTGTCAAGGGTGGCTACGCGGACATCTTGAAGGTCACTTGGGCCCGTCCCTGCACGTATTGCCAACGTGGACGGGGTGTATGAATCATCTTGGGGCCAGCTGAGATATATACTGATTTTCTGAAGAGGACGGTAAAATCAAGACAAACAAAATGACTAGAAAGGTCGAACCTGTATTGCAACTTTACGAGGAAATTCGATGGTTATAAAATGAGGCTGAGGTCCGTCTGAACTAGAATTGCATGCTTTAGTGCCAAGTTGTATGGAAGAGACTGGAAACTAACTGCCAAAATGTATCTGGGTCCCCATCCCTGAGACACTCTGTCCCAAAGCCGAACTTGTATGATGATACTGACCACTTTGCTAGACGCCCAATATCTGGCCATGGCAATACAGGTGGCGTCCGTGCTAGTGAGGAGAGAGGACTGAAACAAACTTCTCAGTTTTTTGATATCGAGAAAGCTGCGAACCTGAGTGAATGAGCGGCATCCCATCTACCGACTGTGGGGCTTCATGCTGAGGACCTCCTGGGCTGGATTGAGCGTTGATATTCGGTGATGCCATGTAGAATAAGCAATCTGTTTGCCAGTGGAGTGATTATCTAGTAGAGGTCCAGAGATTATTACAGTAATATGTGAATGTTGTTTTCTGCGGTTGATCTATATTACAATTTATTCCTTGAGTGTTTTCCTGGTGACGACCGTGACTGTCAGCCTCACTAGTTCACTGGAAGTTGAGGCTTTTCAGGTTGTTTCGACTTGTTTCGGCGGAAGTTTATAGGCTATAGCTACTACAACTTGAACCTGCAGCACAAGACACAGCAAACAGTTGCATGGTATTTTCATATAGGAGAACCCCCCCAAGTCACAACAGTAACCCAGTGAGCTCAAGTTATCAACGTCTTACTCAAGCAAGAAATGACTTATAAGCTAGCAGCCTCCTCTTCATCATTAGATTCACTACTAACGATATGTCCCACAATGAAACGTCTGGTCTTCACCTGGACGAATATCGCCGTTATGGCAGACAGATGATACTAGATAACTTCGGATTGCCAGGTATGTAGCTCTTAATGCAACATGGACTCGCTGCTACTAATCAATATCTTCACATATAGGGCAGCTTAAACTGCAACAAGCTTCTGTTGTCGTGGTAGGAGCGGGAGGCCTTGGTTGCCCTGCTTTGCAATACCTTGCAGCAGCCGGTGTAGGTCTGTGAGACAGAACTATCTCCCTCTGTCTGTGGTTCGGGAAGCTCAAACATGTTCAAATTGAGGTCGACTGGGCATCGTGGATCACGACAAAGTTGAAATATCAAATCTCGCACGGCAGATCCTTCACAGTGAAGAAACGGTGGGCATGTACAAATCCATCTCGGCAGGACAGAGTATCCGCAAGTAAGCCCGTACCCGTACACCTGTCAAACCATGATTTCATATTAAATCATGCATTAGATTGAATTCGAGAATAAAAATCGATGTCATAATCGAGGCACTGCACTCTTCGAATGCTGTCTCTCTTTTACAGTCCTACGATATAATTTTAGACTGCACTGATAATGCGCCGACTCGCTATTTGCTCTCGGATACCGCTGTTCGTCTCGGAAAGCCTCTCGTGAGTGGTGCTGCGCAAAAATACGAAGGACAGCTTTGTGTGTATAACTTTGGCGTCGATGGTCCTTGTTATCGCTGTCTTTTCCCCAAACCTCCAGCTATTGAAAACACAGGAACCTGTGAAGAAACTGGAATATTGGGTCCCGTAACAGGTATCATAGGAAATATGCAAGCTTTGGAGACCATTAAAATCATAGTAGGGTTGCACGGTACGCCAGGATCAATCTCCAGTTTCTGATCTTCGAGTCTCATCCTCACGTAGACCAGAAGGCATCTATGTTTTTGTTTTCTGCTATTTCAGTGCCTGCATATCGTGCAGTTAAGCTTCGTTCTCGAAGAAAGACATGTTCAGCATGTGGAGAAGAAGATGCGAAAATTGGAACAATCGAAGAAACTGATTATGTTGCATTTTGCGGTGGCCAGAGGCCAAATTGGGAAGAAAGAGGGTTGATAGATGACAAGCCTGGCTTTCGAGCCAAAGTCAAGGTAGGAATGTAGATTGTGATTCACCGTAAAAGATCTTGAGCCATATTACAGAGCCTAAAGGACGATATAGACGCGAATGGAAATGTCTGCGTTATCGACGTCAGATCGCCAACAGAGTTTGGAATATGTAATTTGCCGGGTTCTAGAAGTACAGGTTCACCCTATCTCCTCGCCAAATTCCAATCTGACTGTCATTCTCAAGACGTACCTCTCTACCAATTAACAGCCAATCCGGCTCTATATCTTCCCGAAGAAAAAACATCGCGTATATATGTCGTGTGCCGATTGGGAAACGACTCTCAGATTGCTGCTGATGCGTTAAGAAGTGTGGAGTCTGACATTATGATCCAGGATGTAGTTGGCGGTTTGAGAGCGTGGTCGGAGCAAGTAGATTCTAAATTTCCAATCTATTGACTTATAAATGCCCAAAATATTTGTTGTTATATTATACGCAACAACATAACACAGAAAAACAGAAGTAGCTCCTTCAGTAGACTGGTTAACGATATTTCATTTCTCTGGTCACAGCAAGTCGTTTGGTCAGAATTTGTAAATGTGATGTAAGGTAGAGTCATACTCAAACCAGCCTTGAGCCACTTGGGGATCTTTTTCTCCAGCTTTGAAGCAGGTGGGGTTGATGGAGCCGATGGTGGTTGAGATTGGTCAGGATGGTCGAAGCTTGGAGGCGGCGGCAGATCCATAGCCTGAGCTACTATGGACGGTGACAGTGGCGCAGGAAAGTCAGAACCTGACCATGATGATTGCAATTCAGTAGCGTCCACCATTTGTGACAGCAATCTGTGATAACAGACTAACGATTGAGAGACTCATCTTCGAACCGCAATAGAAGGACAGAAGATGGTGCTAGATGAAGTTCGGCAAGCGTCAGGTCGCGAACTTTGGGGTCAGAGACCTTGAAGTCCTGTTTAGGTGGAGTTTGATCTATAATTTGGTTTTCATATCTTCATAGACGGAATGATAGCTGGCGGGAGTGACGTACATAGAACGAATTTGATAGGTTTTACATTGTCTCGAAGTGACGACCGTACGAAAGCATAAACAGATCGTATTTTCTCGGTCGAAAGAAATACCTTCTCGAGTTGCGTTCGATCAGTGAATCTGATACGGATGGTAGTCTTCGATGCGTGTGGTCGACATACAATAAAGTTGGAGATGGTATGAAGACCTACGTTGGGCCATTTGTCTCTTTTCGCCTTCTCTGTTGCTTCACGGACAGACCGAATCTGCAGAGGTGCATTAACCAACGATTGTGTACGTCCAGACAACGTCGCTTGAGCTGCTTTCAAATCAGCAGCAGTTGGTGTGAAATACGAGTCAGGAAGGTCATCTTGGCAAGCGAGACGTTTCAATATAGCTGATATAACATTGATATGAAACATACGGGTTGCTTGAAGTGCAGTAGTCGGTCTATATACTTTGAACTGCGGTATCTCATCTGCAGCACTAATAGTGGTCGTCTGATCCTGCAATAGCGATGCGCCGGGTAGCGCATTCTCAGTCATGATTGAGAAGACTGCAGTAGAAAGCGCAAAAATGAGATGTGCAAGACAAATAATAATGAAACCTTTACTAGCAAAGGGGTATTGGGTGTATTTCAAGTTACTACATGCACAAAAAATTATAAAAACACCTCACACAATCCACCCAACACTATGTAACTCGTACCAGTTTGCCTAAAAGTCAGATAATGATAAGCAACTGTACGCAGAGCAAGGCACGAGCAAGTCAGAAATATTGTAGATGTCTCATTCCACTGGCCTCAGGGCACGCCGGCGAGCACACCTTTTGGAGTAAGGCCAGTGAATATCGAACGCAAATTACAAGGATACACATCATGATACGAAACCAAAATGAACGTACTCACCAGTTTACAAGCAATTAACTATACGAAAACGGATGGAGATGGGTGCTTGCGAGGAAGTATTGAAACAAAAAGGATAAAGTCAGGAAGAAACTTGAAGAAGGGAGGCCCGGGGATTCTTTATACATTCACATTGTGACTTGTCACGGTCACGTGCTATGGTGCATAACTTGGTGCGAGAAATCGGCAACTGATATTCCTGGTCCCACAGTGACCAGGTTTGATACATCGCATTCCTCGTCGCAACTCGTTTAGGACCGACATCCTACTTGTACTTGTTTGTTTTTCTTTGGGTGGCTTGGCACCTGATTTTTGGCATGCTTCTACATATACTGCTACATGTTGAAATCTCTACTTCACCTGAGAATCACCTCATCATTCACTTCAGTCACCCCCAGCTTCCTGGCTCTTAGCTTGAATTTTTACTGTATTGCTATGTAGCTAAGAGCCTTGATTTTGCTGGGACGTCCTGCTTCCCAGTCTGATGTCCTGAAACAATGTTATGGATGTCCTAATAGTAGATATCCCATGTGTATCTCTTTACAAGGTCCCATAACTGCAGCCATGAAGTGTAAGTGGGAGTGTAAGTAGTCTCCCCTAGGCATACCATTTAGGAATCTCTTCCCATCAAGCAGCCAAACAAACATGGCATCCACGGCATGCCTTCCAAAAATGGTATTGTCACATGGAGCGGCAGCACTACCACAAGTTTGTTAATGTTGAATGTTGAAGTGAACATACAACAACCTGTTTTGCCTACAGGTTGTATATATATCCACCACCACTTAATGGTACAATACTAATGAACAGTAAATCTGCAAACTTTTGCTTTAATCTTAGTCCCTAATATTTTTCTCCGCTTCATTTCCAACCAAGGTAGTATTCCAACAACTCACAACCAGCACCAGGCTTTGAACTGTAGTACTTCACTCAATATGATCAATTGGCCTTCAAGTATAGCGTCAAATATTCAAAGAGAGCCTGTATAACATGCATGAGTTGAATAAAAGTGTTGGTTTACCTGTTCCTGTAGCGGTCACAAAACAGCATATTCCTGCCATCAATAAGGCTCCCAATTACTTCTAGTTGGTAGTCATGTATCATGGGGCATTTGAGTATCAATAATGTATCAATTAAGTATATGGCCTTCATACTGTAAGGCAAAAATACAAAGGTAGATTGGCCATATTTGCAGGACTGAGCGACATTGAGTTGGATTGCTTCGGCAGACACGGCAATACGGACACAACGTGTCTGTTTGTCCCCACATGTGACTCGCTTAGGGAGATTCCTGTACTACAGTTTTTGTCCTCACTTTGGATGCAGACTAGAGTGTAAGTGGGACTGGTGATGAGGCTCTCAAAAATAACCTGCCCTCAACTGAAATACATATAAGTGCATTATAACATTATTTACGCATGCAGTAGTTTGAGCCTCAGTCCATGGCAAATATTTTTACATATGTTGTCTTCCTGGCCTGTATTATATTCTGATTTTTTCTTAACTGGATCTACTGAATTTGAATTTCACAATAATGATATTCCATCTCTTTCTTATTTCTTTATGGAAATATGATCAAAGGATTTGTCTTTATAAGTATTTTAACTATACAAAATATCCTTGGAGTAGTTTGATAGTAATTCTGCCATGTTTGAGGCATGCCTTTATCATCAAGGAGAAACTAGATTATCATAGACACCACACATTATTTTTCTGTAACACACCTTCACAATGAATACTCTATGACAAGGGTTGAAACTAATTATTATTTTTACTGTTTTAAGGATAGAATTAACATATGCCTATTTGTGGGACATTCCAATTATCCTTGGGGTGTCCCAGACTATTTTATGGGATGTCCCAATTATCCTTGAATTGTCCTATATGAGACAGCCAAGCTAGTTTGTGGGATATCTCACTTGTCTTTGGAACACTGTACTATTTTAACCTTAGATTTGTCATGATGCCATATGGCAGATAACCCAAATCTAGTTTTGATGATAATCACATATAATCCAGGTGGGTAACATTGGTAATGTGTGCTTGAGCATGATTTTTGAGCTTGCCTCACAAAGAAAAAAGATAAAGAGGCTTCTAATTTCAAGTTATTTGCCTATACAATAGAATATAGGAGCTGTTTGATGTTAGAACTCATATGTCACATGTTGTACAAGCCAGAGAACCTATAAACTAAGCATGACAAAGTCTCATACCTGACCCCCTACAAACCTGATGTCAAAATAGTACTGTAACAACCAAAAATTGTGTACTCTGGCGCAAAACTCAGACAAACAAGAGTGAGGGAAGTAGGAGTGGGTAAAAACCCCTTAGGATAAGACTGAGTTAGTTGTGAGTGAACAACAGGAGGACTCATTGAGGAGTCCTTGATCTATTAGGGTAATCATACAACTACAGGCTATTTGTACATGTATACTATACAGTTGATGAAAGTGGTGGCTGGTGATGTCATAGGGCGCAGCCCATGTGACCAGCTCCCCTGTGTGAGAGAGTTGTATCTAAAAATAGAGAAAGCTGCACAGCACAAGAAAGTGGAAATGGAGTTTGAACAAAAGGAAAGTGCTGCATGACACAAGTGTGTGAAAATGGAAAAGAAGGTTTAATCAGAGATTGTAAGTTAAGAGTCCAAAAATTGTGTATTGTAACACCCTCCTAAGGCTTGACTTTCAGGCAAGACCAAGTACCAGAGATAGTAGTTAAATTTTCTGGCATAGGTTGAAAAAAAGAATTAAAAAAATTTAAATCTATGTCTCTAAGCTTCCTAGGAGCCAAGGGTTTCTTGAAATAAAATTCATGAACAGCATCATGGGAATTGTCCAGATGGGCCTCTGGTTCCCACATTCTGTCCTTGTCTCTATAGCCCTTCCAGAGAACTAGGAACTTTAATTTTCCATGCTTTAAGTATGCATCCACCACACATTCAACTTCAAATTTTTCTTCACCTTCCTGGGCAACTACAACCGGTCTGGGCTGGTCTATGCGCTGTCCAGGCAGCAGTCCTTTGTAGGGTTTTGCATGGCTAAAATTGACCGTGGGTACCACCCTCATTCATTTTGGGAGTTCCAGTGTTACGGTATACAATTTTTGGACCTTTATAACTTTCATTCTCCTTTTTAACTCTTGTCTTATTTTTCATGCACTTGTGCCATGTGGTACTTTCCTTTTGTTCTGACTTTTCACTTTCTCTTGCTGCACTGCTCCTTCTCATTTTTAGATACAGCTCTCTCATGCAGTGGAGCTGGTCACAAGGGCTGCACCCTATGACATCATCAGCCACCACCCTTAACAACCATATAGTACAACATATACAAACACCCTGTAACAGTATATATACCCCAATCAATCAAGGAGACTCCTCAGCAAGTCCTCCTGTTGTTTACTCACAACGGTCTTATCCTAAGGGATTTACCCACTCCTACTTCCCTCACTCTTGCTTGTCTAAGTTGTGTGCCAGAGTATACCAACTTTGCTTGTTACATCCAGCTCCACTGTGTTTGGCTTGATTTCTTTAATCCGGTAAGGGCCAATCCATTTTTGGCCAGTTTTCTAGACTACTGGTCTTTTAATTTTAAGTGGTTGGTATCTGGCCAGACCAGGTTGCCAACCTTGTAGTCAGGGGTTTTAGAGTGTCTATGCTCTGCCCTGTCTTTTATCTGCTCTGCCGTTTTAAAAAGCACCTTGCATATTTTGTCCAAGACAGACTTCATGTCTTTGACCATGTTTTTAGCAGTCTTGTTTTTGCTTTTACCAGGTTCCACACCCATTTTGAGAAGGTGAAACCTTGTAACTTTGAATGGTGCTTTTTCTGTAGCCGACAACTGTTTGGCATTATATGGGAACTGGGCTATTTTTAGCTACTTGGCCCAATCTATCTGTCTATCATTAATCAATATTCAGAGATACTGTTTCAATTCCTGGTTGAGTCTTTTTGTTTGTCCATCTGTTTGCAGATGGAATGCTGTCAATAATTTAGGTTTGATGCCCATCATCTGGCATAGTTTTTTTTGTAAATTTGCTAGCAAATTGAGGTCCCCTATCGGAGATAACCGTTTCCCACAACCCGTGGATAAACCACACAAAGTATTAAGATAAGTGTGCTATACCAGCAGCGGCAATTTTTTTGTTTGTGGGAATGAATACAATTTTTCTTTGGAGAAGCAATCTACTACCACCATTACTGAATCATATTTATTTGATCCGGGTAGATCTGTTATGAAATCAACCAATATATCTTGCCATGGACCAGCTGATATTGGGTTTGGCATGAGTTTATCGGCCAGCGGTTGATGAGATTTCTTTGCCATGACACAGCGAAGACAACACTTTACATATTCTTGTATGTCTTTCACCGTGCCAGGCCACATGTAGTTTCTGGAGATTAACTCCATTGTTCGTTGCCACATGCCCAGCCACTGGTGTGTCATGATGTCTATTTATTGCCTTGATTCTTGCAGAATCAGGCACATAGATCTTATCTTTGTAATGGAAGAGCCCGTCTTCCCATAACTAGTTTTCATTGCCATCAAGGCGCACCTTCTCTTCTGAGGAGATGTTTTTCTTGAAGACTTCCAGAAGATCAGAATCCTGCCCGATTCTAATATTGGCAACCCTTCATTGGTTTATCAGGGTGACACCCTTGTTGTCATCTTCGATGCTGTTGGCATGATCCTCTCTTCTGGACAAAGTGTCCGCTTTCCCTATAGAAGTACCAGGCTTATGAATCAAATTATAATTAAACCTAGACGAGTATACTGCATAGCGGGCCTGTCTTTAGTTCAAGTCATGGGCCGCCATCATAAAATACTCCAGACTGTGTCCAGATTTAAAATTGGTGCCTAGCACCTTCTAAATAGTGCTGCTAGTGCTTTAAAGCTCAAATGATGGCCAGCATCTCTTTGTTGTAAATTTGATAGTTGCTCTCTGTAGGCAACAAATCGTGCAATAAGTGTAAGCACAAGGTCTCCAAAGATCATCAGGGCATTTGATGGATAGAACAGCTGTTACGATAACACAATTTTCGGACCTTTCCTTTAATTTTCATTCTCTGCCTTAACCTTTTACTATAGTTCACACTCCGTGCCATGCGGCACTTTCCTTTTTCATTCTAACTCCACTTTCTCATGTGATACTGCCTTTATTCTTCTTTTAGACACAAAGTCTCTTACGCAGTGGAGCTGATCACACGGGCTGCACCCTCTGACATCATCAGCCACTGCTTTTATTAACTGTACAGTATATAGGTACAAA
The DNA here is from genome assembly GCF_000218685.1 of Serpula lacrymans var. lacrymans S7.9. Taxonomy (NCBI): domain Eukaryota; kingdom Fungi; phylum Basidiomycota; class Agaricomycetes; order Boletales; family Serpulaceae; genus Serpula; species Serpula lacrymans. The sequence continues at coordinate 1,281,276 of NW_006763296.1, read as the reverse complement.
CACTCTGTATTAGTATAAATACCCCAATAGATCAAGAAGACTCCTCAGTGAGTCCTTCTGTTGTATACCAACAAACTCTCTGCAGCTTAAGGGGAAACCACTCCCTTATTACTACCTTTGTAGTGTGGTCCTGTGTGCGCCAGAGTAACCAACTCTTGGTTGTTACATTAGGACTCGCTCTTCTACTCTCTCACACGTTATGCAAAAAGTCTCACTGGGCACCCGGACTCCAGGGTGAAGGAGATTTGGTTATTGTTTGGGAATATCCCGCATAGCAAATAGGTGCGCTCTTTGCGACGGCCTTGTAGTGCTTTGGGAGAAAAAACAATACCTTTGATACACGGCCCCCAGCATTAAGGGGAGTACTTAACTCAGCAGTCGGTGTGGAACCGCTGTTGATTAGAATTACATACAAAACTTCACCTTCTCTTTCCTCTGACCAGGCTGGGCACTTGCCTCCGCCAGTCTGGAGAAGGGTTGACAGCTTAATAAGCGGACCACCCCCTGACAACCGTTTGGACCAGGGTTTATTACGAATACTTTTTATATACTTTTTCAAATACTATAGTGTGAGTAGTTGGAGATTGAGATCCAATACTCAGCTGGGAAGAGGTTGATCCGCAGATAGCAAGCGGGGACCCCCAGTTACCTTTTTTTTACATTACCAAAGAGAACAAGTCGACATGTCGTCGCAACCAGATATAAACAGTCTGCTGCACAACATGTGTGCACAGATTCAGGCGTTAACAAATCAGCTCGCCGAGATTCAAGCCGCCCCAGCAGCGGAATCTACGGTTGAGCAAAAGTTCAACAAGAAAGTCGAGATTGTTGCTGACCCCGGCGCTTTCAAAGGAGATAGGGCGCGATTTGCCGAATGGTGGATCAAGCTCCAGATTTGGATCAAAGCGAACTGGGACGCATTCACTGATGATTTTGAAATAGCGACGGCTGTGCTATCAAGGCTGAAAGGACCTGTGGCGGGTCAATATGCCCAAGTAAGAATGCAGGAGTGCTACACAGCGGGAGTGTGGCCTACCTGGGATGATCTCAAAGTCGAGATCGAAAAATACTTCAAACCCCAAGCTGAGCGTGACGGGGCACATCAGCAAATCCGTACCTTCAAACAAGGAAACATGAGGACAGATGACTTTGTTACCCAGTTTCTGGCCCTCTCCATTCAAGGGGGTCTAGGGAATGAACATGCAGTGGAGTTGTTGAAGCACAATGTATCACCAGTCATTGCCTAACAGCTCTACATACAAGATATGTGGAGCAAGAACCTTGCAGCAGCTGCTGAGGAGGTTCGAAAAATTGGTAGGGCGATAGAGTTCTACAATATGCAATTTGGTGGCGGGTCCACCACCAAAAACAATGTATCCCAGAGGTGCCCTGGGTCATCAAACCACCATAATCACTCTCACTGGTTCAAACTGTTTGGGCTGCAACCAGGGCAGGGAGCCCCTATGGATATCGGCGTGGTCCAGGGCTGACAGATACGCAGATTCAAAGGGAACTGCTACAATTGCGGCCAAGAGGGACACATGCCCCAAGATTGCAAAAACGGGGTGCCGGCCGCCCAACAAAAAAAATAATCAAGGGCGCCAGGCACGCCAACTAGAAACAGAGAAACCCGACAATCAGCTCCAGACTCTGGCCGGTCGTTCATACGACGAGATCCGGGCCTTCTTTTACAACCAGCAGGTCGCTGAGATAAAGGTTTAGGGAAAAGAGTTCGGAGCTTAGGTCACTTGGGTGCCTTCGCTCCACAAAACAACAAAGTAAACCACAACAAGGTGGCCCCTGCTCCGGGGTGTTGCACGAGCAATAATGGAAAGAAGGGGGTGGCTCCCCAAATTGTAGATAGATTTCTAAATTTGTTATCTGAAACCTGTACCTGTATGAAGCATTGTGACTGTGATATTTATAATACTACCGCTGCACCAGCGTCTCCTTTGGAGTGTGGCCCCAGCGAGACAAACACTAGGGTGTTTGATTCTGGTAAAAATAAAATAGAAAAAAATTTAGCTTTTGACACTTTTTCTTCTTTGTTGGAGCCACCCTTTCCCAAAATCCCAAAGTGTGTGTTGATGCGCACATATTTATTCCAAAAAGAGATCCGTTTAGACATTGGTGTGAAAAACCTTGCCCAGGGCATAGTACACCCAACCAGCGCACTGCTTGATTCAGGTGCTAACAGAATCTTCATATATCAGGTCTGGGCAGAGAAAATTGGACTCCCCCTTGTAAAATTAAATGTATCTATTCCCATCTATAACATTGACGGTACACTTAACGCAGGTGGCTGTATCACAAATGTTCCTTTGTTGTCGAATACCAAGGATACAGAGAACAAGTCACTGCCGAAGCTACCCAACTAGGGAAGATTAATTTAATCTTGGGCTGGACCTGGCTATTCAAACACAATCCTGACATTAACTGGCAGACAGGGGTTGTCACATTGTCACGTTGCCCTCAGGAGTGCGTGAACATGGGTAAACCGAATCACGTCCGTCACAATGAGGGTCTTGAGAAGATAAACGCTGGTCACGTTTATGAGCTCAGATCTCCAGAAAAGATTGACGATGATGAGGTAAAACCCAAGGAAGAGATTAAAAGGCTGGTACCTCCCGAGTATCATAACTTCTGGAAAGTCTTTTCACAACATAAATCAGAGCGCTTCCCAGAGGCTAAGCCTTGGGACCATGCTATAGATTTGAAAGACACCTTCAAACCGAGAAAAGAAAAGGGCACATGATTCCCCTCTCTGCTCCAGAAAGAGATGAGGTCTCAAGTTCCATAGATAAACAACTTAGGAAGGGTTACATCAGACCTTCCAAAAGCCCTATAATGTCCCCGGTGTTCTTCATTCCTAAAAAGGATAAAAAGAAGTGTATGATTATGGACTATCATTACTTGAATGAGTACACGGTTAAAAATGCATATCCACTGCCTTTGATCAGTCAGCTAGTAGACAAGCTGGCTGGTGTCAGGATCTTAACAAAGATGGATCTCCGATGGGGGTACAATAATGTACGCATCAAAGAAGAAGGCCGTGTTCACGTGCCATCAAAGATTCTTCGAGCCCCTCGTTATGTTCTTTGGGTTGACCAATTCACCGGCAACCTTCCAGAGCATGATGAACAAGATCTTTGCGGATATGGAGAACTGTGTTGTCATTTATATTGACAATTTGTTGATATTTACAAAGTCGGATGAAGAGGCTGAGCATGACAGGATTGTGCAAGGAGTCCTTCGACACTTACAGAAACGGGACCTATTTGTCAAACCCAAAAAATATAACTTTAAAGTGAAGGAAGTAGACTTCCTTGGTATGATAATTGGCCAGAACAGAATCAGGATGGACCCTGAGAAAGTTCAAGCTATATTGGATTGGCCTGAACCTACTTGCGCCAAAGGAGTTAGGGCCTTCCTGGGCTTAGGTAATTTCTACCAAAGGTTTATCAAAAATCTTGCAAAAATCACGAGACCGTTGAACGATGTCACTAAAAAGGATATCATTTGGCACTGGGGTGCCCAAGAACAAGAAGCTTTTGATAAGCTTAAACAGGCATTTACAACAGCGCCCATATTAGCATTTCCAGAATTAGACAAAGAGTTCCGGCTAGAAACTGATTCTGATTTTGCTACTGGGGCTGTTTTGTCAATTAAATGCCCTGACAATCTTTGGAGACCTTGTGCCTATTTATCACATAGTTTGTCGCCTGCAGAGCGCAACTATCAAATATACGACAAAGAGATGCTAGCCATCATTAGAGCCTTAGAGCACTGGCGGCACTACTTAGAAGGTGCTAGACATCAATTTGAAATTTGGACTGATCATAAGAATTTGGAGTATTTTATGACGGCCCAAGACTTGAACCAAAGACAGGCCCACTACGCAGTATACTTGTCAAGGTTTAATTATATATTAATTCATAAGCCTGGAAGCTCTATGGGAAAAGCGGACACTTTGTCCAGAAGAGAGGATCATGCCAACAGCATCGAAGATGACAACAAAGGTGTCACCCTGATAAACCAATGAAGGGTTGCCAATATTAGAATCGGGCAGGATTCTGATCTTCTGGAAGTCTTCAAGAAAAACATCTCCTCAGAAGAGAAGGCGCGCCTTGGTGGCAATGAAAACTAGTTATGGGAAGACGGGCTTTTCCATTTTAAAGACAAAATCTATGTGCCTGAGTCCGCAAGGATCAAGGCAATAGATAGACATCACAATACTCCAGTGGCTGGGCACCCTGGGCGGTAATGAACAATGGAGTTGATCTCCAGAAACTATATGTGGCCTGGCATGGTCAAAGACGTACAGGAATATGTAAAATCCTGTCTGAGGTGTGCCATGGCTAAGAATTCTCACCAACCGCCGGCCTATAAACTTATGCCGAATCCAATACCAGCTGGTCCTTGGCAGGATATATCGGTTGATTTCACAATGTTACGATAACACAATTTTCGGACCTTTCCTTCATTTTCATTCTCCGCTTTAACCTTGTATACTTTAGCTTTCATGCATGGTGCCACGCGGCACTTCCCCTTTTGTTCAAAACTCCTCTTTCTCGCGCCGCGTTGCCTTCTTCTTATTTTTAGATACAATTCTCTCACACAGTGGAGCTGGTCATGCAGGCTAGGCCCCATGACATCATCAGCCACTGACTATACCAACTGTACAGTACATAAGTACAAACACTCTGTATTAGTATATATACACCAATAGATCCAGGAGACTCCTCAGCAAGTCCTCCTGTTGTATACCAACAAACTCTCCACAGCTTAAAGGGGTAACCACTCCCTCATCACTACCTTTATAGTGTTCTTGTGTGCGCCAGAGTAACTAACTCTTGGTTGTTAAACACAACGGATCTGCCCGAGTCGATGTCATGCACCAAAGTTGATTGGTAGCATCAACAGGTGTCAATAACGAAGTGAATATTCAAAAAGACTCGCCTTTGCACCACACAGGCACAGTGCCACATGGAATAGTAATTAATATTGCCTTTTTCAAACTTGTGGCTGATCAGCACCACCTCTATTAGGCAATCCAGTCATGCTCACCTTTGCTTTTCCATTCGGTACTTTCCGCTTTTCGGCATTTTGGCAAATTTTTGCGTCGCCACTGGCTACACATTGCATTGTGCCCTGGGACTCACTTGTTCCAAATTGGGACTACTCCTCTCCCTCCCTCATTTGACCAGGTGGTCCAACGCAACCGTCCATTGGTAAGGCCATGGAACTGTTGGATTTGGACTAGGTGGTGGACCGGTGGCTCCAGTTTCTTTTTTTTCAGCAGAACATTCATTTACAGTGCAATTATTTTTGATTTTTGAATCATTTTTATGGACACATATTTTTTAGAATGCCTGACTGACAATAAAAGAACTGTGTTGATACTGATAGTGTTTTGCCTTGCCCTTTTTTTACTGTATCTTTCCATGACATCATGATTTTCCTGCTCTCTTTTTGCTATTGGACTTTACTTTATGGCTGTACAAACCTGTGACATTACTCACAGCATTCATTGTTCTATCCCTTTTTTTTTTCCTTTTTTTTTGACAATCTTATCCTGTACTACCTACGCAGGATTCATCAGCGTACATTCCTTCCTTCATGTTCTTTCTCATTCTTTTTGCACAGCTATACTGTGCATAGCCTACTTTTCTTTTACTATATAAACCCCTGTATTTTACCTTGTAAAAAAAACAAGAACTTGAATCCAGACTTCTACTCTAATCTCAAGTTCACTACTCACTACTACTTGTGATTCAGTGTGGTCACAACACTTCCCACTGCTACCACTGTCAACTGCTGTCATCGTCACTTGTCACTTTTGAAAGTGATTGTCATCCCTTTTGATTAGAGTCCTTCTGAGCACTACAGTCTGTGTGTCAGGAGCCTGCTATCACTGGGAACTTTGTCACCTCATCATATTGTCATTCTCAAACCTACCTTGTGCTACGATTAGCAAGGTAGTGCTCGTCTATACTCGCCACAAAGCCCCTATCTTCCTGCATTCCAACTATCCCTCCTCCTCAAAACCATACACCCATTCATCTTTGGGTTTTACTTTGAAGGATCAGTATACATACCACCCCACAAACAACCAGACCACTCCACTGTTCTAGGAGGCAAAGCCCATAAACAAGTTCCGTGGAATCTGGGAGGATTGTGTGTTAGTTTGTTTTTGTGTGTGGTTTCTGCTAACAACAGTTCTCATCATCGACACTGTGGTGCCTGTAGCTCTTATCTGGTAAAAATATTCTGGAATCTCGGTTCTTTCGTATTTAAGTGGATTCACCTAAATTAGCTGATCCCCCTTTTGGAAGTCTACTTCTTCGGAGTATATTTCCAGGTCTTCCTCAGGATCAGAGAGTTGGACCTTTTGTTTACATTTTTCCAAACATCTCTCAAACCTTAGATCCAATTTCTACCAGTCAATGCTTAGGTTATGTTTTAATAACCATTTATATGCTAGGAACATTCTTCCACTGCCAAGATTTGTGACAGCAAAGTGAATTCTTTTGGAGTGGTCATCAATTTCTATTTCGAGTTCAACAAACTCTTTGATGGCTCTATCTTTATTTAGAGTTCCATTGGCATTGTATACTGGTATTGGTCTCAGAATTCTATGTGTTTGGTACTCCTGTTTCTTCACAAATTTAGAGTCTATGCAGCTTCCTGTGCATCCGCTGTCTAGCAGCACTTGGATCATCTTTGCGTGTCTAGTGTAGTTGTTTTGCAGGTAATATTTATTTGATTTCCCTGCATTCCTCGGATGTACTTTTTTGGAGTATGAAGTTCCAAGATAGCTAACTCGGCATCATGTAATAATAATGTGTTGAGTTTTTTGATGGTTTCTGTTACAATTGACATACTAGCACCTACTTATGCTTCACTTTTTGTACTTTTACTTTACTTTTTCCAAGTCACATGACTGATCATATGACCATTTACTTTACTTTACATTTTTGGACTTCTCATAGTCACATGACCAATCATGTGACACATCACCTGACCAGTGTCTAGACTCATTATGTGACCAGTTATATGCTAAACATTGGACTTTAAACTTTATTTACAACTGTACAGTACCTCATGTATTTCAGTATATATACTGGAGCAATACATGGGGAGAGACTCAACAAGTCCTCTTCTAGTGTATACCAACATTAGTAATGACAAGTTCCCTCCTTTGATAGGTTGTACACTTCCTTTTCCTCCACTGAGATTTTGTTGTGATTGTGCTCCAGTGCCGCAAGACTGTGTCTTGTTGGTGTTGTCACAGTTTCTCTTGTTGCTTCTTGTCCCTTTTTGTGGTGTGTCCAGGCATTCAAGATTCTAATAGATCTTTCTTCCTGTTGGTCTCCAAGCCTTTCTGCAACCCACTTGGGAGTCCATGCTGCCGTCATCAACTTCCTTTTTTCTTTTTCTAGGTTTTTATTTACATGGGTGCCTGACCTGTCTTTCATAGTCTCTACTGCACTTTCCTCTGTAGAGTGTGCTGCATTGGGTATGAGAATTTCTTTAGTATCCGCTGCTGATGCTGCACTTTTTGATGATTTGCCCGCCGCCGTAGCTGTGTTTGTCATTTCATCGTGCACCGCTTCTGCTGCGGTTGTACTTTTGTTTGGGGTTTCTTTTACCAGTCCCCTCTTCTGGTTTGCATCTTTTATGTTGTTCCTAACTTCTTTCTTTGTCTTTGATTCTTTGCATAAATATATTTTATTTGTAACTATAGTACAGGTGGAATCATCAACAGGGAGGGTTGACATATTCAGGCTTGGCAGACTGATGCTTCATCGGTTGCCTCTTCAAAAATCCAGCTTTAGAGCTTTGCACTCTTCTTTTGACAATGCCGCTATCATTGTGTGCAAGTCAATCTTGTTCTTCCCTTCTGTGGGACAGAACTTTCCAATGTGTCCTTTGACTCCGCATTTAAAGCAGAGTCCTTCTTTCCTATATTTAGCCTTGTCTATTTCCATGGGTTGCCCAGTACCCAAATAAACAGTTCCAATTCTGTCTCTGGTTCCAGAATAGGCTTTTTTTCCGCCTCCATCGTCCTTCCTCGCTCTGGTCCTCTTTGTCTGACCAAAGTAGCCCTTCTTCTCCTTCTCTCTTTCTCTCCAAGTCTGATCAAAATTAAGGAGTTTCCTCCATTCTTTGTATTGATCTGGTGGTAACCCTATAACATAGAGTTTGTCCACAAGCGTGTTATTCATGTTCTTTTTGAGCAAGGTGATTAAAATTGAATCATCCTTGTACCCTGCTTTCCTTCGCAGGCTGTCAAATTCTAAGAAAAAGTCTCTAGCTGTCTTACTTCCCTGTTTTAGTTGCAAGATCCGGTTTCTTGCTTTCTCTTGTTCATAATTGTTTTTGAAGGCGTTTTTCAGCCTTCTTTCAAAGATCAACCATCTTTGGTAGTGTGCCTGTAACAACCAAGAGTTTGTTACTCTGGCGCACAACTCAGACAAGCTATAGAGAGGATGATGAGGGAGTGGTTACCCTTTAGGCTTCAACAAGTTAGTTGTGAGGATACAACAGGAGGACTCGCTGAGGGGTCTCCTTGATCTATTAGGGTATATATACTACTACAAGTTTGTTTGTACATATGTACTATACAGTTGATGAAGGCAGTGACTGATGATGTCATGGACACAGCCTCTGTGGCCACCTCCACTGTGTGAGATACTTGTAGCTAAAAATAAGAAGGAAGGCAGTGCAGCGCGAGAAAGAGGAGTTTGAACAAAAGGGAAAGTGCCGCATGGCACAGTGTGTGAAAACTACAGAAAAAGGTTAAAGAGGAGAATGAAAATTAAAGGTCCAAAAATTGTGTATCGTAACACTACCCCCCTCCTAAGGCTTGACTTTTAGGCTCAACCTAATTCCGGAGGTAGTAGTTAAATATTTGGGCATAGGTTGAAAAAGGGAATTAAAAAGGTTCGAATCCATGCCTCTAAGCTTCCTAGGAGCCAAGGGATTCTTAGAATAAAATTTGCGAACAGCATCACGGAAATTGTCTAGATGGGCTTCTGGCTCCCACATTCTGTCCTCGTCTCCATAGCCCTTCCATAGGACTAGGAACTCTAATTTTCCACGCTTCAAGCGTGCATCCACCACCTGTTTGACTTTGAACTCTTCTTCACCTTCCTGGGTGACTACAATCGGTCCGGGCTGGTCTACACGCTGTCCTGGCAGTGGCCCTTTGTAGGGTTTCACACGGCTAATATTGACCGTGGGTACTACCCTCATTCGTTTTGGGAATTCTAACTCCACTGCATTAGGTTTGACTTCCTTAATCCGGTAAGGACCAATCCACTTCTCGGTCAGTTTTCTAGGCTGCCGATCTTTCAACTCTAAGTGGTCGGTATCTGACCAGACCAGGTTGCCAACCTTGTAGTCAGGGGCCTTAGAGCGTCTACGCTCTGCCCTGTCTTTCATCTGCTCTGCAGTTTTGAATAGCACCTTGCACGTTCTGTCTAAGACCGACTTCATGTCTTTGACCTTGTTCTCAGCAGCCTCGTTCTTGCTTTTGCCAGGTTCTACACCCATTCTGGGGAGGTATGATCTTGTTACCTTGAATGGTGCCTTTTCTGTAGCTGACAACTTTTTAATATTGTATGAGAACTGGGCTATCTTTAGCCACTTGGCCCAATCCATCTGTCTGTCATTAATGAATATCTGGAGATATTGTTTCAACTCCTGGTTGAGTCTCTCTGTTTGTCCATCAGTCTGCGGATAGAACATCGTTGATAATTTAGGTTTGATGCCCAGCATCCGGCATAGTTTTTTTGTAAATTCACTAGCGAATTGTGGTCCTCTATTGGAGATAACCGTTTCTGGTAACCCATGGATAGACCATACAAAATCTTTAAATAAATCTGCAGTACCAGCGGCGGTAATAGTTTTGTTGGTGGGAATGAATACTACTTCTTTGGAAAAGTGATCTACTACCACCATCACTGAATCATACCCATTCGACTCGGGCAGATCCGTTGTGAAATCAACCGATATATTCTGCCAAGGACCAGCTGGTATTGGATTCGGCATAAGTTTATAGGCCGGCGGTTGGTGAGAATTCTTAGCCATGGCACACCTCAGACAGGATTTTACATATTCCTGTACGTCTTTGACCATGCCAGGCCACATATAGTTTCTGGAGATCAACTCCATTGTTCATTACCGCCCAGGGTGCCCAGCCACTGGAGTATTGTGATGTCTATCTATTGCCTTGATCCTTGCGGACTCAGGCACATAGATTTTGTCTTTAAAATGGAAAAGCCCGTCTTCCCATAACTAGTTTTCATTGCCACCAAGGCGCGCCTTCTCTTCTGAGGAGATGTTTTTCTTGAAGACTTCCAGAAGATCAGAATCCTGCCCGATTCTAATATTGGCAACCCTTCATTGGTTTATCAGGGTGACACCTTTGTTGTCATCTTCGATGCTGTTGGCATGATCCTCTCTTCTGGACAAAGTGTCCGCTTTTCCCATAGAGCTTCCAGGCTTATGAATTAATATATAATTAAACCTTGACAAGTATACTGCGTAGTGGGCCTGTCTTTGGTTCAAGTCTTGGGCCGTCATAAAATACTCCAAATTCTTATGATCAGTCCAAATTTCAAATTGATGTCTAGCACCTTCTAAGTAGTGCCGCCAGTGCTCTAAGGCTCTAATGATGGCTAGCATCTCTTTGTCGTATATTTGATAGTTGCGCTCTGCAGGCGACAAACTATGTGATAAATAGGCACAAGGTCTCCAAAGATTGTCAGGGCATTTAATTGACAAAACAGCCCCAGTAGCAAAATCAGAATCAGTTTCTAGCCGGAACTCTTTGTCTAATTCTGGAAATGCTAATATGGGCGCTGTTGTAAATGCCTGTTTAAGCTTATCAAAAGCTTCTTGTTCTTGGGCACCCCAGTGCCAAATGATATCCTTTTTAGTGACATCGTTCAACGGTCTCGTGATTTTTGCAAGATTTTTGATAAACCTTTGGTAGAAATTACCTAAGCCCAGGAAGGCCCTAACTCCTTTGGCGCAAGTAGGTTCAGGCCAATCCAATATAGCTTGAACTTTCTCAGGGTCCATCCTGATTCTGTTCTGGCCAATTATCATACCAAGGAAGTCTACTTCCTTCACTTTAAAGTTATATTTTTTGGGTTTGACAAATAGGTCCCGTTTCTGTAAGTGTCGAAGGACTCCTTGCACAATCCTGTCATGCTCAGCCTCTTCATCCGACTTTGTAAATATCAACAAATTGTCAATATAAATGACAACACAGTTCTCCATATCCGCAAAGATCTTGTTCATCATGCTCTGGAAGGTTGCCGGTGAATTGGTCAACCCAAAGAACATAACGAGGGGCTCGAAGAATCTTTGATGGCACGTGAACACGGCCTTCTTCTTTGATGCGTACATTATTGTACCCCCATCGGAGATCCATCTTTGTTAAGATCCTGACACCAGCCAGCTTGTCTACTAGCTGACTGATCAAAGGCAGTGGATATGCATTTTTAACCGTGTACTCATTCAAGTAATGATAGTCCATAATCATACACTTCTTTTTATCCTTTTTAGGAATGAAGAACACCGGGGACATTATAGGGCTTTTGGAAGGTCTGATGTAACCCTTCCTAAGTTGTTTATCTATGGAACTTGAGACCTCATCTCTTTCTGGAGCAGAGAGGGGAATCATGTGCCCTTTTCTTTTCTCGGTTTGAAGGTGTCTTTCAAATCTATAGCATGGTCCCAAGGCTTAGCCTCTGGGAAGCGCTCTGATTTATGTTGTGAAAAGACTTTCCAGAAGTTATGATACTCGGGAGGTACCAGCCTTTTAATCTCTTCCTTGGGTTTTACCTCATCATCGTCAATCTTTTCTGGAGATCTGAGCTCATAAACGTGACCAGCGTTTATCTTCTCAAGACCCTCATTGTGACGGACGTGATTCGGTTTACCCATGTTCACGCACTCCTGAGGGCAACGTGACAATGTGACAACCCCTGTCTGCCAGTTAATGTCAGGATTGTGTTTGAATAGCCAGGTCCAGCCCAAGATTAAATTAATCTTCCCTAGTTGGGTAGCTTCGGCAGTGACTTGTTCTCTGTATCCTTGGTATTCGACAACAAAGGAACATTTGTGATACAGCCACCTGCGTTAAGTGTACCGTCAATGTTATAGATGGGAATAGATACATTTAATTTTACAAGGGGGAGTCCAATTTTCTCTGCCCAGACCTGATATATGAAGATTCTGTTAGCACCTGAATCAAGCAGTGCGCTGGTTGGGTGTACTATGCCCTGGGCAAGGTTTTTCACACCAATGTCTAAACGGATCTCTTTTTGGAATAAATATGTGCGCATCAACACACACTTTGGGATTTTGGGAAAGGGTGGCTCCAACAAAGAAGAAAAAGTGTCAAAAGCTAAATTTTTTTCTATTTTATTTTTACCAGAATCAAACACCCTAGTGTTTGTCTCGCTGGGGCCACACTCCAAAGGAGACGCTGGTGCAGCGGTAGTATTATAAATATTACAATTGCAATGCTTCATACAAGTACATACTTCTGATAACAAATTTCAAAATCTATTTACAAATTGGGGAGCCACCTTCTTCTTTCCATTATTGCTCGTGCAACACCCCGGAGCAGGGGCCACCTTGTTGTGGTTTACTTCATTGTTTGTAGGAGCGAAGGCACCCAAGTGACCTAAGCTCCAAACTCTTTTCCCTGAGCCTTCATCTCAGCGACCTGCTGGTCGTAAAAGAAGGCCCAGATTTCGTCGTACGAACAACCGGCCAGAGTGTTGAACTGATCGTCTGGCTTTTCTGTTTCTAATTGGTGTGCCTGACACCCTTGGTTATTTTTTTGTTGAGCGGCCTGCACTTCGTTTGGACACTTTTGGGCTATGTGCCCATCCTGCCCACAGCTGTAGCAGGCGAATCTGTGCATCTGTCCGCCCTGGACTGCGCTGATATCCATAGGAGCACCCTACCCTGGCTGCAACCCGAATGGTTGGAACCCGCAATGTCGATGATGAGAACTGTTGTTAGAAAACCACACAGAGAAACAAACTAACACACAATCCTCCCAGATTCCACAGAACTTGTTTATGGGCTTTGCCTCCTAGAACAGTGAAGTGGTCTGGTTGTTCGTGGGGTGGTACGTATAAAGATCCTTCAAAGTAAAACCCAGAGGTGTATGAGTGTGGGTTTTGAGGAAGAGGGATAGTTGAATTTATAGACAGATAGGGGCTTTGTGGCGAGTATAGACGAGCACTACCTTGCTAATTGTAGCACAAGGTAGGTTTGAGAACAAAAAGGATGACGAGGTGATGAGGTTCCCAGTGATAGCAGGCTCCTGACGCACAAACTGTATTGCTCAGAAGGACTCTAATCGAAGGGGATGACAATCACTTTCAAAAGTGACAAGTGACAATGACAGCAGTTAACAGTGGTAGAAGTGGGAAGTGTTGTGACCACACTGGATCACAAGTAGCAGAGTAGTGAACTTGAGAGTAGAGTAGAAGTCTGGATTGGATTACTTGTTTTTTTTTTACAAGGTAAAATACAGGGGTTTATATAGTAAAAGAAAAGTAGGCTATGCACAGTATAGCTGTGCAAAAAGAATGAGAAAGAATATGAAGGAAGGAATGTACGCTGATGAATCCTGCGTAGGTAGTACAGGATAAGATTGTCAAAAAAAGGAAAAGAAAAAGATAGAACAATAAATGCTGTGAGTAATGTCACAGGTTTGTACAGCCATAAAGTAAAGTCCAATAGCAAAAAGAGAGCAGGAAAATCATGATGTCATGGGAAGATGCAGTAAAAAAAGGGCAAGGCAAAACACTATCAGTATCAACACAGTTCCTTTATTGTCAGTCAGGCATTCTAAAAAATATGTGTCCATAAAAATGATTCAAAAATCAAAAATAATTGCACTGTAAATGAATGTTCTGCTCAAGAAAAAGAAACTGGAGCCACCGGTCCACCACCTAGTCCAAATCCGACAGTTCCATGGCCTTACCAATAGACTGGTTGTGTTGGACCACCTGATCAAACGAGGCAGGGAGAGGAATAGTTCCAATTTGGAACAAGTGAGTCCCAGGCAGCGTGTGATAGGTGTAGCTGTAGCAAAGACGATGGACAAAAGATAAGTGTACCTAAGTGAATGGGACAGCGATGAACATGGGCGACGCAAGGGGATGAACCTTCTCCAGCTCAAAAACTACCCACCCACGCTCCAACCAGGCAAGACGAGTGACCGATGTTTTTGTTAGAATATACTCTGACATGTTAGTTTTGGTGATTCTGCACCTAGTTGTGCTACCTCTATATTTTCATTTCTTTCTTTATCTATTGCTCTACCATTCAGTATTGATTGTGTTCTCTATTATTTCGCCTTTGTGGCTGCTTTGTTTACCTTTGTTTACAAAACATCGGACAGTACTGCAGAGTCCAATGCTTCCTATTCTCTAGTTACTCACATTGGACTCTAGGTACTGTATACCTGTCATACTCTCTAATAATATAGTTACTCACATTGGACTCTAGTTTCCAGTCCCTGATTGCTCTCAGCAAGTGGCTAGACACTTCCTTCAAGCTTTGTTCTCAATAGGTTATGAGCCCTGTGCTCTAGCCATCTTCCTGACCTCATATCTCACCATCCAAGCGTCCTACTGCTTATCCATCGTAACCATCGTCTTCTGGGACTCCTATTATCCCATCCATCACCTCAGATTACTCTGATCTCATCCTGATCTCCAACAACAACTCCTTGTTGCAAGTTACCCCCATTTTGGACGCTTTTTTGGTCTTATCTGCATCATATCTCATCCAATCCTTATCTGATCGTCCCCAAACTTCTACCATCATCTTCTACGCCCTAAATAACCCTAGGAGACCTGTCAGAGCGGTTGGATTTGAGCTGGATCTTTCTGTGAGCCTTCATCATCATTTGATCACCTTTTGGCCCCCTACTCCATATCTCCACATCCTGTGCTCGGATCTTGGCCCTATTTGAGCCATCTAGTACCCTATACTATCGCACTCTACACCCTCAATTTGGGGACAATCCATCCACTCCATCACCCTCTGTGAAGTTCGCATTTTTGGCACTTTCACCCCTATTGCACCCCTATTGCATATCTCCACATCCTGTGCTTCACTTGTTGTGATATTTGGGCCATCTATTGCTCTATATAAATGTTCCATATACCTCTGATTAGGGGGCAATCCATCCATCCTATCTGTCTCTGCATCATTTTCGACTTTTTGCCCTATTTTTCGCTTTTTGGCATATCTGGTGTGTGCATAAAGCTCCAATCTTCTCTACTCTGTCCATTATCAGATAGAACAAGCCTATAGACTGTGAAGCTCGCTTGCATTGCCTCAGTTTGCTGTTGCCTAGAGCCTCTCTCAGTCTGCGGTGTTTGGGGAGCTTAAGTCACTTTGTTGACTCATATACAAGCCCTATTAACCAACACTGTCTCGAGGCGATTTCTCTGTTAATATCAGTGTGGTATTGAAAGGGGAACACAGGCGTAACCCTGTAGCAGCACTAGGAAGCCTTAGCACCCTCCTGGATCGCTTTTGGACGCTTTTTGGACCCTATTTGGACCTATCCTTGCGCTTTCTGACCCTCTCCATATCCTCTCTCTACCGCCTCACCATCTTATCTGCTCACCTCCTACTGTTACCCATTGTCTTTGCCACTGTTTCATCGCCTATAGCCGTCTCCTACATCATTTATCTTTGCTCTATCGTCTTATACAACACCCATCATGTCTGACTCTGATCCCAAGTTCCATCCCTTGTCTGGCACTAACTACCCCCAGTGGAGTGGTGAAATGCAAGCTTGGTTGATGACCAAGGGACTGTGGAGGCTTGTCTCTGGTGCTGAAAAGTGTCCTGGGACTGACGCTGAAGCAATAGAGAAATGGGAGTTGAGAGCTGAAAAGGCTGCTGGTGCATTATACCTCAATGTCACCAAAGAGCAGCGCATCCATCTTGATGGCATCATTGATGATCCTGTCAAGATCTGGGAGAAACTGGCCATTGTGCACGTCTCTAAGAAGCCTGGGACGAGATTTAACGCCTATGACGACTTCTTCTCTATCAGAAAGAAGGAGGACGAGTCCCTGCAGTCTCTCATGACCAGGATTGACGAAGGCATGCATCAGATTCAAAATCTTCGTCCTACAGGCTTTAAATTGGCTGAATTGGACGATGAACTGACATGTATGGCCATGATTAGGGCGCTTCCTGATCAGTATGCCCACTTCACTTCATCTTTACTGCTTCTGGGCACCTTGGACAAGACCCAGCTCAGGGATGCTTTCCTTGCTGAAGAGGTCAATCGCCGTCGTCGTGCTGAAGTCGATTCTGCCTTGCATTCTTCGTCTACCACTGCCAATAGCACCTGTACCCATCCTAACTGCCATCATTGCAACCAATCCACCACCTCTACTCGCATTCAGTGTGATTTCTGTGGTTTACTTGGTCATACCCAGGATAAATGCCACAGATATGTTATCAGTCGCCAACAGGCGGTGGAGGGCGCTAAGAATCGCTACAAGCGTGGCAATAAGGCTCAGGCAGGCTCCAGCAACTCTCAGAATACCTCTCAGCAGCCCAAATCTTCGCCCAACAATGCCAATTCATCTATTGTGGTCACTGAATCAGCTGGAAATGCAAGTCTTCGTTCCATTCATCCCTCTGATCCTCACTGCCCTCTCCAACTTGATGCTGACGTTGATTGGAATGCAGACACAGGCGCCACTTCTCATATGACACCTCATCGTCATTGGGTGCACCACTATACCCCATATCGTGTGCCAATCAAGCTGGCTGATCACACTGTTGTCTATTCAGCTGGTGTTGGTACTGTGGTGTTTAATCCTGTGATGAATGGCAAAGTGGCTAGGCCTGTGGAATTCTCTAGAGTGCTCCATGTACCAGATCTTCGAAATAATCTCCTCTCAGTCTTGTATTTAACTCGTCAAAGTGGTTTCAATGTCACCATTTCGTCTCATTCCATGTCCTTTATGCGTGACAACACTCTCTTGTTCACTGCAACTATCAATGACAACAATGCAGCATTCCTTGATGGATCTACTGCTGCTTGTGTTGAATTGGGACATTTTACTGCGACTATACCACTTGATTTGACGCTCTGGCATCGCAGATTGGCTCACCACCATCATGCTGATGTCAAGAGACTGATACAGAGAGATCTGGTCACTGGGCTGACACTGGACTCCAAGGCTGCTCCTGATCCTGTCTGTGAACCGTGCTTGTCTGGCAAGATGCATGCCAATCCATTCCCCTCATCTGATACTCGCTCTGCTCATCCTTTGGACCTCATCCACTCTGATGTTCACCAAGTCTCTTCCCCCACATTCTCTGGTTATCGCTACTGGGTCACCTTCATTGATGATCACAGTCGATTCCGTGTTGTTGTGCCTCTCAAGGCCAAGTCAGATGTCTTTGATGCTTTCAAGAGATTCAAGGCTTATGCCGAGACTCAATTGGAGCGCAAAATCAAGGCTCTGCGTGATGACAAAGGGGGAGAGTACATCTCCAAGGAATTTGAGCAATTCACAGATGACCATGGGATTGTGAGACAGCATACCACCAGGAATCGTCCTCAGCAGAACGGTGTGGCAGAGCGAGCAAACAGACTTCTGACTGAGCGTATCACTGCCATGTTATCAGAGTCTGGATTGCCTAATAGCTTTTGGGGTGAATGTCTGTCCGCTTTGGTGCATGTCTGGAACAGGTGTCCCACTGATGCAGTGGCCCATGCCACTCCCTTTGAGCTGTGGTATGGACGCAAGCCTGACATGTCTCACCTTCGCGTTTGGGGCTGCACTGCCTATGTGCATGTACAAAAGGACAAGAGGGGCGTCTTTGGCTCTCATATGCAGAAATGTGTGTTCATTGGTTACCCTGAGGGGTACAAGGGATGGAAATTCTACAATCCTACCACCAAGCGCACTGTTATCTCTGAGAGAGCTGATTTTGATGAGCGCTACTTCCCTGGCTTGAAGAGGTCTTCTGACAATGTGCCACCTCCAGCTCCACCTCCTACTCCACCTGCGCTATCCATGCCATTGGGCCTGATTGAGGATGTGCCTGCACCAGGTCCAGGGGGAGATATGGGCCCACCAGCTGCGCTTCAGCAGCCTCAGCCATTGCCTGACAATGGGCCTCATTTGGACCTTGATCCAGAACCTCCTGTAAATCAGCCTCCTGTACTCCCAGACCAACCTCTTCATCGTTCACCATCTCCTGATATGCCTCTTGCTCTCAGACGTCCTGTTAGGGCTAAGAAACCACCTGGAGAGTGGTGGGTTCAACACAGAGAACCCACTCCTGCCATTGACAGTGACAGTGATTCTGAGGCAGATGGTGATCAAATAGCCCACTTTGGTGATTCTGCTGAACCTAGGTCGTTTGCAGATGCTATGAGGCGCCCAGATGCTAACAAGTGGAGAGAGGCAGCCATGGAAGAGCTCCAAGCTCATGAGCGCAATGGTACTTGGTCACTAGTGGAACTACCTCCTGGAGTCAAGGCAATTGGTGGCAAGTGGGTCTTCAAGATCAAGCGCAACTCAGATGGCACTGTTGAGCGCTACAAGGCCAGATATGTGGCCAAAGGTTATAACCAGCGTCCTGGCTTTGATTTCCTCGAAATATTTGCACCCACTGTCCGTATATCGTCCATCAGAGTTGTCCTTGCCATTGCAGCCATCCACAACCTCCATTTGCGCTCCATTGACATTTCCCATGCATTCCTCAATGGAGTCATGGATGTCAAGGTCTACATGCACCAGCCAGAGGGATTCCATCAGGGTCCTCGCAATCTTGTTTGCCAGTTGGACAAGGCCATCTATGGGACAAAGCAGGGAGGCAGAATGTGGAACCAGAAGATGCACACTGTGCTTGAAAAACTCGGATTCAAGCGTACTTATTCAGACTCTGCCATCTATGTCTTTAACAGAGCTGATGTGCGCATTATCCTGCCTGTCTTTGTTGATGACATGACACTGGCATCCACTTCTACTTCTGCACTTGACCAAGCTGTCAAGGATCTCTCCCAGCACTTCAAGCTTCGTGATCTTGGCCCTACTTCCTACCTACTTGGCATATCCATCACCAGAGACATCAGCAATTGCACTATATCCTTGTCCCAACATCAGTACACTCTGGACATTCTGGAGCGCTTTGGCATGAAGGACTGCAAACCTGTGTCCACTCCTATGGATCCTGGTTTGCGCCTCACCAAGGACATGTCTCCCAAGACATCCAGTGATGCTGCCATGATGAAGGACATTCCCTACCTTGCTGCTGTTGGTGCTCTGATATATTTGGCCACCACCACTCGTCCTGACATTGCCTACACTGTTGGAGTCCTTGCCAGATATAACTCTAATCCTGGTCTCACTCACTGGAGCGCTGTCAAGCACTTGTTTCGCTACTTGCAAGGCACCCTTGATCACTCCCTTGTCCTTGGTCCTGATCCCAATTCCACTGAACTCTTCACCACTTTCTCTGATGCTGATCAAGGTGGTGACAAGGACTCTGGTCGTTCTACTGGTGCCTATATTGTCAAGATGGGATCTGGTGCTGTCTCCTGGAGCTCCAAGCTTCAGAACATTGTTGCTCTATCCACCACTGAAGCAGAATATATTGCTGCTGTTGAGGCTGGCAAAGAGATCTGCTGGATGCGAAATTTGTTGAAGGAAATGGGCTATCCTATCACCTCTCCTTCTACCCTTCACATTGACAACCAATCTGCCATCTCTGTATCCAAGAACCCTGAGCACCATGGTCGCATGAAACACCTTGATTTGCGATGGCACTGGTTGAGAGATGTTGTTGACTCTGGGCAGATTGCTCCTACCTTTGTTCCCACTGCTGAAATGCCTGCTGACTTGTTGACCAAGGCTCTTGCCAAGCCTAAAGTCGAAGTGTTCAGGAAGATGATGGGACTGATTAGAGCAGGGGGGAGCTGATGCTTGGGAGGTGCAGCATCAGGGGGGAGTGTTAGTTTTGGTGATTCTGCACCTTTGTGCTACCTCTATATTTTCATTCCTTTCTCTATCTATCCCTGTACCATTCAGTATTCATTGTGTTCTCTATTATTCCGCCTTTGTGGCTCCTTTGTTTACCTTTGTTTACAAAACATCGGACAGTACTGCAGAGTCCAATGCTTCCTATTCTCTAGTTACTCACATTGGACTCTAGGTACTGTATACCTGTCATACTCTCTAATAATATAGTTACTCACATTGGACTCTAGTTTCCAGTCCCTGATTGCTCTCAGCAAGTGGCTAGATTGAGCTCGGGGCAGATCATGCAGAGTTAGGG